>NW_028270191.1:20504500-20807750 GCF_037043375.1 Chiloscyllium plagiosum | reverse complement strand
CTCAATGGAAATGAAAATGGTTGTGGCCAGGGCCCATGTAGTTGGAGTAAGTACATTGTGCTGTGAGGGAGATTTCTCTGTGTCCAGGCCATGTGTGACTGTCCAAAGCATTGCACACACACACCCAGACATTGAAGGTGTCATGCAACTGTAACCTCACCTTACATTGTGACCCTGGGCATTTGCCCACTGGGTGCAGCCCAATGACTTACCACAAGCACTCTTGACCATTTCATGACCGATGAGAAGTGAGCCCTAAAACACCCCATGATGTAAAAGCAACGTCAGTGCAGCAGGAGAGAAGCAGCAGAGCTGCCAAAGTGGCATGCAGCAGCGATTTCCCTATTGCCTGTATATGATGCAGCAGTTCCTCACTGCACACCATTCAATATCATGTCGGGATAAGGATGGGTGCTTTCAGGTAGAGACAAAAATACTGCAGATGCTGGAACCCAAGGTAGACAAGCAGGAGGCTGGAAGTGCACACCAAGCCAGGCAGCATCGGGAGGTGGAGAAATGAATGTTTTGGGTCTCACCCTCCCTCAGGACTGAGGGTGGGGATAATGGGAGCTGCAGGTAAAGGGGTGGGGGTGTTTGGGGGAAGGTTTGGGTGGAGAGAGGGGCTGACTGGTGAGGCAGTAATAGGTGAACACAGGTAGAGGGTACGGCCTGATTGATCAATGGGAGAAATGAACCCAGTTGGTAGCCTACAGCCTGGAGGACTCAACATTAAGTTCCTCAATTTCAAATAACCTCCCTCCCCATCCCCCGACTCCGTTCCCAGCCCCTCGCACTTCCTTCCAGTCCTCTAACCGACCTTTCCTTTCAGCTACCAACCGGACTCATTCCTCCCATTGACCAATCAGGGCATACCCTCTACCTGTCTTCACCTATCCTGACCTCACCACTCTGTTCCTCACTCCACCCAAACCCTCCTCCACAGCCCCCTCTTTATCTGCAGCTCCCCTGACCCTCAGGCCCACCCCTGAAGAAGGCTTACACCCGAAATGTTGTCTTCTCCACCTCCTGATGCTGCCTGGCTTGCTGTGTTCTTCCAGCCTCCTAACTGGCTGCCTTGGCTGTTTTCAGCAGCAAATAATTTCCTTTTCTGCCGCGACAGAGACTCGCACCAACAGAGAATTGTGAACATTGAATATGTCATTTCAAATCTGACCCAATGTGCACTCAAAAGATATTCTACATTCTTCCCCTCAAACTAGGTCTCACTGCAGTCCGTGTTTACACAGTTGGGATGGAGGGGACAGTGAGTGTGTACTGAGTGGTGTGAGTGAGTGTGTTCTGAGTGGTGTCAGTGAGTGTGTACTGAGTAGTGTCAGTGAGTGCGCACTGAATGGTGTCAGTGAGAGAGTGCTGAGTGGTGTCGGGGATTGTGTACTGCGTGGTGTCAGTAAGTGTGTACTGAGTGGTGTCAGTGAGAGTGTACTGCGTGGTGTCAGTGATTGTGTACTGAGTGGTGTCAGTGAGCGTACACTGTGTGGTGTCAGTGAGTGTGTACTGGGTGGTGTCAGTGAGTGTGTACTGGGTGGTGTCAGTGAGAGTGTACTGTGTGGTGTCAGGGGTGAGCGTGTACAGCGTGGTGTCAGTGAGTGTGTACTGGGTGGTGTCAGTGAGAGTGTACTGTGTGGTGTCAGTGAGCGTGTACTGAGTGGTGTCAGTGATTGTGTACTGCGTGGTGTCAAGTGATTGTGTACTGAGTGGTGTCAGTGATTGTGTACTGCGTGGTGTCAAGTGATTGTGTACTGAGTGGTGTCAGTGAGCGTGTACTGAGTGGTGACAGTGAGTGTGTACTGCGCGGTGTCAGTGAGTGTGTACTGAGTGGTGTCAGTGAGTTTGTACTGAGTGGTTTCAGTGATTGTGTACTGTGTGGTGTCAGTGAGTGTGTACTGAATGGTGTCAGTGAATGTGTACTGCGCGGTGTCAGTCAGTGTGCACTGCATGGTGTCAGTGAGTGTGTACAGAGTGGTGTCAGTGATTGTGAACTGGGTGGTGTCATTGATTGTGTACTGAGTGATGTCAGTGAGTGTATCCTGAATTGTGTCAGTGACTGAGTGGTGTGAGTGATTGTGTACTGTGTTGTGCCAGTGAGTGTGTACTGAGTGGTTTCAGTGATTGTGTACTGAGTGGTGTCAGTGAGCGTATACTGAGTGGTGTCAGTGAGAGTGTACTGCATGGTGTCAGCCAGCATTTACTGAATGGTGTCAGTGAGTGTGTACTGAATGGTGTCAGTGAGTGTGTACTGAGTGGTGTCAGTCAGAAGGTGCTGACTGGTGTCAGTGATTGTGTACTGTGTGGTGTTCGTGAGTGTGTACTGAATGGTGTCAGTGAGCATGTACTGAGTGGTGTCAGTGGGAGAGTGCTGACTGGTGTCAGTGATTGTGTACTGTGTGGTGTTCATGAGTGTGTATGGAATGGTGTCAGTGAGCGTGTACTGAGTGGTGTCAGTGAGAGGGTGCTGAGTGGTGTCAGTGAGTGTGTACTGTGTGGTGTCAGTGAGTGTGTACTGAGTGGTATCAGTGATTGTGTACTGAGTGGTGTCAGTGAGTGTACACTGTGTGGTGTCAGTGAGTGTGTACTGGGTGGTGTCAGTGAGTGTGTACTGAGTGGTGTCAGTGAGTGTGTACTGTGTGGTGTCAGTGAGCATGTACTGCGTGGTGTCAGTGAGTGTGTACTGGGTGGTGACAGTGATTGTGTACTGCGTGGTGTCAAGTGAGTGTGTACTGAGTGGTTTCAGTGATTGTGTACTGAGTGGTGTCAGTGAGCATGTACTGAGTGGTGTCAGTGAGTGTGTACTGCGCGGTGTCAGTCAGTGTGCACTGCATGGTGTCAGTGAGTGTGTACTGAGTGGTGTCAGTGAGTGTGTACTGAGTGGTTTCAGTGATTGTGTACTGAGTGGTGTCATTGAGTGTGTACTGAGTTGTGTCAGTGAGTGTGTACTGCGCGGTGTCAGTCAGTGTGTCCTGCATGGTGTCAGTGAGTGTGTTCTGAGTGGTTTCAGTGATTGTGTACTGAGTGGTGTCAGTGATTGTGAACTGCGTGGTGTCATTCATTGTGTACTGAGTGGTGTGAGTGAGTGTGTACTGATTTGTGCCAGTGAGTGTGTACTGAGTGGTGTGAGCACGTGTGTACTGACTGGTGTCAGTGAGTGTGTACTGAGTAGTGTCAGTGAGTGTGCACTGAGCGGTGTCAGTGAGTGTGTTCTGAGTGGTGTCGGTGATTGTGTACTGCGTGTTGTCAGCCAGCATGTACTGAATGGTGTCAGTGAGTGTGTACTGAGTGGTGTCAGTGAGAGGGTGCTGACTGGTGTCAGTGATTGTGTACTGTGTGGTGTCATTGAGCGTGTACTGTGTGGTGTGAGTGAGTGTGTACTGGGTGGTGTTAGTGAGTGTGTACTGAGTGGTGTCAGTGAGAGTGTACTGTGTGGTGTCAGTGAGCATGTACTGGGTGGTGTCAGAGAGTGTGTACTGCATGGAGTCAGTGAGCGTGTACTGTGTGGTGTCAGTGAGTGTGCACAGAGTGGTGTGAGTGAGTGTGTACTGAGTGGTGTGAGTGAGAGTGTACTGCGTGGTGTCAGCCAGCATGTACTGAATGCTGTCAGTGAGTGTGTACTGAATGGTGTCAGTGAGTGTGTACTGAGTGGTGTCAGTGAGAAGGTGCTGACTGGTGTCAGTGATTGTGTACTGTGTGGTGTTCATGAGTGTGTTTGGAATGGTGTCAGTGAGTGTGTACTGAGTGGTGTCAGTGAGAGGGTGCTGAGTGGTGTCAGTGAGAGGGTGCTGAGTGGTGTCAGTGAGTGTGTACTGTGTGGTGTCAGTGATTGTGTACTGCGTGGTCTCTGTGATTGTGTACTGAGTGGTGTCAGTGAGCGTACACTGTGTGGTGTCAGTGAGTGTGTACTGCGTGGTGTCAGTGAGTGTGTACTGAGTGGTGTCAGTGAGAGTGTACTGTGTGGTGTCAGTGAGTGTGTACTGAGTGGTGTCAGTGAGTGTGTACTGGGTGGTGTCAGTGAGAGTGTACTGTGTGGTGTCAGTGAGCGTGTACTGCATGGTGTCAGTGAGTGTGTACTGGGTGATGTCAGTGAGAGTGTACTGTGTGGTGTCAATGAGTGTGTACTGGGTGGTGTCAGCGATTGTGTACTGTGTGGTGTCAGTGAGCGTGTACTGAGTGGTGTCAGTGAGTGTGTACTGCGCGGTGTCAGTGAGTGTGTACTGAGTGGTGTCAGTGAGTGTGTACTGCGTGGTTTCAGTGATTGTGTACTGAGTGGTGTCAGTGAGTGTGTACTGAGTTGTGTCAGTGAGTGTGTACTGCGCGGTGTCAGTCAATGTGTACTGAGTGGTGCCAGTGAGTATGTACTGAGTGGTGCCAGTGAATGTGTACTGAGTGGTGTCAGTGGGTGTGTACTGTGGTGTCAGTGAATGTGTACTGTGGTGTCAATGAGTGTGTACTGTGTGGAGTCAGTGAGCGTGTACTGTGTGGTGTCAGTGAGTGTGTACAGAGTGGTGTCAGTGAGTGTGTACTGCATGGCGTCAGTGAGTGTGTACTGTGTGTTGCCAGTGAGTGTGTACTGAGTGCTGCCAGTGAATGTGTACTGTGGTGTCAGTGAGTGTGTACTAAATGGTGCCTGTGAGTGTGTACTGAGTGGTGTCAGTGATTGTGTACTGCGTGGTGTCAGTGAGTGTGTACTGTATGGTGTCAGTGAGTGTGTACTGATTGGTGTCAGTGAGTGTGTACTGGGTGGTGTCAGTGATTGTGTACTGAGTGGTGTCAGTGAGTGTGAACTGAGTGGTGTCAGTGAGCGTGTACTGGGTGGTGTCAGTCAGCGTGTACTGAGTGGTGTCAGTGAGAGGGTGCTGAGTGGTATCAGTGAGTGTGTACTGTGTGGTGTTAGTGATTGTGTACTGGGTGGTGTCAGTGAGTGTGTACTGCGCGGTGTCAGTCAGTGTGTACTGAGTGGTTTCAGTGAGTGTGTACTGAATGGTGTCAGTGATTGTGTACTGCGTGGTGTCAGTGAGTGTGTCCTGAATGGTGTCAGTGATTGTGTACTGTGTGGTGTCAGTGAGTGTGTACTGGGTGGTGTCAATGAGTGTGTACTGAGTGGTGTCAGTGATTGTGTACTGAGTTGTGTCAGTGAGAGGGTGCTGAGTGGTGTCAGTGAGATGGTGCTGAGTGGTGTCAGTGAGCGTGTACTGAGTGGTGTCAGTGAGTGTGTACTGAGTGGTGTCAGTGAGTGTGTACTGAGTGGTGTCAGTGATTGTGTACTGCGTGGTGTCAGTGAGTGTGTCCTGAATGGCGTCAGTGATTGTGTACTGTGTGGTGTCAGTGAGTGTGTACTGGATGGTGTCAGTGAGTGTGTACTGAGTGGTGTCAGTGATTGTGTACTGAGTGGTGTCAGTGAATGTGTACTGAGTGGTGTCAGTGAGTGTGTACTGTATGGTGTCAGTGAGTGTGTACTGAGTGGTGTCAGTGAGTGTGTACTGGGTGGTGTCAGTGATTGTGTACTTAGTGGTTTCAGTGAGTGTGGACTGAGTGGTGTCAGTGAGTGTGTACTGGGTGGTGTCAGTGAGCGTGTACTGAGTGGTGTCAGGGAGAGGGTGCTGGGTGGTGCCAGTGTGTGTGTACTGGGTGGTGCCTGTGAGTGTGTACTGTGTGTTGTCAGTGAATGTGTACTGAGTGGTGTCAATGAGTGTGCACTGTGGTGTCAGTGAATGTGTACTGTGGTGCCCGTGAGTGTGTACTAAATGGTGCCCGTGAGTGTCTACTGAGTGGTTTCAGTGATTGTGCACTGCGTGGTCATTTTAAGAATTTATTTTGTTCTGTTTCATTTTGGAGAGGTGGCAAGGCAAGGGTCTCGAGCTGAGTATTGAAGATCACTTGAGTAATCAGCTTGGGAGGTTTTTTTTTCTGAAGAAAAGCCTGAATAGGTGTGTCCAGCTCTCACAGGTCCAGATATCTGGGTTATCGATTTTTTTTCAGTAATATCAGAACCTATTGTGTCCTGAACATAGTTGGAAGCTTCAGTGAATGTCTCCTGGCTGCCACTCTCTCTGAATTTCCCATTAATGTTTCTCTTCCTCCTGAGTTGCAGAAGTGCATGCATGAATTAGTGTCTGATTTTTTCTTTTTGCCAGGGAGTGCTGTTTGTGGGATGTTGCTATAACTGAACAGTTAATTAGTAATAGTTACTGTACCTATTATCCTATTAAGTTTTCCAATCAAGTTAAATCATTCTAAGTTTGTCTTTCTTTGATTGTATTTTAACTACAGATTAACATTAAGTCGTTTGACAATTCGCATTGCATCTGGAACAGATGTTTTACATTCACCGTTATAATAAGAACAAGTTCGAGTCTAGGCTACCTTCTTAAAATATTTTGAGGGGAGCGGTTCGAGTCCATAACAATAGTTTCAGTGATGATGTATTTGTGCTGTCAGTTGATGTACAAAATACAGTGTCATCTTTCTAAATATCGTAATATTTCTTGAAAGTTAATGGTATAGGAATGGATAGTTCTTGAATTTCACAACTAAGGATGAAAATTGTTCTTTTTGTGAACTTAATAATGTGCTGTTCAAAAACTAATCCAGATGTGCTGATTAGACGTTTATTGAGTAGGACAGAAAAAGTAAATCCCCAATACAATGTTGTACATAATATCGAAAGAGAGTTCAACAGCAAAAGCCTGGCTTTAGTTCCCCATTTTAAAGATACCAACAAAGATAGCATGAGTTACTTGACTGCTTTTCCCACAAACCCAAACCTTTACAAAGTTTACTTTCTTTGGTGCACTGGTTAAGATGTCAATGTTAACTTCATGTCAAAAAACTATGAAATGTGAACAGATTTACTAAGATGTTCTGAAAAGCAGACATGAAGTGAATCCAAACATATTAACCACTGCACTAAATGCAGTACTTAGGGGATGTATAACCTCTGACAATGAACTGCTTTGAGAGACTGTTGGTTTTAAATGAACCCTTGTTGACTCAGTCCTGTGCTCTTCATTTGATATGAAGTTTGTCCACTCGACATCGATCTGTTACTCACACCTAAATTCAGCGAGGTCTGAAAGGCAGATGATCCACCTCCAAAGCCCACGCCCTGCTGCATACCGCCTGGAAAAGGGGACAGAGTAAAAATAAACTTGTCGTATTATCTGGGTGTTACAATTTAAAAGAACAATTGCAACATGAAAGATGACTACAATTCACAGCGTATCTTTAGTGAAGTACGATAGCCCAAGATGTTTTGCAGGAGCTTCATCAAAGAAACAATTTCCACCTTGAAATCTACCAGGACGATGAGAAAAAGGTGGCGGAAAATCTAGTTTGTGGAGAAGGAGACAGAGAAGGGAGAGAGAAGGGAGGAGTGATGGAAGCTAGTCCTAAACATTGAAAGCTGGTGTGGTGATGTAAATCAGGGATGTTAAATAGGATGGCAAAGGGTGGAGATTCGGCACCATTTTGCAAAGTCAAATGGTGAAAGCATCAGGTTTGTGAGGTGGGGAGTGATGATGGCTGATTGGAATGGAGCTGGGCAGATACTGAGGAGAAAGAATCATCGACCTTCACTCAGAACAGACATTCTCTTACCTTGGCTCTGTACTTGCTGGATGTTGAGGGTTTTTACCCCACTTGCCATCCTGTTGAGAAAGGAAACATTCTCAGATTATAGCGGACAATGACAGGAAATCACAGTCAGACTTCTCTCTGTTTCCTCAGGTATCTCCCTCTCCCAGGGACACTGACGTCTCCTGGGCTACACTTCTGAATGGGCACAGTCAGGCTCCTTGCCCTCGGGCAAAGTGCCCAGTCGTTCCTGTTGCCACAGGTAGTAGGTGACAGCAAGCTATTGGAGGGTGAGGAGTGGGGGTCCTGACCTTTCAGTGGGACCTGGAGGTCAGTCACTGATTGCAGAACCACCTTCACATTCACACTGCCTGTATTCCATCCCATTCCATTCTCAGGGATCACAGCTACCAGTCAACTGCAAGTGCAGACTGGAATTTGCCTGCACAGCACTCAATGTGATGGCTGCGATTAGCAACTAGCCCTTATCTTACCTCGTCTCTTCTGTCTCCAGTAGTTTCATGTAGGTGCCAATTTCAATGTCCAGTGCAAGCTTGATGCTCATCAGCCGTTCGTATTCCTTGCATTGTGCGGAAAGCTCTTGCTGAGCTTGGAGGAGGGCGTTTTCCAGATCCGAAATCCGACATTTACATTCTTTCAGAGACATCTCACCGCGGTCCTCCGCTTCCCGGATCGCTTCCTCCAGTCTCACACGCTGAGGAACATCAATATTCATTTGGTCAGTTCCTTCAGTGTTTGAGGCTCAGCCCCAGTGCTCCGAGCGAGACTTTGGCAAAACAAAAGGCTCGCCCTCCTCCCCATGATTTGGGAAAAGCGGTACGGTGTGGATTGCAGACTGACCAGCAACACATTCCCACCGGGAAAGACAACCGGGAGCCCCCCAGGCGGTTAGAAATGGACCGCATTCAGCCGACCCTTCAATCGCTTCTGAACGAATTATTGCTTTTTGGATCGTGTGAGACAGGGAGAGAAGCCAGAAAAGACGGAGAGACAGACAGGGAGAGAGAGAGAGAGGTGTTTAAAAGTGTTTTTCAGTGTTCAGTTTGATTTTAGACTTGTGCGTACCTCTTTTTTCAGGTTATCAATGTCTGCATTCATTCTCCGGATCTGATCTGTTGTCTGCTTTATCTCTACCTTCAGCGCATTGATATCATCGCCACCTTGTCCAGCCGCCATGGACAGTTCCTGCATCTGCAAACAGATATTGAGAACGAGTTAGTCCCACAGTTCACGCTCCTGCCCGAGTCAGAAAGATGGGCCAAAGAATAGGAACCTTCACCTTGGTCCGTTTCCAAACTTCCGCATCTTCGCGGCTTTGCTGGGCACAAGCTTCATACTGTTTCCTGGCGATGTCCAACAGCTCCTGCACATTGAGCTTCGGCCCACCCTCCAATTGCACGTTGACACATGTATTCTGAATCTGGGCCTGGAGCTCCCGGAGTTCCTACAGGGCACGGGGAGAAAGATTGGAAGGTGATTGGAAACCATTCGGGCTACATTGCATGAGACTTGAATGGACAAAAGATTGGCAAAAGGACAGCTGGTGAGGCAAGGCACATATTTACCTCGTCATAGATAGTCCGCAGGAATTCAATTTCATCGGTCAGGGCTTCCAGCTTCGCTTCCAGCTCCACCTTGCTCATGTACGAGTCATCGACATCCTAAAGAGCACAGGGAGAAAATACTTGGATCAAACTGACCAAAGGTGCCCGCAAACGGAGAACTGGAGCGTGTGGCTTTGTAACATTCACCTTCTTGACCAGGACAAACTCATTTTCCATTTCTGTGCGCTTGTTGATTTCATCTTCGTATCTGGAATGAAAGAGATTGTTTTACCGAGGCTCAAGTCTTTCTGGCCCGTCCCTATCACAGTCCCTGTTTGTCTCAGTCTCCGTTATTCTTCGCCTCCCCCTCCCGCCACCAACTAGACCCTGTCAAACCAGGTTCTGAGCTGGATCAGTCCCTCTGCCGGTGTTTCCCAGACAGTAACAGCCCGGCCGTGTGCAGTTCAGTGGCGCCGACAGAGCAACGCTGCGGCCCGTTCCCTCAGCTCACATTGTGGCCGTTTGTCAAAGTGATCTCATTCTGCAGCTGGGATTTGGTTTCGTTCCGATAGGAAACCGCCTCCGAAGCGATACGGGACCAAGTCCGGCAGCAGCTCACTGACCTGCCCTTGTAGTCCTCGACCAGCCCTTGCATTTGGAGCAGTTCAGCATCGAACCTCTCCTTCTCCTTGCGAAGCGTGTCCAGTTGGTTCCTCAGATTCTCAATGTAGGACTGGAACATGCTCTCGATGTTGGATTTGTATTCGCCTTGATCCTGCAGAAGTTTCAGTTTGATACTCAGCTGAGTATTGACCTGTTCCAAGTGCCGAACCTGGCGGGGTGAGATGGACAGACAGTTAAGACAAGAGAGGAAAGACACAGAGAACCCAGTTTAGAGACCCACCTGCCTGGACCCCACTGAGCATTACCCTGGGAAGGAAATCAACGAATTGGTCGTTGAGTCCCTGGAGCTGCTGGCTCTCCTGCAGGCGGACAACGTTCTGACTGGTGTCGATTTGGGGTAAAGGCGCGTTCAGGTCCAGGGCAGCGGTTCTCTGGATCAGCCCCTGAGAACTCATTCCCCCGAAGCCCATCCTGCCGGAGCCCCCTCCTATTAGACTCATTCTGCTGCTGCCGATGCCGGACATCCGAGAGCCAGTGGAGAATCTGGAGGCTGACATCCTCTGGGTTGGTCCCAGGACGACACTTTGGGCGCGCCGGGATGTCTGAAAACTCCCTCCGCCTCCCAACCGATTGAAGCCGGCGGAAAACCCGGATCCATGCATGCTCCCTCTAGTTCCTATCCCTCCGCTCTTCCTGCTGCTGCTGCTGCTGGTGGTGATGATGGTTTGCGATGTCATTTCGAGGTTGTTCAGGGGGTGGACAGAAACAGAGACCCACATTCAGAGAGAGATAGACAGAGAGAGAGAGAGAGCACTCCGAAACTGAACGGCTCGGTGGGGCTGAGGGCTGACTCGGCTGCTTTTATGTCCAAGTGGATGTGTGAGGGGGCTGGCCAAGGGACTGACAGCTGACAAGGAGCCGCCCACAATGGAGCAGCCGACAGAGGGGAGGAACAAGCCGCCACCCTGTGCCCCCGGGGCTGGGAAGGGGGAGGGGGAACGGGTCCGCTTGGGGAGAGCCCAGCCCCTCTCTCTCTCTCTCTCTCTCCTCCCAGAGACAACGCCCACTCTGTGTCTTCAGCTGTCTCAGGCCTTTCCTCAACTCGGCAGTGTGTGCTGCTAGCCCAGTCCCCTCCTGAACGGTCACCCATTCTCCCCCCGCCCCCCATTGCCCACATCCAACAGTCCGTGTTCACTCAATGCCCGGGACCACCCAGATCCAAGGGGGGCTCACACTCCTCTCCATGTTATGACACTCCTTCTGGCCCAATACCCACTTTGGCCTCTCCCTGTCTGGGCTCCCTCCAACCCTCAGAGACTCTGTGCATCCCTCCACCTCCGCCCGCTTTGAACATTTGCAAGTTGATCCGCCCAACCAGTGGCTGCCTTTTAGCGACAAATGTGTCTTTATTGCTTAAAAAGTTGCCTGTTTGAGCGGATTTCTGATGTTGAAAGTATGAATTGAAGTTGAAGGTGAGCCTTGCTGACAAAGTTCGAGGACTGAGCTGTTTTGGTGCTTGTTCGGGTTGACAGGATGCAGAGAGAGCAGAGTGTGACAGGCGTTTGGAAGAACCCTCTTTCCACAGACACACAGTTCCTGAGGATTGTGTTCTAGAGGCTCCACCAACTGGTCAAATGGGCGAATTGACGAGAGCTTCCAGCGCCCATTGTTCCCCAACCAGCATCAATTGTAAACGTTGCAGTTCAGTGGTAATGTCCCTACCTCTGAGCCAGTCTCACTTGCTCTAGAGTTGCGTCACAATGTCTGCTAGAAGCTCGATTGATAGATTTGGGGAACCAATACTTTCGAAAGTGTTCAAATGAAAACAAAAGCGTCCATTTTTGGTGATTCATTCACGAGGGAACGGAATCACCAGCAAGGCCAGCAGTTACTGGGTGCTGAGCTACTCCCTTGTAGTGCTTCAGACACCCCAGGTCGGAATGTATTTCTGGGTGCTCTATTTACATTTCTAGACAATGGTGTTATCCAGGAGAATGGCAGTGCAGGAGTCAGGGATGATAGTGACCTATTGTTCATGGGGGGAATTCATAGAAGGAATCCTTCCTATTCCTTTTCTCCAAATTTCATTCCGTCATCAGTGCCCAGCCCAAAACTGGGTCCTTCACTCGTGGTCTGCTGACGTCTCATCCTGAACCATTTTCTTGACAGTGAGTCAGTGGTGGTTTGCCACTGGCTTACATTGTCAGGGGCAGGATGAGTAGACAGGTGCAAACCCACCCCCAGCCCAAATGAAGTTGTGCTGTTGCTATTACTTGGCAGCACACAGTAGCCATCTCGCCAACTAGCACCCTGTCCCTTTGGAATTTCACCTTCTGCCAAAGTAACTTTGTCAGAAGAACTGCACGACATACTCGGGAAGAAATGTTCTGGAAAGTTCATCCCAATCTGCTCCAGCGCTGTCCAGGAAATCACATGCACGAAGTGGAAACCCATTCTGTATCATGCAATTTGGGTCCCGATTTCACAGGAAGGTCGGGAAAAGGAGAGCAGCCCAGCATTCAATCTTTTCTTCCTCTATTCATGTTTAAACCTGTGCTCCTCTCCTCTGCCTCCCAATGACCCGTTCAAGTAGAATAAAGTCTGAACCTTTCAGTACAGTTTCTATCTTTAGTGAGTCACTTGTGAGTCTTCTACCTCTGCAGGCCACCAAGGAAGTGTCAGTCTGCCAGCCGGAAATGAACGAACTCGCCGTTTTTATCAATCAATGAGATTGGAGCGCACTTGGTCGCTGAGTGCAGCTTGCAACAGAATCTGAACCGAGGAGTTTGGTGAATAACGGAGTTTATTGAGGGGTGAGGTGTTGCTTTTTGTCTGACTTGGTCAGCCTCTATGAGAATGAGCAGTGCAAAGTGCATGAGAGGGAACAGAGAGGCCGTGGTAATTGTGCGCTGTGAAACGTTGCACGCTCCCTCTCCCCCACCGCCAATCCCCCATGCAGCCTGAGTAAAATAAAAAGTGACATTGCAGTGAAATGGGTAAGTGATTCATTGTTGAGTATTTTGCTCACAGCTTTTTAAATACAAGAAGTACGATTTTGCAGATGAGACTAAAATAGGCGGGATGGTGGACACTGAGGAAGGTTATCAGAAATTGCAGCAGGACCTTGATCAGCTGGGGAAGTGGGCCCAGGTTAATGCAGATAAGTGTGAGTCTTGCATCTTAGAAAGTCAGATCAAGGTAGGAGTTTCGTGCTGAATGCTGGGGCCTTAAGGAGTGTAGTGGAACAGAGGGACCTTGGAGTTCAGCTGCATGGTTCTCTGAAAGTGGAGACGTAGACTCATAGAGATGTACAACACGGAAACAGACCCTTCGGTCCAACTCGGCCATGCCGGCCAGATATCCTAACCTCATCTGGGCCCATTTGCCAGCACTTGGCCCATATCCCTCTGAACCCTTCCTATTCATATACCCATCCAGATACCTTTTAAATGCTGTAATTATACCAGCCTCGACCACTTCCTCTGGCAGCTCGTTCCATACACGCACAACCCTCTGCATGAAAAAGCTGCCTCAGCCTGTTCAGCCTCTCCCTATAGTTCAAACTCTCCAACCCTGGCAACATCCTTCTTTTCTGAAGCCGTTCAAGTTTCACAACATCTTTCCGATAGGAGGAGACCAGAATTGGACACAGTATTCCAACAATGGCCTAACCACAGTCCTGTGCAGCTGCAACATGATCTCCCAACTCCTGTACTCAATACTCTGACCAATAAAGGAAAGCATACCAAACGCCTTCTTCACTATCCTATCTACCTGTGACTCTAATTTCAAGGAGCTATGAGCCTGTACTCCAAGGTCTCTTTGCTCAGCTACTCTCCCCAGGACCTTACCATTAAGTGTATAAGTCCTGCTCTGATTTGCTTTCCAAAATGCAGCACCTCACATTTATCTGAATTGATCTCCATCTGCCACTCCTCAGCCCATTGGCCCATCTGATCAAGATCCCATTGTGCTCTGAGATAACCTGCTTAACTGTCCACTGCACCTCCAATTTTGGTGTCATCAGCAAACTTACTAACTATAACACCAGGGTTAACATCCAAATCATTGCTTTAAATGACAAAATGTAGTGGACCCACCACCGATCCTTGTGGCACTCCACTGGTCACAGGCCTCCAGTATGAAAAGCAACCTTCCACCACCACCCTCTAACTACTACGTTTGAGCCAGTTCTGTATCCAAATGGCTAGTTCTCCCTGTATTCCATGAGATCTAACCTTGCTGACCAGTCTCCCATGGGGAACCTTATCGAGCGCCGTATTGGAGTACATAGAGATCACATCCACCGCTCTATCAATCCTCTTTGGAGTCACAGGCAGACAGGTCAGTGAAGAAGGTCTTTGGTACACCGGTCTTCATCAGACATGGCTTTGAGTGTAGAAGTCGGGAGGTTAAGTTGCAGTTGTACAGGACGTCGGTGAGGACACACTTGGAGTATTATGTTCAGGTTTGGTCACCTTGCTATAGAAAGGATGTTATTAAACTTTAAAGAGTGCAGAAGAATTTACAAGGATGTTGCCAGAACTCGGCAATTTGATTTCTAGGGAGAGGTGGACAAGCTAGGACTCGCCTGTTCCTCTGATGCTGCCTGACAAGCTGTGCTTTTCCAGCACCACACTTTGTGACTGTGATCTCCAGCATCTGCAGTCCTCAGTTTCTCTCACCTGGCATGAGCTGCCAGCGGAAGTGGTTGAGGTAGGTACATTAACAACATTTAAAAGGCATTTGGACAAATACTTGAATAGGAAAGGATTAGAAGGATATGGGCCAAGTGCAGGGAAATGGGGTAAGAGTGCATGCGCATTTTGGTCAGCATGGACCAGTTTGGGCCAAATGGCCTGTCTCCGCGCTGCACGACTCGATGAAGCTCTATAACTCTCAATGTGTCAGCAGTTGTAAGGCTTCAACAATGTTAGAGTACCTCGCTTCACAGTGGGCAAGAGTTTATTGGGAACAGTAGGGCTTATTATTTACAATAAAAATAAATAAATAAGATGTAATGAAGCCTGTGGGACTTCCTGGCTACCAGTGTGTTTCAAGACAAGCACTTTCCTAAAAACAAAATTGTCTAATTGGAAGGTGTGTAATCTGGCTAAAATAATATCACCTTTGGAATTTGGCTTGTTCTGGGCAGTCTCTGATATCAGCCCAGGGGCTTGGGCAAGGTCTGAGCTGCTCAGAGTGGTCACGGTTTGGTTGACCATACTACTGCAGCCTGGAGAGTTGGCCATGGTCAGCCCTGTGAATCCATTGTCATCAATCCAGTGAGAGACAGGAACACGGGAGCAGAGTTGTAAAGTATCAGTCACGATGCTGGTTACTCATTGTTCGGGGCTACGCAGCCACGTTGCTGAAGTGGTGCACCATGGTCAATGTGAGGTGTCCATCCACAGACAGTCAAGTGTAGTTGCGGGTATCCAGGGTCCAGTGCCGCAGGAAAAAGGCTCTGGAACATAATCATGATGAGTCCAAACAGAAGAAAAGTGAAAAGGTAATGTGGGACAGCTCACGGTGAAAGTGGGGCGGAGATAGACCACGAAAGGGCTCAGGTCGAATTATCGATGGTGAGCAACAGCCTGACTTCCGAAGAAAGTACCCTCGAAGCTGTCACCTACCAACTGGCTTCATTCCTCCCATTGACCAATCAGACCGTACCCTCTACCTGTGTTCACCTATCACTGCCTCACTACTGCCCCACTCTCTCCACCCAAACCCTCCACCACACAGACCCTCCCCTTGACCTGCAGCTCCCATTACCCTCACCCCAAGCTACATACCACTGCTGGCATGTTGACCAGATGGGCTTGATGCTAGCAGGCTCAGTGTGCAGATGAAGACTCAGATCGACTCACAGAACTCACGGCCCAAAGAGCTTCCACTCTCCTGAAAACCACAAGTGCTCAATGGAAATGAAAATGGTTGTGGCCAGGGCCAATGTAGTTGGAGTAAGTACATTGTGCTGTGAGGGAGATTTCTCTGTGTCCAGGCCATGTGTGACTGTCCAAAGCATTGCACACACACACCCAGACATTGAAGGTGTCATGCAACTGTAACCTCACCTTACATTGTGACCCTGGGCATTTGCCCACTGGGTGCAGCCCAACGACTTACCACAAGCACTCTTGACCATTTCATGACCGATGAGAAGTGAGCCCTAAAACACCCCATGATGTAAAAGCAACGTTAGTGCGGCAGGAGAGAAGCAGCAGAGCTGCCAAAGTGGCATGCAGCAGCGATTTCCCTATTGCCTGTATGTGATGCAGCAGTTCCTCACTGCACACCATTCAATATCATGTTGGGATAAGGATGGGTGCTTTCAGGTAGAGACAAAAAATACTGCAGATGCTGGAACCCAAGGTAGACAAGCAGGAGGCTGGAAGTGCACACCAAGCCAGGCAGCATCGGGAGGTGGAGAAATGAATGTTTTGGGTCTCACCCTCCCTCAGGACTGAGGGTGGGGATAATGGGAGCTGCAGGTAAAGGGGTGGGGGTGTTTGGGGGAAGGTTTGGGTGGAGAGAGGGGCTGAGTGGTGAGGCAGTGATAGGTGAACACAGGTAGAGGGTACGGCCTGATTGATCAATGGGAGGAATGAACCCAGTTGGTAGCCTACAGCCTGGAGGACTCAACATTAAGTTCCTCAATTTCAAATAACCTCCCTCCCCATCCCCCGACTCCGTTCCCAGCCCCTCGCACTTCCTTCCAGTCCTCTAACCGACCTTTCCTTTCAGCTACCAACCGGACTCATTCCTCCCATTGACCAATCAGGGCATACCCTCTACCTGTCTTCACCTATCCTGACCTCACCACTCTGTTCCTCACTCCACCCAAACCCTCCTCCACAGCCCCCTCTTTATCTGCAGCTCCCCTGACCCTCAGGCCCACCCCTGAAGAAGGCTTACACCCGAAATGTTGTCTTCTCCAACTCCTGATGCTGCCTGGCTTGCTGTGTTCTTCCAGCCTCCTAACTGTCTGCCTTGGCTGTTTTCAGCAGCAAACAGTTTCCTTTTCTGCCGCGACAGAGACTCGCACCAACAGAGAATTGTAAACATTGAATATGTCATTTCAAATCTGACCCAATGTGCGCTCAAAAGATATTCTACATTCTTCCCCTCAAACTAGGTCTCACTGCAGTCCGTGTTTACACAGTTGGGATGGAGGGGACCTACCTACAGTGGAGCCCGTCAGCATCAGAGATTTGATCGAGAACATGTCTGGGACATGGCCCTGATCTGCCCTTTTGCCTTTCCTCCTTGTCGCACATTTCGCATGGTAACAGTACCATGTAAAAGTCATAGCCCCCTGATTCATCCGAGAAAAAGCTGGTTGTCAGCTTAACCACGGGGTCACCAAGCCCCAGGCAAGGCTTGAGAAGACAGCATCTTCATGGTAACTGCAGCCAGTGCGAGTAGTCGATGCGTGTTGTTGACATCAGTCCACATCACAAACTAAGTGCCCAATCGACTGAGCCAACTGACGCCCAAGTACTTTCAATATTGATATTTTAAGTACCGTCAGTGATGGTGCACTGATTAGTGAATGCGTACTGAGTGGTTTCAGTGATTGTGTACTGAATGGTGTCAGTGAGTGTGTACTGAGTGGTGTCAGTGAGAGTGTACTGCGTGGTGTCAGTCAGTGTGTACTGCATGGTGTCAGTGAGTGTGTACTGAGTGGTGTCAGTGAGTGTGTACTGAGTGGTGTCAGTGATTGTGTACGAAGTGGTGTGAGTGAGTGTGTACTGAGTGGTGTCAGTGAGTGTGTACTGAGTGGTGCCAGTGAGTGTGTACTGAGTGGTGTGAGTGAGTGTGTACTGAGTGGTGCCAGTGAGTGTGTACTGAGTAGTGTCAGCGAGTGCGCACTGCGTGGTTTTCAGTGAGAGTGTACTGTATGGTGTCAGTGATTGTGTACTGGGTGGTGTCAGTGAGTATGTACTGAGTGGTGTCAGTGAGGGTGTATTGCGTGGTGTCAGCCAGCATGTACTGAATGGTGTCAGTGAGTGTGTACTGAATGGTGTCAGTGAGTGTGTACTGAATGGTGTCAGTGAGTGTGTACTGAGTGGTGTCAGTGAGAAGGTGCTGACTGGTGTCAGTGATTGTGTACTGTGTGGTGTTAGTGAGTGTGTACTGAATGGTGTCAGTGGGAGGGTGCTGACTGGTGTCAGTGATTGTGTACTGTGTGGTGTTCATGAGTGTGTACTGAATGGTGTCAGTGAGTGTGTACTGACTGGTGTCAGTGATTGTGTACTGAGTGGTGTCAGTGAGAGGGTGCTGAGTGGTGTCAGTGAGTGTGTACTGAGTGGTGTCAGTGAGTGTGTACTGAGTGGTGTCAGTGAGAAGGTGCTGACTGGTGTCAGTGATTGCGTACTGTGTGGTGTTAGTGAGTGTGTACTGAATGGTGTCAGTGAGCGTGTACTGAGTGGTGTCAGTGGGAGGGTGCTGACTGGTGTCAGTGATTGTGTACATGAGTGTGTACTGAATGGTGTCAGTGAGTGTGTACTGACTGGTGTCAGTGATTGTGTACTGAGTGGTGTCAGTGAGAGGGTGCTGAGTGGTGTCAGTGAGTGTGTACTGAGTGGTGTCAGTGAATGTGTACTGAGTGGTGTCAGTGATTGTGTACTGCGTGGTGTCAGTAAGTGTGTTCTGAATGGTGTCAGTGATTGTGTACTGAGTGGTGTCAGTGAGCGTACACTGTGTGGTGTCAGTGAGTGTGTACTGGGTGGTGTTAGTGAGTGTGTACTGAGTGGTGTCAGTGAGAGTGTACTGTGTTGTGTCAGTGAGTGTGTACTGCGTGGTGTCAGTGAGAGTGTACTGCGCGGTGTCAGTCAGTGTGTACTGCATGGTGTCAGTGAGTGTGTACTGAGTGGTGTCAGTGAGTGTGTACTGAGTGGTGTCAGTGATTGTGTACGAAGTGGTGTGAGTGAGTCTGTACTGAGTGGTGTCAGTGAGTGTGTACTGAGTGGTGCCAGTGAGTGTGTACTGAGTGGTGTGAGTGAGTGTGTACTAAGTGGTGCCAGTGAGTGTGTACTGAGTAGTGTCAGCGAGTGCGCACTGACTGATGTCAGTGAGTGTGTCCTGAGTGGTGTCGGTGATTGTGTACTGCATGGTGTCAGTGAGCGTGTACTGAGTGGTGTTCGTGAGAGTGTACTGCGTGGTGTCAGTGAATGTGTACTGAGTAGTGTCAGTGAGTGTGTACTGGGTGGTGTCAGTGAGTTTGTACTGAGTGGTGTCAGTGATTGTGAACTGCGTGGTGTCATTGATTGTGTACTGAGTGATGTCAGTGAGTGTATACTGAATTGTGTCAGTAACTGTGTACTGAGTGGTGTGAGTGAGTGTGTACTGTGTTGTGCCAGTGAGTGTGTACTGAGTGGTTTCAGTGATTGTGTACTGAATGGTGTCCGTGAGCGTATACTGAGTGGTGTCAGTGAGTGTGTACTGCGTGGTTTTCAGTGAGAGTGTACTGTATGGTGTCAGTGATTGTATACTGGGTGGTGTCAGTGAGTATGTACTGAGTGGTGTCAGTGAGGGTGTACTGAGTGGTGTCAGTGAGTGTGTACTGAGTGGTGTCAGTGATTGTGTACTGCGTGGTGTCAGTGAGTGTGTCCTGAATGGTGTCAGTGATTGTGTACTGTGTGGTGTCAGTGAGTGTGTACTGGGTGGTGTCAGTGAGTGTGTACTGAGTGGTGTCAGTGATTGTGTACTGGGTGGTGTCAGTGAGTGTGTACTGAGTGGTGTCAGTGATTGTGTACTGCGTGGTGTCAGTGAGTGTGTCCTGAATGGTGTCAGTGATTGTGTACTGTGTGGTGTCAGTGAGTGTGTACTGGGTGGTGTCAGTGAGTGTGTACTGAGTGGTGTCAGTGATTGTGTACTGGGTGGTGTCAGTGAGTATGTACTGAGTGGTGTCAGTGAGTGTGTACTGAGTGGTGTCAGTGAGTATGTACTGAGTGGTGTCAGTGAGGGTGTATTGCGTGGTGTCAGCCAGCATGTACTGAATGGCGTCAGTGAGTGTGTACTGAATGGTGTCAGTGAGTGTGTACTGAATGGTGTCAGTGAGTGTGTACTGAGTGGTGTCAGTGAGAAGGTGCTGACTGGTGTCAGTGATTGTGTACTGTGTGGTGTTAGTGAGTGTGTACTGAATGGTGTCAGTGAGCGTGTACTGAGTGGTGTCAGTGGGAGGGTGCTGACTGGTGTCAGTGATTGTGTACTGTGTGGTGTTCATGAGTGTGTACTGAATGGTGTCAGTGAGTGTGTACTGACTGGTGTCAGTGATTGTGTACTGAGTGGTGTCAGTGAGAGGGTGCTGAGTGGTGTCAGTGAGTGTGTACTGGGTGGTGTCAGTGAGTGTGTACTGCGTGGTGTCAGTGAGTGTGTACTGTGTGGTGTCAGTGATTGTGTACTGAGTGGTGTCAGTGAATGTGTACTGAGTGGTGTCAGTGAGAGGGTACTGCGCGGTGTCAGTCAGTGTGTACTGAGTGGTGTCAGTGAGTGTGTACTGGGTGGTGTCAGTGATTGTGTACTGCGTGGTGTCAGTGAGTGTGTACTGAGTGGTGTCAGTGAGTGTGTACTGGGTGGTGTCAGTGAGCGTGTACTGAGTGGTGTCAGTAATTGTGTACTGAGTGGTGTCAGTGATTGTGTACTGAGTGGTGTTTTTGAGTGTGTACTGCGCGGTGTCAGTCAGTGTGTACTGAGTGGTGTCAGTGAGTGTGTACTGAATGATGTCAGTGATTGTGTACTGAGTGGTGACAGTGAGTGTGCACTGAGTGGTGTCAGTGAGTGTGTACTGAGTGGTGTCGGTGATTGTGTACTGCGTGGTGTCAGTGAGTGTGTACTGAGTGGTGTCAGTGAGAGGGTGCTGAGTGGTGTCAGTGAGCGTGTTCTGTGTGGTGTCAGTGAGTGTGTACTGTGTGGTGTCAGTGAGTGTGTACTGAGTGGTGTCAGTGAGTGTATACTGCGTGGTATCAGTGAGTGTGTACTGTCTGGTGTCAGTTATTGTGTATGGAATGGTGTCAGTGAGTGTGTACTGCGCGGTGTCAGTGAGTGTGTACTGTGTGGTGTCAGTGATTGTGTACTGAGTGGTGTCAGTGAGTGTCTACAGGGTGGTGTCAGTGATTGTGTACAGGGTGGTGTCAGTGAGTTTGTACTGAGTGGTGTCAGTGAATGTGTACTGAGTAGTGTCAGTGAGAGGGTGCTGAGTGGTGTCAGTGAGTGTGTACTGTGTGGTGTTAGTGATTGTGTACTGAGTGGTGTCAGTGAGTGTGTACTGCGTGGTGTCAGTCAGTGTGTACTGAGTGGTTTCAGTGAGTGTGTACTGAATGGTGTCAGTGATTGTGGACTGAGTGGTGCCAGTGAGTGTGTGCTGAGTAGTGTCAGTGAGTGTGCACTGAGCGGTGTCTGTGAGTGTGTACTGAGTGGTGTCGGTGAGAGGGTGCTGAGTGGTGTCAGTGAGAGGGTGCTGAGTGGTGTCAGTGAGCGTGTACTGAGTGGTGTCAGTGAGTGTGTACTGAGTGGTGTCAGTGATTGTGTACTGCGTGGTGTCAGTGAGTGTGTCCTGAATGGTGTCAGTGATTGTGTACTGTGTGGTGTCAGTGAGTGTGTACTGGGTGGTGTCAGTGAGTGTGTACTGAGTGGTGTCAGTGATTGTGTACTGAGTGGTGTCAGTGAGTGTGTACTGAGTGGTGTCAGTGTGTGTGTACTGGGTGGTGTCAGTAAGTGAGTACTGTATGGTGTCAGTGAGTGTGTACTGTGTGGTGTCAGTGATCGTGTACTGAGTGGTGTCAGTGAGTGAGTACTGTATGGTGTCAGTGAGTGTGTACTGAGTGGTGTCAGTGAGTGTGTACTGGGTGGTATCAGTGATTGTGTACTGAGTGGTGTCAGTGAGTGTGCACTGGGTGGTGTCAGTGAGCGTGTACTGAGTGGTGTCAGGGAGTGGGTGCTGAGTGGTGCCAGTCAGTGTGTACTGGGTGGTGCCTGTGAGTGTGTACTGTGTGGTGTCAGTGAATGTGTACTGAGTGGTGTCAGTGAGTGTGCACTGCGTGGTACCAGTGAATGTGTACTGTGGTGTCAGTGAGTGTGTACTGAGTGGTGTCAGTGAATGTGCACTGTGGTGCCAGTGAGTGTGTGCTAAATGGTGCCCGTGAGTGTGTACTGAGTGGTTTTAGTGATTGTGCACTGCGTGGTCATTTTAAGAATTTATTTTGTTCTGTTTCATTTTGGCGAGGTGGGAAGGCAGAGGTCTCGAGCTGAGTATTGAAGATCACTTGAGGAATCAGCTTGGGAGGTTTTTTTTTCTGAAGAAAAGCCTGAATAGGTGTGTCCAGCTCTCACAGGACCAGATATCTGGGTTTTCGATTTTTTTTCAGTAATATCGGAACCGATTGTGTCCTGAACATAGTTGGAAGCTTCAGTGAATGTCTCCTGGCTGCCACTCCCTCTGAATTTCCCATTAATGTTTCTCTTCCTCCTGAGTTGCAGAAGTGCGTGCGTGAATCAGTGTCTGATTTTTTCTATTTGCCAGGGAGTGCTGTTTGTGGGATGTTGCTATAACTGAACAGTTGATTAGTAATAGTTACTGTACCTATTATCCTATTAAGTTTTCCAATCAAGTTAAGTCATTCTAAGTTTGTCTTTCTTTGATTGTATTTTAACTACAGCTTAACATTAAGTCGTTCGACAATTCGCATTGCATCTGGAACAGATGTTTTACATTCACCGTGATAATAAGAACAAGTTCGAGTCTAGGCTACCTTCTTAAAATATTTTGAGGGGAGCGGGTCGAGTCCATAACAATGGTTTCAGTGATGTTGTACTGAATAGTTTCAGTGATGATGTATTTGTGCTGTCAGTTGATGTACAAAATACAGTGTCATCTTTCTAAATATTGTAGTATTTCTTGAAAGTTAATGGTATAGGAATGGATAGTTCTTGAATTTCACAACTAAGGACGAAAATTGTTCTTTTTGTGAACTTAATAATGTGCTGTTCAAAAAGCAATCCAGATGTGCTGATTAGACGTTTATTGAGTAGGACAGAAAAAGTAAATCCCCAATACAATGTTGTACATAATATCGAAACAGAGTTCAACAGCAAAAGACTGGCTTTAGTTCCCCATTTTAAAGATACCAACAAAGATAGCATGAGTTACTTGACTGCTTTTCCCACAAACCCAAACCTTTACAAAGTTTACTTTCTTTGGTGCACTGGTTAAGATGTCAATGTTAACTTCATGTCAAAAAACTATGAAATGTGAACAGATGAAATAAGATGTTCTGAAGAGCAGACATGAAGTGAATCCAAACATATTAACCACTGCACTAAATGCAGTACTTAGGGGATGTATAACCTCTGACAATGAACTGCTTTGAGAGACTGTTGGTTTTAAATGAACCCTTGTTGACTCAGTCCTGTGCTCTTCATTTGATATGAAGTTTGTCCACTCGACATCGATCTGTTACTCACACCTAAATTCAGCGAGGTCTGAAAGGCAGATGATCCACCTCCAAAGCCCATGCCCTGCTGCATACCGCCTGGAAAAGGGGACAGAGTAAAAATAAACTTGACGTATTATCTGGGTGTTACAATTTAAAAGAACAATTGCAACATGAAAGATGACTACAATTCACAGCGTATCTTTAGTGAAGTACGATAGCCCAAGATGTTTTGCAGGAGCTTAATCAAAGAAACAATTTCCACCTTGAAATCTACCAGGACGATGAGAAAAAGGTGGCGGAAAATCTAGTTTGTGGAGAAGGAGACAGAGAAGGGAGAGAGAAGGGAGGAGTGATGGAAGCTAGTCCTAAACATTGAAAGCTGGTGTGGTGATGTAAATCAGGGATGTTAAATAGGATGGCAAAGGGTGGAGATTCGGCACCATTTTGCAAAGTCAAATGGTGAAAGCATCAGGTTTGTGAGGTGGGGAGTGATGATGGCTGATTGGAATGGAGCTGGGCAGATACTGAGGAGAAAGAATCATCGACCTTCACTCAGAACAGACATTCTCTTACCTTGGCTCTGTACTTGCTGGATGTTGAGGGTTTTTACCCCACTTGCCATCCTGTTGAGAAAGGAAACATTCTCAGATTATAGCGGACAATGACAGGAAATCACAGTCAGACTTCCCTCTGTTTCCTCAGGTATCTCCCTCTCCCAGGGACACTGACATCTCCAGGGCTACACTTCTGAATGGGCACAGTCAGGCTCCTTGCCCTCGGGCAAAGTGCCCAGTCGTTACTGTTGCCACAGGTAGTAGGTGACAGCAAGCTATTGGAGGGTGAGGAGTGGGGGTCCTGACCTTTCAGTGGGACCTGGAGGTCAGTCACTGATTGCAGAACCACCTTCACATTCACACTGCCTGTATTCCATCCCATTCCATTCTCAGGGATCACAGCTACCAGTCAACTGCA
The DNA here is from genome assembly GCF_037043375.1 of Chiloscyllium plagiosum. Taxonomy (NCBI): domain Eukaryota; kingdom Metazoa; phylum Chordata; class Chondrichthyes; order Orectolobiformes; family Hemiscylliidae; genus Chiloscyllium; species Chiloscyllium plagiosum. The sequence continues at coordinate 20,783,563 of NW_028270191.1, read as the reverse complement.
AGTGCAGACTGGAATTTGCCTGCACAGCACTCAATGTGATGGCTGCGATTAGCAACTAGCCCTTATCTTACCTCGTCTCTTCTGTCTCCAGTAGTTTCATGTAGGTGCCAATTTCAATGTCCAGTGCAAGCTTGATGCTCATCAGCCGTTCGTATTCCTTGCATTGTGCGGAAAGCTCTTGCTGAGCTTGGAGGATGGCGTTTTCCAGATCCGAAATCCGACATTTACATTCTTTCAGAGACATCTCACCGCGGTCCTCCGCTTCCCGGATCGCTTCCTCCAGTCTCACACGCTGAGGAACATCAATATTCATTTGGTCAGTTCCTTCAGTGTTTGAGGCTCAGCCCCAGTGCTCCGAGCGAGACTTTGGCAAAACAAAAGGCTCGCCCTCCTCCCCATGATTTGGGAAAAGCGGGACGGTGTGGATTGCAGACTGACCAGCAACACATTCCCATCGGGAAAGACAACAGGGAGCCCCCCAGGCGGTTAGAAATGGACCGCATTCAGCCGACCCTTCAATCGCTTCTGAACGAATTATTGCTTTTTGGATCGTGTGAGACAGGGAGAGAAGCCAGAAAAGACGGAGAGACAGACAGGGAGAGAGAGAGAGGTGTTTAAAAGTGTTTTTCAGTGTTCAGTTTGATTTTAGACTTGTGCGTACCTCTTTTTTCAGGTTATCAATGTCTGCATTCATTCTCCGGATCTGATCTGTTGTCTGCTTTATCTCTACCTTCAGCGCATTGATATCATCGCCACCTTGTCCAGCCGCCATGGACAGTTCCTGCATCTGCAAACAGATATTGAGAACGAGTTAGTCCCACAGTTCACGCTCCTGCCCGAGTCAGAAAGATGGGCCAAAGAATAGGAACCTTCACCTTGGTCCGTTTCCAAACTTCCGCATCTTCGCGGCTTTGCTGGGCACAAGCTTCATACTGTTTCCTGGCGATGTCCAACAGCTCCTGCACATTGAGCTTCGGCCCACCCTCCAATTGCACGTTGACACATGTATTCTGAATCTGGGCCTGGAGCTCCCGGAGTTCCTACAGGGCACGGGGAGAAAGATTGGAAGGTGATTGGAAACCATTCGGGCTACATTGCATGAGACTTGAATGGACAAAAGATTGGCAAAAGGACAGCTGGTGAGGCAAGGCACATATTTACCTCGTCATAGATAGTCCGCAGGAATTCAATTTCATCGGTCAGGGCTTCCAGCTTCGCTTCCAGCTCCACCTTGCTCATGTACGAGTCATCGACATCCTAAAGAGCACAGGGAGAAAATACTTGGATCAAACTGACCAAAGGTGCCCGCAAACGGAGAACTGGAGCGTGTGGCTTTGTAACATTCACCTTCTTGACCAGGACAAACTCATTTTCCATTTCTGTGCGCTTGTTGATTTCATCTTCGTATCTGGAATGAAAGAGATTGTTTTACCGAGGCTCAAGTCTTTCTGGCCCGTCCCTATCACAGTCCCTGTTTGTCTCAGTCTCCGTTATTCTTCGCCTCCCCCTCCCGCCACCAACTAGACCCTGTCAAACCAGGTTCTGAGCTGGATCAGTCCCTCTGCCGGTGTTTCCCAGACAGTAACAGCCCGGCCGTGTGCAGTTCAGTGGCGCCGACAGAGCAACGCTGCGGCCCGTTCCCTCAGCTCACATTGTGGCCGTTTGTCAAAGTGATCTCATTCTGCAGCTGGGATTTGGTTTCGTTCCGATAGGAAACCGCCTCCGAAGCGATACGGGACCAAGTCCGGCAGCAGCTCACTGACCTGCCCTTGTAGTCCTCGACCAGCCCTTGCATTTGGAGCAGTTCAGCATCGAACCTCTCCTTCTCCTTGCGAAGCGTGTCCAGTTGGTTCCTCAGATTCTCAATGTAGGACTGGAACATGCTCTCGATGTTGGATTTGTATTCGCCTTGATCCTGCAGAAGTTTCAGTTTGATACTCAGCTGAGTATTGACCTGTTCCAAGTGCCGAACCTGGCGGGGTGAGATGGACAGACAGTTAAGACAAGAGAGGAAAGACACAGAGAACCCAGTTTAGAGACCCACCTGCCTGGACCCCACTGAGCATTACCCTGGGAAGGAAATCAACGAATTGGTCGTTGAGTCCCTGGAGCTGCTGGCTCTCCTGCAGGCGGACAACGTTCTGACTGGTGTCGATTTGGGGTAAAGGCGCGTTCAGGTCCAGGGCAGCGGTTCTCTGGATCAGCCCCTGAGAACTCATTCCCCCGAAGCCCATCCTGCCGGAGCCCCCTCCTATTAGACTCATTCTGCTGCTGCCGATGCCGGACATCCGAGAGCCAGTGGAGAATCTGGAGGCTGACATCCTCTGGGTTGGTCCCAGGACGACACTTTGGGCGCGCCGGGATGTCTGAAAGCTCCCTCCGCCTCCCAACCGATTGAAGCCGGCGGAAAACCCGGATCCATGCATGCTCCCTCTAGTTCCTATCCCTCCGCTCTTCCTGCTGCTGCTGCTGCTGGTGGTGATGATGGTTTGCGATGTCATTTCGAGGTTGTTCAGGGGGTGGACAGAAACAGAGACCCACACTCAGAGAGAGAGAGAGACAGAGAGAGAGAGAGAGAGAGAGCACACTCCGAAACTGAACGGCTCGGTGGGGCTGAGGGCTGACTCGGCTGCTTTTATGTCCCAGTGGATGTGTGAGGGGGCTGGCCAAGGGACTGACAGCTGACAAGGAGCCGCCCACAATGGAGCAGCCGACAGAGGGAAGGAACAAGCCGCCACCCTGTGCCCCCGGGGCTGGGAAGGGGGAGGGGGAACGGATCCGCTTGTGGGGAGCCCAGCCCCTCTCTCTCTCTCTCTCTCCTCCCAGACACGACGCCCACTCTGTGTCATCAGCTGTCTCAGGCCTTTCCTCAACTCGGCAGTGTGTGCTGCTAGCCCAGTCCCCTCCTGAACGGTCACCCATTCTCCCCCCGCCCCCCATTGCCCACATCCAACAGTCCGTGTTCACTCAATGCCCGGGACCACCCAGATCCAAGGGGGGCTCGCACTCCTCTCCATGTTATGACACTCCTTCTGGCCCAATACCCACTTTGGCCTCTCCCTGTCTGGGCTCCCTCCAACCCTCAGAGACTCTGTGCATCCCTCCACCTCCGCCCGCTTTGAACATTTGCAAGTTGATCCGCCCAACCAGAGGCTGCCTTTTCGCGACAAATGTGTCTTTATTGCTTAAAAAGTTGCCTCCTTGAGCGGATTTCTGATGTTGAAAGTATGAATTGAAGTTGAAGGTGAGCCTTGCTGACAAAGTTCGAGGACTGAGCTGTTTTGGTGCTTGTTCGGTTTGACAGGATGCAGAGAGAGCAGAGTGTGACAGGCGTTTGGAAGAACCCTCTTTTCACAGACACACAGTTCCTGAGGATTGTGTTCTAGAGGCTCCACCAACTGGTCAAATGGGCGAATTGACGAGAGCTTCCAGCGCCCATTGTTCCCCAACCAGCATCAATTGTAAACGTTGCAGTTCAGTGGTAATGTCCCTACCTCTGAGCCAGTCTCACTTGCTCTGGAGTTGCGTCACAATGTCTGCTAGAAGCTCGATTGATAGATTTGGGGAACCAATACTTTCGAAAGGGTTCAAATGAAAACAAAAGCGTCCATTTTTGGTGATTCATTCACGAGGGAACGGAATCACCAGCAAGGCCAGCAGTTCCTGGGTGCTGAGCTACTCCCTAGTAGTGCTTCAGACACCCCAGGTCGGAATGTATTTCTGGGTGATCTATTTACATTTCTAGACAATGGTGTTATCCAGGAGAATGGCAGTGCAGGAGTCAGGGATGATGGTGACCTATTGTTCATGGGGGGAATTCATAGAAGGAATCCTTCCTATTCCTTCTTCTCCAAATTTCATTCCGTCATCAGTGCCCAGCCCAAAACTGGGTCCTTCACTCGTGGTCTGCTGATGTCTCATCCTGAACCATTTTCTTGACAGTGAGTCAGTGGTGGTTTGCCACTGGCTTACATTGTCAGGGGCAGGATGAGTAGACAGGTGCAAACCCACCCCCAGCCCAAATGAAGTTGTGCTGTTGCTATTACTTGGCAGCACACAGCAGCCATCTCGCCAACTAGCACCCTGTCCCTTTGGAATTTCACCTTCTGCCAAAGTAACTTTGTCAGAAGAACTGCATGACATACTCGGGAAGAAATGTTCTGGAAAGTTCATCCCAATCTGCTCCAGCGCTGTCCAGGAAATCACATGCACGAAGTGGAAACCCATTCTGTATCATGCAATTTGGGTCCCGATTTCACAGGAAGGTCGGGAAAAGGAGAGCAGCCCAGCATTCAATCTTTTCTTCCTCTATTCATGTTTAAACCTGTGCTCCTCTCCTCTGCCTCCCAATGACCCGTTCAAGTAGAATAAAGTCTGAACCTTTCAGTACAGTTTCTATCTTTAGTGAGTCACTTGTGAGTCTTCTCCCTCTGCAGGCCACCAAGGAAGTGTCAGTCTGCCAGCCGGAAATGAACGAACTCGCCGTTTTTATCAATCAATGAGATTGGAGCGCACTTGGTCGCTGAGTGCAGCTTGCAACAGAATCTGAACCGAGGAGTTTGGTGAATAACGGAGTTTATTGAGGGGTGAGGTGTTGCTTTTTGTCTGACTTGGTCAGCCTCTATGAGAATGAGCAGTGCAAAGTGCATGAGAGGGAACAGAGAGGCCGTGGTAATTGTGCGCTGTGAAACGTTGCACGCTCCCTCTCCCCCACCGCCAATCCCCCATGCAGCCTGAGTAAAATAAAAAGTGACATTGCAGTGAAATGGGTAAGTGATTCATTGTTGAGTATTTTGCTCACAGCTTTTTAAATACAAGAAGTACGATTTTGCAGATGAGACTAAAATAGGCGGGATGGTGGACACTGAGGAAGGTTATCAGAAATTGCAGCAGGACCTTGATCAGCTGGGGAAGTGGGCCCAGGTTAATGCAGATAAGTGTGAGTCTTGCATCTTGGAAAGTCAGATCAAGGTAGGAGTTTCGTGCTGAATGCTGGGGCCTTAAGGAGTGTAGTGGAACAGAGGGACCTTGGAGTTCAGCTGCATGGTTCTCTGAAAGTGGAGACGTAGACTCATAGAGATGTACAGCACGGAAACAGACCCTTCGGTCCAACTCGGCCATGCCGGCCAGATATCCTAACCTCATCTGGGCCCATTTGCCAGCACTTGGCCCATATCCCTCTGAACCCTTCCTATTCATATACCCATCCAGATACCTTTTAAATGCTGTAATTATACCAGCCTCGACCACTTCCTCTGGCAGCTCGTTCCATACACGCACAACCCTCTGCATGAAAAAGCTGCCTCAGCCTGTTCAGCCTCTCCCTATAGTTCAAACTCTCCAACCCTGGCAACATCCTTCTTTTCTGAAGCCGTTCAAGTTTCACAACATCTTTCCGATAGGAGGAGACCAGAATTGGACACAGTATTCCAACAATGGCCTAACCACAGTCCTGCGCAGCTGCAACATGATCTCCCAACTCCTGTACTCAATACTCTGACCAATAAAGGAAAGCATACCAAACGCCTTCTTCACTATCCTATCTACCTGTGACTCTAATTTCAAGGAGCTATGAGCCTGTACTCCAAGGTCTCTTTGCTCAGCTACTCTCCCCAGGACCTTACCATTAAGTGTATAAGTCCTGCTCTGATTTGCTTTCCAAAATGCAGCACCTCACATTTATCTGAATTAATCTCCATCTGCCACTCCTCAGCCCATTGGCCCATCTGATCAAGATCCCATTGTGCTCCGAGGTAACCTTCTTCACTGTCCACTGCACCTCCAATTTTGGTGTCATCTGCAAACTTACTAACTATAACACCAGGGTTAACATCCAAATCATTGCTTTAAATGACAAAATGTAGTGGACCCACCACCGATCCTTGTGGCACTCCACTGGTCACAGGCCTCCAGTATGAAAAGCAACCTTCCACCACCACCCTCTAACTACTACGTTTGAGCCAGTTCTGTATCCAAATGGCTAGTTCTCTCTGTATTCCATGAGATCTAACCTTGCTGACCAGTCTCCCATGGGGAACCTTATCGAGCGCCGTATTGGAGTACATAGAGATCACATCCACCGCTCCATCAATCCTCTTTGGAGTCACAGGCAGACAGGTCAGTGAAGAAGGTCTTTGGTACACCGGTCTTCATCAGACATGGCTTTGAGTGTAGAAGTCGGGAGGTTAAGTTGCAGTTGTACAGGACGTCGGTGAGACACACTTGGAGTATTATGTTCAGGTTTGGTCACCTTGCTATAGAAAGGATGTTATTAAACTTTAAAGAGTGCAGAAGAATTTACAAGGATGTTGCCAGAACTCGGCAATTTGATTTATAGGGAGAGGTGGACAAGCTAGGACTCGCCTGTTCCTCGGATGCTGCCTGACAAGCTGTGCTTTTCCAGCACCACACTTTGTGACTGTGATCTCCAGCATCTGCAGTCCTCAGTTTCTCTCACCTGGCATGAGCTGCCAGCGGAAGTGGTTGAGGTAGGTACATTAACAACATTTAAAAGGCATTTGGACAAATACTTGAATAGGAAAGGATTAGAAGGATATGGGCCAAGTGCAGGGAAATGGGGTAAGAGTGCATGCGCATTTTGGTCAGCATGGACCAGTTTGGGCCAAATGGCCTGTCTCCGCGCTGCACGACTCGATGAAGCTCTATAACTCTCAATGTGTCAGCAGTTGTAAGGCTTCAACAATGTTCGAGTACCTCGCTTCACAGTGGGCAAGAGTTTATTGGGAACAGTAGGGCTTATTATTTACAATAAAAATAAATAAATAAGATGTAATGAAGCCTGTGGGACTTCCTGGCTACCAGTGTGATTCAAGACAAGCACTTTCCTAAAAACAAAATTGTCTAATTGGAAGGTGTGTAATCTGGCTAAAATAATATCACCTTTGGAATTTGGCTTGTTCTGGGCAGGCTCTGATATCAGCCCAGGGGCTTGGGCAAGGTCTGAGCTGCTCAGAGTGGTCACGGTTTGGTTGACCATACTACTGCAGCCTGGAGAGTTGGCCATGGTCAGCCCTGTGAATCCATTGCCATCAATCCAGTGAGAGACAGGAACACGGGAGCAGAGTTGTACAGTATCAGTCACGATGCTGGTTACTCATTGTTCGGGGCTACGCAGCCACGTTGCTGAAGTGGTGCACCATGGTCAATGTGAGGTGTCCATCCACAGACAGTCAAGTGTAGTTGCGGGTATCCAGGGTCCAGTGCCGCAGGAAAAAGGCTCTGGAACATAATCATGATGAGTCCAAACAGAAGAAAAGTGAAAAGGTAATGTGGGACAGCTCACGGTGAAAGTGGGGCGGAGATAGACCACGAAAGGGCTCAGGTCGAATTATCGATGGTGAGCAACAGGCTGACTTCCGAAGAAAGTACCCTCGAAGCTGTCACCTACCAACTGGCTTCATTCCTCCCATTGACCAATCGGACCGTACCCTCTACCTGTGTTCACCTATCACTGCCTCACTACTGCCCCACTCTCTCCACCCAAACCCTCCACCACACAGACCCTCCCCTTGACCTGCAGCTCCCATTACCCTCACCCCCAGCTACATACCACTGCTGGCATGTTGACCAGATGGGCTTGATGCTAGCAGGCTCAGTGTGCAGATGAAGACTCAGATCGACTCACAGAACTCACGGCCCAAAGAGCTTCCACTCTCCTGAAAACCACAAGTGCTCAATGGAAATGAAAATGGTTGTGGCCAGGGCCAATGTAGTTGGAGTAAGTACATTGTGCTGTGAGGGAGATTTCTCTGTGTCCAGGCCATGTGTGACTGTCCAAAGCATTGCACACACACACCCAGACAATGAAGGTGTCATGCAACTGTAACCTCACCTTACATTGTGACCCTGGGCATTTGCCCACTGGGTGCAGCCCAATGACTTACCACAAGCACTCTTGACCATTTCATGACCGATGAGAAGTGAGCCCTAAAACACCCCATGATGTAAAAGCAACGTCAGTGCAGCAGGAGAGAAGCAGCAGAGCTGCCAAAGTGGCATGCAGCAGCGATTTCCCTATTGCCTGTATATGATGCAGCGGTTCCTCACTGCACACCATTCAATATCATGTCGGGATAAGGATGGGTGCTTTCAGGTAGAGACAAAAAATACTGCAGATGTTGGAACCCAAGGTAGACAAGCAGGAGGCTGGAAGTGCACACCAAGCCAGGCAGCATCAGGAGGTGGAGAAATGAATGTTTTGGGTCTCACCCTCCCTCAGGACTGAGGGTGGGGATAATGGGAGCTGCAGGTAAAGGGGTGGGGGTGTTTGGGGGAAGGTTTGGGTGGAGAGAGGGGCTGAGTGGTGAGGCAGTGATAGGTGAACACAGGTAGAGGGTACGGCCTGATTGATCAATGGGAGGAATGAACCCAGTTGGTAGCCTACAGCCTGAAGGACTCAACATTAAGTTCCTCAATTTCAAATAACCTCCCTCCCCATCCCCCGACTCCGTTCCCAGCCCCTCGCACTTCCTTCCAGTCCTCTAACCGACCTTTCCTTTCAGCTACCAACCGGACTCATTCCTCCCATTGACCAATCAGGGCATACCCTCTACCTGTCTTCACCTATCCTGACCTCACCACTCTGTTCCTCACTCCACCCAAACCCTCCTCCACAGCCCCCTCTTTATCTGCAGCTCCCCTCACCCTCAGGCCCACCCCTGAAGAAGGCTTACACCCGAAATGTTGTCTTCTCCACCTCCTGATGCTGCCTGGCTTGCTGTGTTCTTCCAGCCTCCTAACTGTCTGCCTTGGTGGTTTTCAGCAGCAAACAGTTTCCTTTTCTGCCGCGACAGAGACTCGCACCAACAGAGAATTGTAAACATTGAATATGTCATTTCAAATCTGACCCAATGTGCGCTCAAAAGATATTCTACATTCTTCCCCTCAAACTAGGTCTCACTGCAGTCCATGTTTACACAGTTGGGATGGAGGGGACCTACCTACAGTGGAGCCCGTCAGCGTCAGAGATTTGATCGAGAACATGTCTGGGACATGGTCCTGATCTGCCCTTTTGCCTTTCCTCCTTGTCGCACATTTCGCATGGTAACAGTACCATGTAAAAGTCATAGCCCCCTGATTCATCCGAGAAAAAGCTGGTTGTCAGCTTAACCACAGGGTCACCAAGCCCCAGGCAAGGCTTGAGAAGACAGCATCTTCATGGTAACTGCAGCCAGTGCGAGTAGTCGATGCGTGTTGTTGACATCAGTCCACATCACAAACTAAGTGCCCAATCGACTGAGCTAACTGACGCCCAAGTACTTTCAATATTGATATTTTAAGTACCGTCAGTGATGGTGCACTGATTAGTGAATGCGTACTGAGTGGTTTCAGTGATTGTGTACTGAATGGTGTCAGTGAGTGTGTACTGAGTGGTGTCAGTGAGAGTGTACTGCGCGGTGTCAGTCAGTGTGTACTGAGTGGTGTGAGTGAGTGTGTACTGTGTTGTGCCAGTGAGTGTGTACTGAGTGGTTTCAGTGATTGTGTACTGAATGGTGTCCGTGAGCGTATACTGAGTGGTGTCAGTGAGTGTGTACTGCATGGTTTTCAGTGAGAGTGTACTGTATGGTGTCAGTGATTGTGTACTGGGTGGTGTCAGTGAGTATGTACTGAGTGCTGTCAGTGAGGGTGTATTGCGTGGTGTCAGCAAGCATGTACTGAATGGTGTCAGTGAGTGTGTACTGAATGGTGTCAGTGAGTGTGTACTGAGTGGTGTCAGTGAGAAGGTGCTGACTGGTGTCAGTGATTGTGTACTGTGTGGTGTTAGTGAGTGTGTACTGAATGGTGTCAGTGAGCGTGTACTGAGTGGTGTCAGTGGGAGGGTGCTGACTGGTGTCAGTGATTGTGTACTGTGTGGTGTTCATGAGTGTGTACTGAATGGTGTCAGTGAGTGTGTACTGACTGGTGTCAGTGATTGTGTACTGAGTGGTGTCAGTGAGAGGGTGCTGAGTGGTGTCAGTGAGTGTGTACTGAGATGGTGTCAGTGAATGTGTACTGAGTGGTGTCAGTGATTGTGTACTGCGTGGTGTCAGTAAGTGTGTTCTGAATGGTGTCAGTGATTATGTACTGCGTGGTGTCAGTGAGCGTACACTGTGTGGTGTCAGTGAGTGTGTACTGGGTGGTGTCAGTGAGTGTGTACTGAGTGGTGTCAGTGAGAGTGTACTGTGTTGTGTCAGTGAGTGTGTACTGCGTGGTGTCAGTGAGAGTGTACTGCGCGGTGTCAGTCAGTGTGTACTGCATGGTGTCAGTGAGTGTAAACTGAGTGGTGTCAGTGAGTGTGTACTGAGTGGTGTCAGTGATTGTGTACGAAGTGGTGTGAGTGAGTGTGTACTGAGTGGTGTCAGTGAGTGTGTACTGAGTGGTGCCAGTGAGTGTGTACTGAGTGGTGTGAGTGAGTGTGTATTGAGTGGTGCCAGTGAGTGTGTACTGAGTAGTGTCAGCGAGTGCGCACTGAGTGGTGTCAGTGAGTGTGTCCTGAGTGGTGTCGGTGATTGTGTACTGCGTGGTGTCAGTGAGCGTGTACTGAGTGGTGTTCGTGAGAGTGTACTGCGTGGTGTCAGTGAATGTGTACTGAGTAGTGTCAGTGAGTGTGTACTGGGTGGTGTCAGTGAGTTTGTACTGAGTGGTGTCAGTGATTGTGAACTGCGTGGTGTCATTGATTGTGTACTGAGTGATGTCAGTGAGTGTATACTGAATTGTGTCAGTGACTGTGTACTGAGTGGTGTGAGTGAGTGTGTACTGTGTTGCGCCAGTGAGTGTGTACTGAGTGGTTTCAGTGAATGTGCACTGAATAGTGTCCGTGAGCGTATACTGAGTGGTGTCAGTGAGTGTGTACTGCGTGGTTTTCAGTGAGAGTGTACTGTATGGTGTCAGTGATTGTGTACTGGGTGGTGTCAGTGAGTATGTACTGAGTGGTGTCAGTGAGGGTGTACTGCGTGGTTTTCAGTGAGAGTGTACTGTATGGTGTCAGTGATTGTGTACTGGGTGGTGTCAGTGAGTATGTACTGAGTGGTGTCAGTGAGGGTGTATTGCGTGGTGTCAGCCAGCATGTACTGAATGGTGTCAGTGAGTGTGAACTGAATGGTGTCAGTGAGTGTGTACTGAGTGGTGTCAGTGAGAAGGTGCTGACTGGTGTCAGTGATTGTGTACTGTGTGGTGTTAGTGAGTGTGTACTGAATGGTGTCAGTGAGCGTGTACTGAGTGGTGTCAGTGGGAGGGTGCTGACTGGTGTCAGTGATTGTGCACTGTGTGGTGTTCATGAGTGTGTACTGAATGGTGTCAGTGAGTGTGTACTGACTGGTGTCAGTGATTGTGTACTGAGTGGTGTCAGTGAGAGGGTGCTGAGTGGTGTCAGTGAGTGTGTACTGGGTGGTGTCAGTGAGTGTGTACTGCGTGGTGTCAGTGAGTGTGTACTGTGTGGTGTCAGTGATTGTGTACTGAGTGGTGTCAGTGAATGTGTACTGAGTGGTGTCAGTGAGAGGGTACTGCGCGGTGTCAGTCAGTGTGTACTGAGTGGTGTCAGTGAGTGTGTACTGGGTGGTGTCAGTGATTGTGTACTGCGTGGTGTCAGTGAGTGTGTACTGGGTGGTGTCAGTGATTGTGTACTGCGTGGTGTCAGTGAGTGTGTACTGAGTGGTGTCAGTGAGTGTGTACTGGGTGGTGTCAGTGAGCGTGTACTGAGTGGTGTCAGTGATTGTGTACTGAGTGGTGTCAGTGATTGTGTACTGAGTGGTGTCAGTGAGAGGGTGCTGAGTGGTGTCAGTGAGTGTGTACTGGGTGGTGTCAGTGAGTGTGTACTGCGTGGTGTCAGTGAGTGTGTACTGTGTGGTGTCAGTGATTGTGTACTGAGTGGTGTCAGTGAATGTGTACTGAGTGGTGTCAGTGAGAGGGTACTGCGCGGTGTCAGTCAGTGTGTACTGAGTGGTGTCAGTGAGTGTGTACTGGGTGGTGTCAGTGATTGTGTACTGCGTGGTGTCAGTGAGTGTGTACTGGGTGGTGTCAGTGATTGTGTACTGCGTGGTGTCAGTGAGTGTGTACTGAGTGGTGTCAGTGAGTGTGTACTGGGTGGTGTCAGTGAGCGTGTACTGAGTGGTGTCAGTGATTGTGTACTGAGTGGTGTCAGTGATTGTGTACTGAGTGGTGTCAGTGAGTGTGTACTGCGCGGTGTCAGTCAGTGTGTACTGAGTGGTGTCAGTGAGTGTGTACTGAATGATGTCAGTGATTGGGTACTGAGTGGTGACAGTGAGTGTGCACTGAGTGGTGTCAGTGAGTGTGTACTGAGTGGTGTCGGTGATTGTGTACTGCGTGGTGTCAGTGAGTGTGTACTGAGTGGTGTCAGTGAGAGGGTGCTGAGTGGTGTCAGTGAGCGTGTTCTGTGTGGTGTCAGTGTGTGTGTACTGTGTGGTGTCAGTGAGTGTGTACTGAGTGGTGTCAGTGAGTGTCTACTGCGTGGTATCAGTGAGTGTGTACTGTCTGGTGTCAGTTATTGTGTATGGAATGTTGTCAGTGAGTGTGTACTGCGCGGTGTCAGTGAGTGTGTACTGTGTGGTGTCAGTGATTGTGTACTGAGTGGTGTCAGTGAGTGTCTACAGGGTGGTGTCAGTGATTGTGTACTGGGTGGTGTCAGTGAGTGTGTACTGAGTGGTGTCAGTGAATGTGTACTGAGTAGTGTCAGTGAGAGGGTGCTGAGTGGTGTCAGTGAGTGTGTACTGTGTGGTGTTTGTGATTGTGTACTGAGTGGTGTCAGTGAGTGTGTACTGCGTGGTGTCAGTCAGTGTGTACTGAGTGGTTTCAGTGAGTGTGTACTGAATGGTGTCAGTGATTGTGGACTGAGTGGTGCCAGTGAGTGTGTGCTGAGTAGTGTCAGTGAGTGTGCACTGAGCGGTGTCAGTGAGTGTGTACTGAGTGGTGTCAGTGAGAGGGTGCTGAGTGGTGTCAGTGAGAGGGTGCTGAGTGGTGTCAGTGAGCGTGTACTGAGTGGTGTCAGTGAGTGTGTACTGAGTGGTGTCAGTGATTGTGTACTGCGTGGTGTCAGTGAGTGTGTCCTGAATGGTGTCAGTGATTGTGTACTGTGTGGTGTCAGTGAGTGTGTACTGGGTGGTGTCAGTGAGTGTGTACTGAGTGGTGTCAGTGATTGTGTACTGAGTGGTGTCAGTGAGTGTGTACTGAGTGGTGTCAGTGAGTGTGTACTGGGTGGTGTCAGTGATCATGTACTGAGTGGTGTCAGTGAGTGAGTACTGTATGGTGTCAGTGAGTGTGTACTGAGTGGTGTCAGTGAGTGTGCACTGGGTGGTGTCAGTGAGCGTGTACTGAGTGGTGTCAGGGAGAGGGTGCTGAGTGGTGCCAGTCAGTGTGTACTGGGTGGTGCCTGTGAGTGTGTACTGTGCGGTGTCAGTGAATGTGTACTGAGTGGTGTCAGTGAGTGTGCACTGAGTGGTACCAGTGAATGTGTACTGTGGTGTCAGTGAGTGTGTACTGAGTGGTGTCAGTGAATGTGCACTGTGGTGCCAGTGAGTGTGTGCTAAATGGTGCCTGTGAGTGTGTACTGAGTGGTTTTAGTGATTGTGCACTGCGTGGTCATTTTAAGAATTTATTTTGTTCTGTTTCATTTTGGCGAGGTGGGAAGGCAGAGGTCTCGAGCTGAGTATTGAAGATCACTTGAGGAATCAGCTTGGGAGGTTTTTTTTTCTGAAGAAAAGCCTGAATAGGTGTGTCCAGCTCTCACAGGACCAGATATCTGGGTTGTCAATTTTTTTTCAGTAATATCGGAACCGATTGTGTCCTGAACATAGTTGGAAGCTTCAGTGAATGTCTCCTGGCTGCCACTCTCTCTGAATTTCCCTTTCATGTTTCTCTTCCTCCTGAGTTGCAGAAGTGCGTGCGTGAATCAGTGTCTGATTTTTTCTATTTGCCAGGGAGTGCTGTTTGTGGGATGTTGCTATAACTGAACAGTTAATTAGTAATAGTTACTGTACCTATTATCCTATTAAGTTTTCCAATCAAGTTAAGTCATTCTAAGTTTGTCTTTCTTTGATTGTATTTAAATACAGCTTAACATTAAGTCGTTCGACAATTCGCATTGCATCTGGAACAGATGTTTTACATTCACCGTTATAATAAGAACAAGTTCGAGTCTCGGCTACCTTCTTCAAATATTTTGAGGGGAGCGGGTCGAGTCCATAACAATGGTTTCAGTGATGTTGTACTGAATAGTTTCAGTGATTATGTATTTGTGCTGTCAGTTGATGTACAAAATACAGTGTCATCTTTCTAAATATCGTAATATTTCTTGAAAGTTAATGGTATAGGAATGGATAGTTCTTGAATTTCACAACTAAGGACGAAAATTGTTCTTTTTGTTAACTTAATAATGTGCTGTTCAAAAAGCAATCCAGATGTGCTGATTAGACGTTTATTGAGTAGGACAGAAAAAGTAAATCCCCAATACAATGTTGTACATAATATCGAAACAGAGTTCAACAGCAAAAGACTGGCTTTAGTTCCCCATTTTAAAGATACCAACAAAGATAGCATGAGTTACTTGACTGCTTTTCCCACAAACCCAAACCTTTACAAAGTTTACTTTCTTTGGTGCACTGGTTAAGATGTCAATGTTAACTTCATGTCAAAAAACTATGAAATGTGAACAGATGAACTAAGATGTTCTGAAGAGCAGACATGAAGTGAATCCAAACATATTAACCACTGCACTAAATGCAGTACTTAGGGGATGTATAACCTCTGACAATGAACTGCTTTGAGAGACTGTTGGTTTTAAATGAACCCTTGTTGACTCAGTCCTGTGCTCTTCATTTGATATGAAGTTTGTCCACTCGACATCGATCTGTTACTCACACCTAAATTCAGCGAGGTCTGAAAGGCAGATGATCCACCTCCAAAGCCCATGCCCTGCTGCATACCGCCTGGAAAAGGGGACAGAGTAAAAATAAACTTGTCGTATTATCTGGGTGTTACAATTTAAAAGAACAATTGCAACATGAAAGATGACTACAATTCACAGCGTATCTTTAGTGAAGTACGATAGCCCAAGATGTTTTGCAGGAGCTTAATCAAAGAAACAATTTCCACCTTGAAATCTACCAGGACGATGAGAAAAAGGTGGCGGAAAATCTAGTTTGTGGAGAAGGAGACAGAGAAGGGAGAGAGAAGGGAGGAGTGATGGAAGCTAGTCCTACACATTGAAAGCTGGTGTGGTGATGTAAATCAGGGATGTTAAATAGGATGGCAAAGGGTGGAGATTCGGCACCATTTTGCAAAGTCAAATGGTGAAAGCATCAGGTTTGTGAGGTGGGGAGTGATGATGGCTGATTGGAATGGAGCTGGGCAGATACTGAGGAGAAAGAATCATCGACCTTCACTCAGAACAGACATTCTCTTACCTTGGCTCTGTACTTGCTGGATGTTGAGGGTTTTTACCCCACTTGCCATCCTGTTGAGAAAGGAAACATTCTCAGATTATAGCGGACAATGACAGGAAATCACAGTCAGACTTCCCTCTGTTTCCTCAGGTATCTCCCTCTCCCAGGGACACTGACATCTCCTGGGCTACACTTCTGAATGGGCACAGTCAGGCTCCTTGCCCTCTGGCAAAGTGCCCAGTCGTTCCTGTTGCCACAGGTAGTAGGTGACAGCAAGCTATTGGAGGGTGAGGAGTGGGGGTCCTGACCTTTCAGTGGGACCTGGAGGTCAGTCACTGATTACAGAACCACCTTCACATTCACACTGCCTGTATTCCATCCCATTCCATTCTCAGGGATCACAGCTACCAGTCAACTGCAAGTGCAGACTGGAATTTGCCTGCACAGCACTCAATGTGATGGCTGCGATTAGCAACTAGCCCTTATCTTACCTCGTCTCTTCTGTCTCCAGTAGTTTCATGTAGGTGCCAATTTCAATGTCCAGTGCAAGCTTGATGCTCATCAGCCTTTCGTATTCCTTGCATTGTGCGGAAAGCTCTTGCTGAGCTTGGAGGAGGGCGTTTTCCAGATCCGAAATCCGACACTTACATTCTTTCAGAGACATCTCACCGCGGTCCTCCGCTTCCCGGATCGCTTCCTCCAGTCTCACACGCTGAGGAACATCAATATTCATTTGGTCAGTTCCTTCAGTGTTTGAGGCTCAGCCCCAGTGCTCCGAGCGAGACTTTGGCAAAAAAAAAGGCTCGCCCTCCTCCCCATGATTTGGGAAAAGCGGGACGGTGTGGATTGCAGACTGACCAGCAACACATTCCCATCGGGAAAGACAACAGGGAGCCCCCCAGGCGGTTAGAAATGGACCGCATTCAGCCGACCCTTCAATCGCTTCTGAACGAATTATTGCTTTTTGGATCGTGTGAGACAGGGAGAGAAGCCAGAAAAGACGGAGAGACAGACAGGGAGAGAGAGAGAGAGGTGTTTAAAAGTGTTTTTCAGTGTTCAGTTTGATTTTAGACTTGTGCGCACCTCTTTTTTCAGGTTATCAATGTCTGCATTCATTCTCCGGATCTGATCTGTGGTCTGCTTTATCTCTACCTTCAGCGCATTGATATCATCGCCACCTTGTCCAGCCGCCATGGACAGTTCCTGCATCTGCAAACAGATATTGAGAACGAGTTAGTCCCACAGTTCACGCTCCTGCCCGAGTCAGAAAGATGGGCCAAAGAATAGGAACCTTCACCTTGGTCCGTTTCCAAACTTCCGCATCTTCGCGGCTTTGCTGGGCACAAGCTTCATACTGTTTCCTGGCGATGTCCAACAGCTCCTGCACATTGAGCTTCGGCCCACCCTCCAATTGCACGTTGACACATGTATTCTGAATCTGGGCCTGGAGCTCCCGGAGTTCCTACAGGGCACGGGGAGAAAGATTGGAAGGTGATTGGAAACCATTCGGGCTACATTGCATGAGACTTGAATGGACAAAAGATTGGCAAAAGGACAGCTGGTGAGGCAAGGCACATATTTACCTCGTCATAGATAGTCCGCAGGAATTCAATTTCATCGGTCAGGGCTTCCAGCTTCGCTTCCAGCTCCACCTTGCTCATGTACGAGTCATCGACATCCTAAAGAGCACAGGGAGAAAATACTTGGATCAAACTGACCAAAGGTGCCCGCAAACGGAGAACTGGAGCGTGTGGCTTTGTAACATTCACCTTCTTGACCAGGACAAACTCATTTTCCATTTCTGTGCGCTTGTTGATTTCATCTTCGTATCTGGAATGAAAGAGATTGTTTTACCGAGGCTCAAGTCTTTCTGGCCCGTCCCTATCACAGTCCCTGTTTGTCTCAGTCTCCGTTATTCTTCGCCTCCCCCTCCCGCCACCAACTAGACCCTGTCAAACCAGGTTCTGAGCTGGATCAGTCCCTCTGCCGGTGTTTCCCAGACAGTAACAGCCCGGCCGTGTGCAGTTCAGTGGCGCCGACAGAGCAACGCTGCGGCCCGTTCCCTCAGCTCACATTGTGGCCGTTTGTCAAAGTGATCTCATTCTGCAGCTGGGATTTGGTTTCGTTCCGATAGGAAACCGCCTCCGAAGCGATACGGGACCAAGTCCGGCAGCAGCTCACTGACCTGCCCTTGTAGTCCTCGACCAGCCCTTGCATTTGGAGCAGTTCAGCATCGAACCTCTCCTTCTCCTTGCGAAGCGTGTCCAGTTGGTTCCTCAGATTCTCAATGTAGGACTGGAACATGCTCTCGATGTTGGATTTGTATTCGCCTTGATCCTGCAGAAGTTTCAGTTTGATACTCAGCTGAGTATTGACCTGTTCCAAGTGCCGAACCTGGCGGGGTGAGATGGACAGACAGTTAAGACAAGAGAGGAAAGACACAGAGAACCCAGTTTAGAGACCCACCTGCCTGGACCCCACTGAGCATTACCCTGGGAAGGAAATCAACGAATTGGTCGTTGAGTCCCTGGAGCTGCTGGCTCTCCTGCAGGCGGACAACGTTCTGACTGGTGTCGATTTGGGGTAAAGGCGCGTTCAGGTCCAGGGCAGCGGTTCTCTGGATCAGCCCCTGAGAACTCATTCCCCCGAAGCCCATCCTGCCGGAGCCCCCTCCTATTAGACTCATTCTGCTGCTGCCGATGCCGGACATCCGAGAGCCAGTGGAGAATCTGGAGGCTGACATCCTCTGGGTTGGTCCCAGGACGACACTTTGGGCGCGCCGGGATGTCTGAAAACTCCCTCCGCCTCCCAACCGATTGAAGCCGGCGGAAAACCCGGATCCATGCATGCTCCCTCTAGTTCCTATCCCTCCGCTCTTCCTGCTGCTGCTGGTGGTGATGATGGTTTGCGATGTCATTTCGAGGTTGTTCAGGGGGTGGACAGAAACAGAGACCCACACTCAGAGAGAGAGAGAGAGAGACAGAGAGAGAGCACACTCCGAAACTGAACGGCTCGGTGGGGCTGAGGGCTGACTCGGCTGCTTTTATGTCCCAGTGGATGTGTGAGGGGGCTGGCCAAGGGACTGACAGCTGACAAGGAGCCGCCCACAATGGAGCAGCCGACAGAGGGAAGGAACAAGCCGCCACCCTGTGCTCCCGGGGCTGGGAAGGGGGGGGGTGAACGGGTCCGCTTGTGGGGAGCCCAGCCCCTCTCTCTCTCTCTCTCTCCTCCCAGACACGACGCCCACTCTGTGTCATCAGCTGTCTCAGGCCTTTCCTCAACTCGGCAGTGTGTGCTGCTAGCCCAGTCCCCTCCTGAACGGTCACCCATTCTCCCCCCGCCCCCCATTGCCCACATCCAACAGTCCGTGTTCACTCAATGCCCGGGACCACCCAGATCCAAGGGGGGGCTCGCACTCCTCTCCATGTTATGACACTCCTTCTGACCCAATACCCACTTTGGCCTCTCCCTGTCTGGGCTCCCTCCAACCCTCAGAGACTCTGTGCATCCCTCCACCTCCGCCCGCTTTGAACATTTGCAAGTTGATCCGCCCAACCAGAGGCTGCCTTTTCGCGACAAATGTGTCTTTATTGCTTAAAAAGTTGCCTCTTTGAGCGGATTTCTGATGTTGAAAGTATGAATTGAAGTTGAAGGTGAGCCTTGCTGACAAAGTTCGAGGACTGAGCTGTTTTGGTGCTTGTTCGGGTTGACAGGATGCAGAGAGAGCAGAGTGTGACAGGCGTTTGGAAGAATCCTCTTTCCACAGACACACAGTTCCTGAGGATTGTGTTCTAGAGGCTCCACCAACTGGTCAAATGGGCGAATTGACGAGAGCTTCCAGCGCCCATTGTTCCCCAACCAGCATCAATTGTAAACGTTGCAGTTCAGTGGTAATGTCCCTACCTCTGAGCCAGTCTCACTTGCTCTAGAGTTGCGTCACAATGTCTGCTAGAAGCTCGATTGATAGATTTGGGGAACCAATACTTTCGAAAGGGTTCAAAGGAAAACAAAAGCCTCCATTTTTGGTGATTCATTCACGACGGAACGGAATCACCAGCAAGGCCAGCAGTTACTGGGTGCTGAGCTACTCCCTTGTAGTGCTTCAGACACCCCAGGTCGGAATGTATTTCTGGGTGATCTATTTACATTTCTAGACAATGGTGTTATCCAGGAGAATGGCAGTGCAGGAGTCAGGGATGATAGTGACCTATTGTTCATGGGGGGAATTCATAGAAGGAATCCTTCCTATTCCTTCTTCTCCAAATTTCATTCCGTCATCAGTGCCCAGCCCAAAACTGGGTCCTTCACTCGTGGTCTGCTGATGTCTCATCCTGAACCATTTTCTTGACAGTGAGTCAGTGGTGGTTTGCCACTGGCTTACATTGTCAGGGGCAGGATGAGTAGACAGGTGCAAACCCACCCCCAGCCCAAATGAAGTTGTGCTGTTGCTATTACTTGGCAGCACACAGTAGCCATCTCGCCAACTAGCACCCTGTCCCTTTGGAATTTCACCTTCTGCCAAAGTAACTTTGTCAGAAGAATTGCATGACATACTCGGGAAGAAATGTTCTGGAAAGTTCATCCCAATCTGCTCCAGCGCTGTCCAGGAAATCACATGCACGAAGTGGAAACCCATTCTGTATCATGCAATTTGGGTCCCGATTTCACAGGAAGGTCGGGAAAAGGAGAGCAGCCCAGCATTCAATCTTTTCTTCCTCTTTTCATGTTTAAACCTGTGCTCCTCTCCTCTGCCTCCCAATGACCCGTTCAAGTAGAATAAAGTCTGAACCTTTCAGTACAGTTTCTATCTTTAGTGAGTCACTTGTGAGTCTTCTACCTCTGCAGGCCACCAAGGAAGTGTCAGTCTGCCAGCCGGAAATGAACGAACTCGCCGTTTTTATCAATCAATGAGATTGGAGCGCACTTGGTCGCTGAGTGCAGCTTGCAACAGAATCTGAACCGAGGAGTTTGGTGAATAACGGAGTTTATTGAGGGGTGAGGTGTTGCTTTTTGTCTGACTTGGTCAGCCTCTATGAGAATGAGCAGTGCAAAGTGCATGAGAGGGAACAGAGAGGCCGTGGTAATTGTGCGCTGTGAAACGTTGCACGCTCCCTCTCCCCCACCGCCAATCCCCCATGCAGCCTGAGTAAAATAAAAAGTGACATTGCAGTGAAATGGGTAAGTGATTCATTGTTGAGTATTTTGCTCACAGCTTTTTAAATACAAGAAGTACGATTTTGCAGATGAGACTAAAATAGGCGGGATGGTGGACACTGAGGAAGGTTATCAGAAATTGCAGCAGGACCTTGATCAGCTGGGGAAGTGGGCCCAGGTTAATGCAGATAAGTGTGAGTCTTGCATCTTAGAAAGTCAGATCAAGGTAGGAGTTTCGTGCTGAATGCTGGGGCCTTAAGGAGTGTAGTGGAAAAGAGGGACCTTGGAGTTCAGCTGCATGGTTCTCTGAAAGTGGAGACGTAGACTCATAGAGATGTACAGCACGGAAACAGACCCTTCGGTCCAACTCGGCCATGCCGGCCAGATATCCTAACCTCATCTGGGCCCATTTGCCAGCACTTGGCCCATATCCCTGTGAACCCTTCCTATTCATATACCCATCCAGATACCTTTTAAATGCTGTAATTATACCAGCCTCGACCACTTCCTGTGGCAGCTCGTTCCATACACGCACAACCCTCTGCATGAAAAAGCTGCCTCAGCCTGTTCAGCCTCTCCCTATAGCTCAAACTCTCCAACCCTGGCAACATCCTTCTTTTCTGAAGCCGTTCAAGTTTCACAACATCTTTCCGATAGGAGGAGACCAGAATTGGACACAGTATTCCAACAATGGCCTAACCACAGTCCTGTGCAGCTGCAACATGATCTCCCAACTCCTGTACTCAATACTCTGACC
This sequence comes from Chiloscyllium plagiosum, assembly GCF_037043375.1. Lineage (NCBI taxonomy): Eukaryota > Metazoa > Chordata > Chondrichthyes > Orectolobiformes > Hemiscylliidae > Chiloscyllium > Chiloscyllium plagiosum. The sequence continues at coordinate 20,762,257 of NW_028270191.1, read as the reverse complement.
AATAAAGGAAAGCATACCAAACGCCTCCTTCACTATCCTATCTACCTGTGACTCTAATTTCAAGGAGCTATGAACCTGTACTCCAAGGTCTCTTTGCTCAGCTACTCTCCCCAGGACCTTACCATTAAGTGTATAAGTCCTGCTCTGATTTGCTTTCCAAAATGCAGCACCTCGCATTTATCTGAATTAATCTCCATCTGCCACTCCTCAGCCCATTGGCCCATCTGATCAAGATCCCATTGTGCTCCGAGATAACCTTCTTCACTGTCCACTGCACCTCCAATTTTGGTGTCATCTGCAAACTTACTAACTATAACACCAGTGTTAACATCCAAATCATTGCTATAAATGACAAAATGTAGTGGACCCAGCACCGATCTTTGTGGCACTCCACTGGTCACAGGCCTCCAGTATGAAAAGCAACCTTCCACGACCACCCTCTAACTACTACGTTTGAGCCAGTTCTGTATCCAAATGGCTAGTTCTCCCTGTATTTCATGAGATCTAACCTTGCTGACCAGTCTCCCATGGGGAACCTTATCGAGCGCCATATTGGAGTACATAGAGATCACATCCACCGCTCTATCAATCCTCTTTGGAGTCACAGGCAGACAGGTCAGTGAAGAAGGTCTTTGGTACACCGGTCTTCATCAGACATGGCTTTGAGTGTAGAAGTCAGGAGGTTAAGTTGCAGTTGTACAGGACGTCGGTGAGGACACACTTGGAGTATTATGTTCAGGTTTGGTCACCTTGCTATAGAAAGGATGTTATTAAACTTTAAAGAGTGCAGAAGAATTTACAAGGATGTTGCCAGAACTCGGCAATCTGATTTATAGGGAGAGGTGGACAAGCTAGGACTCGCCTGTTCCTCGGATGCTGCCTGACAGGCTGTGCTTTTCCAGCACCACATTTTGTGACTGTGATCTCCAGCATCTGCAGTCCTCAGTTTCTCTCACCTGGCATGAGCTGCCAGCGGAAGTGGTTGAGGTAGGTACATTAACAACATTTAAAAGGCATTTGGACAAATACATGAATAGGAAAGGATTAGAAGGATATGGGCCAAGTGCAGGGAAATGGGGTCAGAGTGCATGCGCATTTTGGTCAGCATGGACCAGTTTGGGCCAAATGGCCTGTCTCCGCGCTGCACGACTCGATGAAGCTCTATAACTCTCAATGTGTCAGCAGTTGTAAGGCTTCAACAATGTTAGAGTACCTCGCTTTACAGTGGGCAGGAGTTTATTTGGAACAGTAGGGCTTATTATTTACAATAAAAATAAATAAATAAGATGTAATGAAGCTTGTGGGACTTCCTGGCTACCAGTGTGATTCAAGACAAGCACTTTCCCAAGAACAAAATTGTCTAATTGGAAGGTGTGTAATCTGGCTAAAATAATATCACCTTTGGAATTTGGCAAGTTCTGGGCAGTCTCTGATATCAGCCCAGGGGCTTGGGCAAGGTCTGAGCTGCTCAGAGTGGTCACGGTTTGGTTGACCATACTACTGCAGCCTGGAGAGTTGGCCATGGTCAGCCCTGTGAATCCATTGTCATCAATCCAGTGAGAGACAGGAACACGGGAGCAGAGTTGTACAGTACCAGTCACGATGCTGGTTACTCATTGTTCGGGGCTACCCAGCCACGTTGCTGAAGTGGTGCACCATGGTCAATGTGAGGTGTCCATCCACAGACAGTCAAGGGTGGGTGCGGGTATCCAGCGTCCAGTGCTGCAGGAAAAAGGCTCTGGAACATAATCATGGTGAGTGCAAACAGAAGAAAAGTGAAAAGGTTATGTGGGACAGCTCACGGTGTAAGTGGGGCGGAGATAGACCACGAAAGGGCTCAGGTCGAATTATCGATGGTGAGCAACAGCCTGACTTCCGAAGAAAGTACCCTTGAAGCTGTCACCTACCAACTGGCTTCATTCCTCCCATTGACCAATCAGACCGTACCCTCTACCTGTGTTCACCTATCACTGCCTCACTACTGCCCCACTCTCTCCACCCAAACCCTCCACCACACAGACCCTCCCCTTGACCTGCAGCTCCCATTACCCTCACCCCCAGCTACATACCACTGCTGGCATGTTGACCAGATGGGCTTGATGCTAGCAGGCTCAGTGTGCAGATGAAGACTCAGATCGACTCACAGAACTCACGGCCCAAAGAGCTTCCATTCTCCTGAAAACCACAAGTGCTCAATGGAAATGAAAATGGTTGTGGCCAGGGCCAATGTAGTTGGAGTAAGTACATTGTGCTGTGAGGGAGATTTCTCTGTGTCCAGGCCATGTGTGACTGTCCAAAGCATTGCACACACACACCCAGACAATGAAGGTGTCATGCAACTGTAACCTCACCTTACATTGTGACCCTGGGCATTTGCCCACTGGGTGCAGCCCAATGACTTACCACAAGCACTCTTGACCATTTCATGGCCGATGAGAAGTGAGCCCTAAAACACCCCATGATGTAAAAGCAACGTCAGTGCAGCAGGAGAGAAGCAGCAGAGCTGCCAAAGTGGCATGCAGCAGCGATTTCCCTATTGCCTGTATATGATGCAGCAGTTCCTCACTGCACACCATTCAATATCATGTCGGGATAAGGATGGGTGCTTTCAGGTAGAGACAAAAATACTGCAGATGCTGGAACCCAAGGTAGACAAGCAGGAGGCTGGAAGTGCACACCAAGCCAGGCAGCATCGGGAGGTGGAGAAATGAATGTTTTGGGTCTCACCCTCCCTCAGGACTGAGGGTGGGGATAATGGGAGCTGCAGGTAAAGGGGTGGGGGTGTTTGGGGGAAGGTTTGGGTGGAGAGAGGGGCTGAGTGGTGAGGCAGTGATAGGTGAACACTGGTAGAGGGTACGGCCTGATTGATCCATGGGAGGAATGAACCCAGTTGGTAGCCTACAGCCTGAAGGACTCAACATTAAGTTCCTCAATTTCAAATAACCTCCCTCCCCATCCCCCGACTCCGTTCCCAGCCCCTCGCACTTCCTTCCAGTCCTCTAACCGATCTTTCCTTTCAGCTACCAACCGGACTCATTCCTCCCATTGACCAATCAGGGCATACCCTCTACCTGACTTCACCTATCCTGACCTCACCACTCTGTTCCTCACTCCACCCAAACCCTCCTCCACAGCCCTCTCTTTATCTGCAGCTCCCCTCACCCTCAGGCCCACCCCTGAAGAAGGCTTACACCCGAAATGTTGTCTTCTCCACCTCCTGATGCTGCCTGGCTTGCTGTGTTCTTCCAGCCTCCTAACTGTCTGCCTTGGCTGTTTTCAGCAGCAAACAGTTTCCTTTTCTGCCGCGACAGAGACTCGCACCAACAGAGAATTGTAAACATTGAATATGTCATTTCAAATCTGACCCAATGTGCGCTCAAAAGATATTCTACATTCTTCCCCTCAAACTAGGTCTCACTGCAGTCCGTGTTTACACAGTTGGGATGGAGGGGACAGTGAGTGTGTACTGAGTGGTGTGAGTGAGTGTGTTCTGAGTAGTGCCAGTGAGTGTGTACTGAGTAGTGTCAGCGAGTGCGCACTGAGTGGTGTCAGTGAGTGTGTCCTGAGTAGTGTCGGTGATTGTGTACTGCGTGGTGTCAGTGAGCGTGTACTGAGTGGTGTTCGTGAGAGTGTACTGAGTGGTGTCAGTGAGCGTGTACTGAGTAGTGTCAGTGAGTGTGTACTGGGTGGTGTCAGTGAGTTTGTACTGAGTGGTGTCAGTGATTGTGAACTGCGTGGTGTCATTGATTGTGTACTGAGTGATGTCAGTGAGTGTATACTGAATTGTGTCAGTGACTGTGTACTGAGTGGTGTGAGTGAGTGTGTACTGTGTTGTGCCAGTGATTGTGTACTGAGTGGTGTCCGTGAGCGTATACTGAGTGGTGTCAGTGAGTGTGTACTGCGTGGTTTTCAGTGAGAGTGTACTGTATGGTGTCAGTGATTGTGTACTGGGTGGTGTCAGTGAGTATGTACTGAGTGGTGTCAGTGAGGGTGTATTGCGTGGTGTCAGCCAGCATGTACTGAATGGTGTTCGTGAGTGTGTACTGAATGGTGTCAGTGAGTGTGTACTGAGTGGTGTCAGTGGGAGGGTGCTGACTGGTGTCAGTGATTGTGTACTGTGTGGTGTTCATGAGTGTGTCCTGAATGGTGTCAGTGAGTGTGTACTGACTGGTGTCAGTGATTGTGTACTGAGTGGTGTCAGTGAGAGGGTGCTGAGTGGTGTCAGTGAGTGTGTACTGAGAGGTGTCAGTGAATGTGTACTGAGTGGTGTCAGTGATTGTGTACTGCGTGGTGTCAGTAAGTTTGTTCTGAATGGTGTCAGTGATTGTGTACTGAGTGGTGTCAGTGAGAAGGTGCTGACTGGTGTCAGTGATTGTGTACTGTGTGGTGTTAGTGAGTGTGTACTGAATGGTGTCAGTGAGCGTGTACTGAGTGGTGTCAGTGGGAGGGTGCTGACTGGTGTCAGTGATTGTGTACTGTGTGGTGTTCATGAGTGTGTCCTGAATGGTGTCAGTGAGTGTGTACTGACTGGTGTCAGTGATTGTGTACTGAGTGGTGTCAGTGAGAGGGTGCTGAGTGGTGTCAGTGAGTGTGTACTGAGAGGTGTCAGTGAATGTGTACTGAGTGGTGTCAGTGATTGTGTACTGCGTGGTGTCAGTAAGTTTGTTCTGAATGGTGTCAGTGATTGTGTACTGAGTGGTGTCAGTGAGCGTACACTGTGTGGTGTCAGTGAGTGTGTACTGGGTGGTGTCAGTGAGTGTGTACTGAGTGGTGTCAGTGAGAGTGTACTGTGTTGTGTCAGTGAGTGTGTACTGCGTGGTGTCAGTGAGAGTGTACTGCGCGGTGTCAGTCAGTGTGTACTGCATGGTGTCAGTGAGTGTATACTGAGTGGTGTCAGTGAGTGTGTACTGAGTGGTGTCAGTGATTGTGTACGAAGTGGTGTGAGTGAGTGTGTACTGAGTGGTGCCAGTGAGTGTGTACTGAGTGGTGTGAGTGAGTGTGTACTGAGTGGTGCCAGTGAGTGTGTACTGAGTAGTGTCAGCGAGTGCGCACTGAGTGGTGTCAGTGAGTGTGTCCTGAGTGGTGTCGGTGATTGTGTACTGCGTGGTGTCAGTGAGCGTGTACTGAGTGGTGTTCGTGAGAGTGTACTGAGTGGTGTCAGTGAATGTGTACTGAGTAGTGTCAGTGAGTGTGTACTGGGTGGTGTCAGTGAGTTTGTACTGAGTGGTGTCAGTGATTGTGAACTGCGTGGTGTCATTGATTGTGTACTGAGTGATGTCAGTGAGTGTATACTGAATTGTGTCAGTGACTGTGTACTGAGTGGTGTGAGTGAGTGTGTACTGTGTTGTGCCAGTGAGTGTGTACTGAGTGGTTTCAGTGATTGTGTACTGAATGGTGTCCGTGAGCGTATACTGAGTGGTGTCAGTGAGTGTGTACTGCGTGGTTTTCAGTGAGAGTGTACTGTATGGTGTCAGTGATCGTGTACTGGGTGGTGTCAGTGAGTATGTACTGAGTGGTGTCAGTGAGAGTGTACTGCGTGGTGTCAGCCAGCATGTACTGAATGGTGTCAGTGAGTGTGTACTGAATGGTGTCAGTGAGTGTGTACTGAGTGGTGTCAGTGAGAAGGTGCTGACTGGTGTCAGTGATTGTGTACTGTGTTGTGTTAGTGAGTGTGTACTGAATGGTGTCAGTGAGTGTGTACTGAATGGTGTCAGTGAGTGTGTACTGAGTGGTGTCAGTGAGAAGGTGCTGACTGGTGTCAGTGATTGTGTACTGTGTGGTGTTCATGAGTGTGTACTGAATGGTGTCAGTGAGTGTGTACTGAGTGGTGTCAGTCAGTGTGTACTGAGTGGTGTCAGTGAGTCTGTACTGAATGATGTCAGTGATTGTGTACTGAGTGGTGACAGTGAGTGTGCACTGAGTGGTGTCAGTGAGTGTGTACTGAGTGGTGTCGGTGATTGTGTACTGCGTGGTGTCAGTGAGTGTGTACTGAGTGGTGTCAGTGAGAGGGTGCTGAGTGGTGTCAGTGAGCGTGTTCTGTGTGGTGTCAGTGTGTGTGTACTGGGTGGTGTCAGTGATTGTGTACTGAGTGGTGTCAGTGAGTGTATACTGCGTGGTATCAGTGAGTGTGTACTGTCTGGTGTCAGTTATTGTGTATGGAATGGTGTCAGTGATTGTGTACTGGGTGGTGTCAGTGAGTGTGTACTGAGTGGTGTCAGTGAATGTGTACTGATTAGTGTCAGTGAGAGGGTGCTGAGTGGTGTCAGTGAGTGTGTACTGTGTGGTGTTAGTGATTGTGTACTGCGTGGTGTCAGTGAGTGTGTACTGCGTGGTGTCAGTCAGTGTGTACTGAGTGGTTTCAGTGAGTGTGTACTGAATGGTGTCAGTGATTGTGGACTGAGTGGTGCCAGTGAGTGTGTGCTGAGTAGTGTCAGTGAGTGTGCACTGAGCGGTGTCAGTGAGTGTGTACTGAGTGGTATCAGTGAGAGGGTGCTGAGTGGTGTCAGTGAGAGGGTGCTGAGTGGTGTCAGTGAGCGTGTACTGAGTGGTGTCAGTGAGTGTGTACTGAGTGGTGTCAGCGATTGTGTACTGCGTGGTGTCAGTGAGTGTGTCCTGAATGGTGTCAGTGATTGTGTACTGTGTGGAGTCAGTGAGTGTGTACTGGGTGGTGTCAGTGAATGTGTACTGAGTGGTGTCAGTGATTGTGTACTGAGTGGTGTCAGTGAGTGTGTACTGAGTGGTGTCAGTGAGTGTGTACTGGGTGGTGTCAGTGATCGTGTACTGAGTGGTGTCAGTGAGTGAGTACTGTATGGTGTCAGTGAGTGTGTACTGAGTGGTGTCAGTGAGTGTGTACTGGGTGGTATCAGTGATTGTGTACTGAGTGGTGTCAGTGAGTGTGCACTGGGTGGTGTCAGTGAGCGTGTACTGAGTGGTGTCAGGGAGAGGGTGCTGAGTGGTGCCAGTCAGTGTGTACTGGGTGGTGCCTGTGAGTGTGTACTGTGTGGTGTCAGTGAATGTGTACTGAGTGGTGTCAGTGAGTGTGCACTGAGTGGTACCAGTGAATGTGTACTGTGGTGTCAGTGAGTGTGTACTGAGTGGTGTCAGTGAATGTGCACTGTGGTGCCAGTGAGTGTGTGCTAAATGGTGCCTGTGAGTGTGTACTGAGTGGTTTTAGTGATTGTGCACTGCGTGGTCATTTTAAGAATTTATTTTGTTCTGTTTCATTTTGGCGAGGTGGGAAGGCAGAGGTCTCGAGCTGAGTATTGAAGATCACTTGAGGAATCAGCTTGGGAGGTTTTTTTTTCTGAAGAAAAGCCTGAATAGGTGTGTCCAGCTCTCACAGGACCAGATATCTGGGTTTTCGATTTTTTTTCAGTAATATCGGAACCGATTGTGTCCTGAACATAGTTGGAAGCTTCAGTGAATGTCTCCTGGCTGCCACTCTCTCTGAATTTCCCATTAATGTTTCTCTTCCTCCTGAGTTGCAGAAGTTGCGTGAATCAGTGTCTGATTTTTTCTATTTGCCAGGGAGTGTTGTTTGTGGGATGTTGCTATAACTGAACAGTTATTTAGTAATAGTTACTGTACCTATTATCCTATTAAGTTTTCCAATCAAGTTAAGTCATTCTAAGTTTGTCTTTCTTTGATTGTATTTTAACTACAGCTTAACATTAAGTCGTTTGACAATTCGCATTGCATCTGGAACAGATGTTTTACATTCACCGTTATAATAAGAACAAGTTCGAGTCTAGGCTACCTTCTTCAAATATTTTGAGGGGAGCGGGTCGAGTCCATAACAATGGTTTCAGTGATGTTGTACTGAATAGTTTCAGTGATGATGTATTTGTGCTGTCAGTTGATGTACAAAATACAGTGTCATCTTTCTAAATATCGTAATATTTCTTGAAAGTTAATGGTATAGGAATGGATAGTTCTTGAATTTCACAACTAAGGATGAAAATTGTTCTTTTTGTGAACTTAATAATGTGCTGTTCAAAAAGCAATCCAGATGTGCTGATTAGACGTTTATTGAGTAGGACAGAAAAAGTAAATCCCCAATACAATGTTGTACATAATATCGAAACAGAGTTCAACAGCAAAAGCCTGGCTTTAGTTCCCCATTTTAAAGATACCAACAAAGATAGCATGAGTTACTTGACTGCTTTTCCCACAAACCCAAACCTTTACAAAGTTTACTTTCTTTGGTGCACTGGTTAAGATGTCAATGTTAACTTCATGTCAAAAAACTACAAAATGTGAACAGATGAACTAAGATGTTCTGAAGAGCAGACATGAAGTGAATCCAAACATATTAACCACTGCACTAAATGCAGTACTTAGGGGATGTATAACCTCTGACAATGAACTGCTTTGAGAGACTGTTGGTTTTAAATGAACCCTTGTTGACTCAGTCCTGTGCTCTTCATTTGATATGACGTTTGTCCACTCGACATCGATCTGTTACTCACACCTAAATTCAGCGAGGTCTGAAAGGCAGATGATCCACCTCCAAAGCCCACGCCCTGCTGCATACCGCCTGGAAAAGGGGACAGAGTAAAAATAAACTTGTCGTATTATCTGGGTGTTACAATTTAAAAGAACAATTGCAACATGAAAGATGACTACAATTCACAGCGTATCTTTAGTGAAGTACGATAGCCCAAGATGTTTTGCAGGAGCTTAATCAAAGAAACAATTTCCACCTTGAAATCTACCAGGACGATGAGAAAAAGGTGGCGGAAAATCTAGTTTGTGGAGAAGGAGACAGAGAAGGGAGAGAGAAGGGAGGAGTGATGGAAGCTAGTCCTACACATTGAAAGCTGGTGTGGTGATGTAAATCAGGGATGTTAAATAGGATGGCAAAGGGTGGAGATTCGGCACCATTTTGCAAAGTCAAATGGTGAAAGCATCAGGTTTGTGAGGTGGGGAGTGATGATGGCTGATTGGAATGGAGCTGGGCAGATACTGAGGAGAAAGAATCATCGACCTTCACTCAGAACAGACATTCTCTTACCTTGGCTCTGTACTTGCTGGATGTTGAGGGTTTTTACCCCACTTGCCATCCTGTTGAGAAAGGAAACATTCTCAGATTATAGCGGACAATGACAGGAAATCACAGTCAGACTTCCCTCTGTTTCCTCAGGTATCTCCCTCTCCCAGGGACACTGACGTCTCCTGGGCTACACTTCTGAATGGGCACAGTCAGGCTCCTTGCCCTCGGGCAAAGTGCCCAGTCGTTACTGTTGCCACAGGTAGTAGGTGACAGCAAGCTATTGGAGGGTGAGGAGTGCGGGTCCTGACCTTTCAGTGGGACCTGGAGGTCAGTCACTGATTACAGAACCACCTTCACATTCACACTGCCTGTATTCCATCCCATTCCATTCTCAGGGATCACAGCTACCAGTCAACTGCAAGTGCAGACTGGAATTTGCCTGCACAGCACTCAATGTGATGGCTGCGATTAGCAACTAGCCCTTATCTTACCTCGTCTCTTCTGTCTCCAGTAGTTTCATGTAGGTGCCAATTTCAATGTCCAGTGCAAGCTTGATGCTCATCAGCCGTTCGTATTCCTTGCATTGTGCGGAAAGCTCTTGCTGAGCTTGGAGGAGGGCGTTTTCCAGATCCGAAATCCGACATTTACATTCTTTCAGAGACATCTCACCGCGGTCCTCCGCTTCCCGGATCGCTTCCTCCAGTCTCACACGCTGAGGAACATCAATATTCATTTGGTCAGTTCCTTCAGTGTTTGAGGCTCAGCCCCAGTGCTCCGAGCGAGACTTTGGCAAAACAAAAGGCTCGCCCTCCTCCCCATGATTTGGGAAAAGCGGTACGGTGTGGATTGCAGACTGACCAGCAACACATTCCCATCGGGAAAGACAACAGGGAGCCCCCCAGGCGGTTAGAAATGGACCGCATTCAGCCGACCCTTCAATCGCTTCTGAACGAATTATTGCTTTTTGGATCGTGTGAGACAGGGAGAGAAGCCAGAAAAGACGGAGAGACAGACAGGGAGAGAGAGAGAGGTGTTTAAAAGTGTTTTTCAGTGTTCAGTTTGATTTTAGACTTGTGCGTACCTCTTTTTTCAGGTTATCAATGTCTGCATTCATTCTCCGGATCTGATCTGTTGTCTGCTTTATCTCTACCTTCAGCGCATTGATATCATCGCCACCTTGTCCAGCCGCCATGGACAGTTCCTGCATCTGCAAACAGATATTGAGAACGAGTTAGTCCCACAGTTCACGCTCCTGCCCGAGTCAGAAAGATGGGCCAAAGAATAGGAACCTTCACCTTGGTCCGTTTCCAAACTTCCGCATCTTCGCGGCTTTGCTGGGCACAAGCTTCATACTGTTTCCTGGCGATGTCCAACAGCTCCTGCACATTGAGCTTCGGCCCACCCTCCAATTGCACGTTGACACATGTATTCTGAATCTGGGCCTGGAGCTCCCGGAGTTCCTACAGGGCACGGGGAGAAAGATTGGAAGGTGATTGGAAACCATTCGGGCTACATTGCATGAGACTTGAATGGACAAAAGATTGGCAAAAGGACAGCTGGTGAGGCAAGGCACATATTTACCTCGTCATAGATAGTCCGCAGGAATTCAATTTCATCGGTCAGGGCTTCCAGCTTCGCTTCCAGCTCCACCTTGCTCATGTACGAGTCATCGACATCCTAAAGAGCACAGGGAGAAAATACTTGGATCAAACTGACCAAAGGTGCCCGCAAACGGAGAACTGGAGCGTGTGGCTTTGTAACATTCACCTTCTTGACCAGGACAAACTCATTTTCCATTTCTGTGCGCTTGTTGATTTCATCTTCGTATCTGGAATGAAAGAGATTGTTTTACCGAGGCTCAAGTCTTTCTGGCCCGTCCCTATCACAGTCCCTGTTTGTCTCAGTCTCCGTTATTCTTCGCCTCCCCCTCCCGCCACCAACTAGACCCTGTCAAACCAGGTTCTGAGCTGGATCAGTCCCTCTGCCGGTGTTTCCCAGACAGTAACAGCCCGGCCGTGTGCAGTTCAGTGGCGCCGACAGAGCAACGCTGCGGCCCGTTCCCTCAGCTCACATTGTGGCCGTTTGTCAAAGTGATCTCATTCTGCAGCTGGGATTTGGTTTCGTTCCGATAGGAAACCGCCTCCGAAGCGATACGGGACCAAGTCCGGCAGCAGCTCACTGACCTGCCCTTGTAGTCCTCGACCAGCAATTGCATTTGGAGCAGTTCAGCATCGAACCTCTCCTTCTCCTTGCGAAGCGTGTCCAGTTGGTTCCTCAGATTCTCAATGTAGGACTGGAACATGCTCTCGATGTTGGATTTGTATTCGCCTTGATCCTGCAGAAGTTTCAGTTTGATACTCAGCTGAGTATTGACCTGTTCCAAGTGCCGAACCTGGCGGGGTGAGATGGAGAGACAGTTAAGACAAGAGAGGAAAGACACAGAGAACCCAGTTTAGAGACCCACCTGCCTGGACCCCACTGAGCATTACCCTGGGAAGGAAATCAACGAATTGGTCGTTGAGTCCCTGGAGCTGCTGGCTCTCCTGCAGGCGGACAACGTTCTGACTGGTGTCGATTTGGGGTAAAGGCGCGTTCAGGTCCAGGGCAGCGGTTCTCTGGATCAGCCCCTGAGAACTCATTCCCCCGAAGCCCATCCTGCCGGAGCCCCCTCCTATTAGACTCATTCTGCTGCTGCCGATGCCGGACATCCGAGAGCCAGTGGAGATTCTGGAGGCTGACATCCTCTGGGTTGGTCCCAGGACGACACTTTGGGCGCGCCGGGATGTCTGAAAACTCCCTCCGCCTCCCAACCGATTGAAGCCGGCGGAAAACCCGGATCCATGCATGCTCCCTCTAGTTCCTATCCCTCCGCTCTTCCTGCTGCTGCTGCTGGTGGTGGTGATGATGGTTTGCGATGTCATTTCGAGGTTGTTCAGGGGGTGGACAGAAACAGAGACCCACACTCAGAGAGAGAGAGACAGAGAGAGAGAGAGAGAGCACACTCCGAAACTGAACAGCTCGGTGGGGCTGAGGGCTGACTCGGCTGCTTTTATGTCCCAGTGGATGTGTGAGGGGGCTGGCCAAGGGACTGACAGCTGACAAGGAGCCGCCCACAATAGAGCAGCCGACAGAGGGAAGGAACAAGCCGCCACCCTGTGCCCCCGGGGCTGGGAAGGGGGAGGGGGAACGGGTCCGCTTGTGGGGAGCCCAGCCTTTCTCTCTCTCTCCTCCCAGACACGACGCCCACTCTGTGTCATCAGCTGTCTCAGGCCTTTCCTCAACTCGGCAGTGTGTGCTGCTAGCCCAGTCCCCTCCTGAACGGTCACCCATTCTCCCCCCGCCCCCCATTGCCCACATCCACCAGTCCGTGTTCACTCAATGCCCGGGACCACCCAGATCCAAGGGGGGCTCGCACTCCTCTCCATGTTATGACACTCCTTCTGGCCCAATACCCACTTTGGCCTCTCCCTGTCTGGGCTCCCTCCAACCCTCAGAGACTCTGTGCATCCCTCCACCTCCGCCCGCTTTGAACATTTGCAAGTTGATCCGCCCAACCAGAGGCTGCCTTTTCGCGACAAATGTGTCTTTCTTGCTTAAAACGTTGCGTCTTTGAGCGGATTTCTGATGTTGAAAGTATGAATTGAAGTTGAAGGTGAGCCTTGCTGACAAAGTTCGAGGACTGAGCTGTTTTGGTGCTTGTTCGGGTTGACAGGATGCAGAGAGAGCAGAGTGTGACAGGCGTTTGGAAGAATCCTCTTTCCACAGACACACAGTTCCTGAGGATTGTGTTCTAGAGGCTCCACCAACTGGTCAAATGGGCGAATTGACGAGAGCTTCCAGCGCCCATTGTTCCCCAACCAGCATCAATTGTAAACGTTGCAGTTCAGTGGTAATGTCCCTACCTCTGAGCCAGTCTCACTTGCTCTAGAGTTGCGTCACAATGTCTGCTAGAAGCTCGATTGATAGATTTGGGGAACCAATACTTTCGAAAGTGTTCAAATGAAAACAAAAGCCTCCATTTTTGGTGATTCATTCGCGAGGGAACGGAATCACCAGCAAGGCCAGCAGTTACTGGGTGCTGAGCTACTCCCTTGTAGTGCTTCAGACACACCAGGTCGGAATGTATTTCTGGGTGATCTATTTACATTTCTAGACAATGGTGTTATCCAGGAGAATGGCAGTGCAGGAGTCAGGGATGATAGTGACCTATTGTTCATGGGGGGAATTCATAGAAGGAATCCTTCCTATTCCTTTTCTCCAAATTTCATTCCGTCATCAGTGCCCAGCCCAAAACTGGGTCCTTCACTCGTGGTCTGCTGATGTCTCATCCTGAACCATTTTCTTGACAGTGAGTCAGTGGTGGTTTGCCACTGGCTTACATTGTCAGGGGCAGGATGAGTAGACAGGTGCAAACCCACCCCCAGCCCAAATGAAGTTGTGCTGTTGCTATTACTTGGCAGCACACAGCAGCCATCTCGCCAACTAGCACCCTGTCCCTTTGGAATTTCACCTTCTGCCAAAGTAACTTTGTCAGAAGAACTGCATGACATACTCGGGAAGAAATGTTCTGGAAAGTTCATCCCAATCTGCTCCAGCGCTGTCCAGGAAATCACATGCACGAAGTGGAAACCCATTCTGTATCATGCAATTTGGGTCCCAATTTCACAGGAAGGTCGGGAAAAGGAGAGCAGCCCAGCATTCAATCTTTTCTTCCTCTATTCATGTTTAAACCTGTGCTCCTCTCCTCTGCCTCCCAATGACCCGTTCAAGTAGAATAAAGTCTGAACCTTTCAGTACAGTTTCTATCTTTAGTGAGTCACTTGTGAGTCTTCTACCTCTGCAGGCCACCAAGGAAGTGTCAGTCTGCCAGCCGGAAATGAACGAACTCGCCGTTTTTATCAATCAATGAGATTGGAGCGCACTTGGTCGCTGAGTGCAGCTTGCAACAGAATCTGAACCGAGGAGTTTGATGAATAACGGAGTTTATTGAGGGGTGAGGTGTTGCTTTTTGTCTGACTTGGTCAGCCTCTATGAGAATGAGCAGTGCAAAGTGCATGAGAGGGAACAGAGAGGCAGTGGTAATTGTGCGCTGTGAAACGTTGCACGCTCCCTCTCCCCCACCGCCAATCCCCCATGCAGCCTGAGTAAAATAAAAAGTGACATTGCAGTGAAATGGGTAAGTGATTCATTGTTGAGTATTTTGCTCACAGCTTTTTAAATACAAGAAGTACGATTTTGCAGATGAGACTAAAATAGGCGGGATGGTGGACACTGAGGAAGGTTATCAGAAATTGCAGCAGGACCTTGATCAGCTGGGGAAGTGGGCCCAGGTTAATGCAGATAAGTGTGAGTCTTGCATCTTAGAAAGTCAGATCAAGGTAGGAGTTTCGTGCTGAATGCTGGGGCCTTAAGGAGTGTAGTGGAAAAGAGGGACCTTGGAGTTCAGCTGCATGGTTCTCTGAAAGTGGAGACGTAGACTCATAGAGATGTACAGCACGGAAACAGACCCTTCGGTCCAACTCGGCCATGCCGGCCAGATATCCTAACCTCATCTGGGCCCATTTGCCAGCACTTGGCCCATATCCCTCTGCACCCTTCCTATTCATATACCCATCCAGATACCTTTTAAATGCTGTAATTATACCAGCCTCGACCACTTCCTGTGGCAGCTCGTTCCATACACGCACAACCCTCTGCATGAAAAAGCTGCCTCAGCCTGTTCAGCCTCTCCCTATAGCTCAAACTCTCCAACCCTGGCAACATCCTTCTTTTCTGAAGCCGTTCAAGTTTCACAACATCTTTCCGATAGGAGGAGACCAGAATTGGACACAGTATTCCAACAATGGCCTAACCACAGTCCTGCGCAGCTGCAACATGATCTCCCAACTCCTGTACTCAATACTCTGACCAATAAAGGAAAGCATACCAAACGCCTCCTTCACTATCCTATCTACCTGTGACTCTAATTTCAAGGAGCTATGAACCTGTACTCCAAGGTCTCTTTGCTCAGCTACTCTCCCCAGGACCTTACCATTAAGTGTATAAGTCCTGCTCTGATTTGCTTTCCAAAATGCAGCACCTCGCATTTATCTGAATTAATCTCCATCTGCCACTCCTCAGCCCATTGGCCCATCTGATCAAGATCCCATTGTGCTCCGAGATAACCTTCTTCACTGTCCACTGCACCTCCAATTTTGGTGTCATCTGCAAACTTACTAACTATAACACCAGGGTTAACATCCAAATCATTGCTATAAATGACAAAATGTAGTGGACCCAGCACCGATCTTTGTGGCACTCCACTGGTCACAGGCCTCCAGTATGAAAAGCAACCTTCCACCACCACCCTCTAACTACTACGTTTGAGCCAGTTCTGTATCCAAATGGCTAGTTCTCCCTGTATTTCATGAGATCTAACCTTGCTGACCAGTCTCCCATGGGGAACCTTATCGAGCGCCATATTGGAGTACATAGAGATCACATCCACCGCTCTATCAATCCTGTTTGGAGTCACAGGCAGACAGATCAGTGAAGAAGGTCTTTGGTACACCGGTCTTCATCAGACATGGCTTTGAGTGTAGAAGTCAGGAGGTTAAGTTGCAGTTGTACAGGACGTCGGTGAGGACACACTTGGAGTATTATGTTCAGGTTTGGTCACCTTGCTATAGAAAGGATGTTATTAAACTTTAAAGAGTGCAGAAGAATTTACAAGGATGTTGCCAGAACTCGGCAATCTGATTTATAGGGAGAGGTGGACAAGCTAGGACTCGCCTGTTCCTCGGATGCTGCCTGACAGGCTGTGCTTTTCCAGCACCACACTTTGTGACTGTGATCTGCAGCATCTGCAGTCCTCAGTTTCTCTCACCTGGCATGAGCTGCCAGCGGAAGTGCTCGAGGCAGGTACATTAACAACATTTAAAAGGCATTTGGACAAATACATGAATAGGAAAGGATTAGAAGGATATGGTCCAAGTGCAGGGAAATGGGGTCAGAGTGCATGCGCACTTTGGTCAGCATGGACCAGTTTGGGCCAAATGGCCTGTCTCCGCGCTGCACAACTCGATGAAGCTCTATAACTCTCAATGTGTCAGCAGTTGTAAGGCTTCAACAATGTTAGAGCACCTCGCTTCACAGTGGGCAGGAGTTTATTGGGAACAGTAGGGCTTATTATTTACAATAAAAATAAATAAATAAGATGTAATGAAGCTTGTGGGACTTCCTGGCTACCAGTGTGATTCAAGACAAGCACTTTCCCAAGAACAAAATTGTCTAATTGGAAGGTGTGTAATCTGGCTAAAATAATATCACCTTTGGAATTTGGCTTGTTCTGGGCAGTCTCTGATATCAGCCCAGGGGCTTGGGCAAGGTCTGAGCTGCTCAGAGTGGTCACGGTTTGGTTGACCATACTACTGCAGCCTGGAGAGTTGGCCATGGTCAGCCCTGTGAATCCATTGCCATCAATCCAGTGAGAGACAGGAACACGGGAGCAGAGTTGTACAGTACCAGTCACGATGCTGGTTACTCATTGTTCGGGGCTACCTAGCCACGTTGCTGAAGTGGTGCACCATGGTCAATGTGAGGTGTCCATCTACAGACAGTCAAGTGTGGGTGCGGGTATCCAGGGTCCAGTGCTGCAGGAAAAAGGCTCTGGAACATAATCATGGTGAGTCCAAACAGAAGAAAAGTGAAAAGGTAATGTGGGACAGCTCACGGTGTAAGTGGGGCGGAGATAGACCACGAAAGGGCTCAGGTCGAATTATCGATGGTGAGCAACAGCCTGACTTCCGAAGAAAATACCCTCGAAGCTGTCACCTACCAACTGGCTTCATTCCTCCCATTGACCAATCAGACCGTACCCTCTACCTGTGTTCACCTATCACTGCCTCACTACTGCCCCACTCTCTCCACCCAAACCCTCCACCACACAGACCCTCCCCTTGACCTGCAGCTCCCATTACCCTCACCCCCAGCTACATACCACTGCTGGCATGTTGACCAGATGGGCTTGATGCTATCAGGCTCAGTGTGCAGATGAAGACTCAGATCGACTCACAGAACTCACGGCCCAAAGAGCTTCCACTCTCCTGAAAACCACAAGTGCTCAATGGAAATGAAAATGGTTGTGGCCAGGGCCAATGTAGTTGGAGTAAGTACATTGTGCTGTGAGGGAGATTTCTCTGTGTCCAGGCCATGTGTGACTGTCCAAAGCATTGCACACACACACCCAGACATTGAAGGTGTCATGCAACTGTAACCTCACCTTACATTGTGACCCTGGGCATTTGCCCACTGGGTGCAGCCCAACGACTTACCACAAGCACTCTTGACCATTTCATGACCGATGAGAAGTGAGCCCTAAAACACCCCATGATGTAAAAGCAACGTCAGTGCAGCAGGAGAGAAGCAGCAGAGCTGCCAAAGTGGCATGCAGCAGCGATTTCCCTATTGCCTGTATGTGATGCAGCAGTTCCTCACTGCACACCATTCAATATCATGTTGGGATAAGGATGGGTGCTTTCAGGTAGAGACAAAAATTACTGCAGATGTTGGAACCCAAGGTGGACAAGCAGGAGGCTGGAAGTGCACACCAAGCCAGGCAGCATCGGGAGGTGGAGAAATGAATGTTTTGGGTCTAACCCTCCCTCAGGACTGAGGGTGGGGATAATGGGAGCTGCAGGTAAAGGGGAGGGGGTGTGTGGGGGAAGGTTTGGGTGGAGAGAGGGGCTGAGTGGTGAGGCAGTGATAGGTGAACACAGGTAGAGGGTACGGCCTGATTGGTCAATGGGAGGAATGAACCCAGTTGGTAGCCTACAGCCTGGAGGACTCAACATTAAGTTCCTCAATTTCAAATAACCTCTCTCCCCATCCCCCGACTCCGTTCCCAGCCCCTCGCACTTCCTTCCAGTCCTCTGACCGACCCTTCCTTCCAGCTACCAACCGGACTCATTCCTCCCATTGACCAATCAGGGCATACCCTCTACCTGTCTTCACCTATCCTGACCTCGCCACTCTGTTCCTCACTCCACCCAAACCCTCCTCCACAGCCCTCTCTTTATCTGCAGCTCCCCTCACCCTCATGCCCACCCCTGAACAAGGCTTATACCCGAAATGTTGTCTTCTCCACCTCCTGATGCTGTCTGGCTTGCTGTGTTCTTCCAGCCTCCTAACTGTCTGCCTTGGCTGTTTTCAGCAGCAAACAGTTTCCTTTTCTGCCGCGACAGAGACTCGCACCAACAGGGAATTGTAAACATTGAATATGTCATTTCAAATCTGACCCAATGTGCGCTCAAAAGGTATTCTACATTCTTCCCCTCAAACTAGGTCTCACTGCAGTCCATGTTTACACAGTTGGGATGGAGGCGACCTACCTACAGTGGACCCCGTCAGCATCAGAGATTTGATCGAGAACATGTCTGGGACATGGTCCTGATCTGCCCTTTTGCCTTTCCTCCTTGTCGCACATTTCGCATGGTAACAGTACCATGTAAAAGTCATAGCCCCCTGATTCATCCGAGAAAAAGCTGGTTGTCAGCTTAACCACAGGGTCACCAAGCCCCAGGCAAGGCTTGAGAAGACAGCATCTTCATGGTAACTGCAGCCAGTGCGAGTAGTCGATGCGTGTTGTTGACATCAGTCCACATCACAAACTAAGTGCCCAATCGACTGAGCTAATTGACGCCCAAGTACTTTCAATAATGATATATTAAGTACCTATAGTGATGGTGCACTGATTAGTGAATGCGTACTGAGTGGTTTCAGTGATTGTGTACTGAGTGGTGTCAGTGAGTGTGTACTGAGTGGTGTCAGTGAGAGTGTACTGCGCGGTGTCAGTCAGTGTGTACTGCATGGTGTCAGTGAGTGTGTACTGAGTGGTGTCAGTGACTGTGTACTGAGTGGTGTCAGTGATTGTGTACTAAGTGGTGTGAGTGAGTGTGTACTGAGTGGTGTGAGTGAGTGTGTGCTGAGTGGTGCCAGTGAGTGTGTACTGAGTAGTGACAGTGAGTGCGCACTGAGTGGTGTCAGTGAGTGTGTACTGAGTGGTGTCGGTGATTGTGTACTGCATAGTGTCAGTGAGTGTATACTGAGTGGTGTCAGTGAGAGTGTACTGCGTGGTGTCAGTGAGTGTGTACTGAGTACTGTCTGTGAGTGTGTACTGGGTGGTGTCAGTGAGTGTGTACTGAGTGGTGTCAGTGAGAGTGTACTGCGTGGTGTCAGCCAGCATGGACTGAATGGTGTCAGTGAGTGTGTACTGAATGGTGTCAGTGAGTGTGTACTGAGTGGTGTCAGTGACTGTGTACTGAGTGGTGTCAGTGATTGTGTACTAAGTGGTGTGAGTGAGTGTGTACTGAGTGGTGTGAGTGAGTTTGTACTGAGTGGTGCCAGTGAGTGTGTACTGAGTAGTGTCAGTGAGTGCGCACTGAGTGGTGTCAGTGAGTGTGTACTGAGTGGTGTCGGTGATTGTGTACTGCATAGTGTCAGTGAGTGTATACTGAGTGGTGTCAGTGAGAGTGTACTGCGTGGTGTCAGTGAGTGTGTACTGAGTACTGTCTGTGAGTGTGTACTGGGTGGTGTCAGTGAGTGTGTACTGAGTGGTGTCAGTGAGAGTGTACTGCATGGTGTCAGCCAGCATGGACTGAATGGTGTCAGTGAGTGTGTACTGAGTGGTGTCAGTGAGAGTGTACTGCGTGGTGTCAGCCAGCATGTACTGAATGGTGTCAGTGAGTGTGTACTGAATGGTGTCAGTGAGTGTGTACTGAGTGGTGTCAGTGAGAAGGTGCTGACTGGTGTCAGTGATTGTGTACTGTGTGGTGTTCGTGAGTGTGTACTGAATGGTGTCAGTGAGCGTGTACTGAGTGGTGTCAGTGGGAGGGTGCTGACTGGTGTCAGTGATTGTGTACTGTGTGGTGTTCATGAGTGCGTACTGAATAGTGTCAGTGAGCGTGTACTGAGTGGTGTCAGTGAGATGGTGCTGAGTGGTGTCAGTGAGTGTGTACTGAGTGGTGTCAGTGATTGTGTACTGCGTGGTCTCTGTGATTGTGTACTGAGTGGTGTCAGTGATTGTGTACTGAGTGGTGTCAGTGAGTGTGTACTGAGTGGTGTCAGTGAGAGTGTACTGCGCGGTGTCAGTCAGTGTGTACTGCATGGTGTCAGTGACTGTGTACTGAGTGGTGTCAGTGATTGTGTTCGAAGTGGTGTGAGTGAGTGTGTACTGAGTGGTGTCAGTGAGTGTGTACTGAGTGGTGCCAGTGAGTGTGTACTGAGTGGTGTGAGTGAGTGTGTACTGAGTGGTGCCAGTGAGTGTGTACTGAGTAGTGTCAGTGAGTGCGCACTGAGTGGTGTCAGTGAGTGTGTACTGAGTGGTGTCGGTGATTGTGTACTGCGTGGTGTCAGTGAGTGTGTACTGAGTGGTGTCAGTGAGAGTGTACTGCGTGGTGTCAGTGAGTGTGTACTGAGTAATGTCAGTGAGTGTGTACTGGGTGGTGTCAGTGAGTGTATACTGAGTGGTGTCAGTGAGTGTGTACTGGGTGGTGCCTGTGAGTGTGTACTGTGTGGTGTCAGTGAATGTGTACTGAGTGGTGTCAGTGAGTGTGCACTGGGTGTTGTCAGTGAATGTGTACTGTGGTGTCAGTGAGTGTGCACTGAGTGGTGCCAGTGAATGTGCACTGTGGTGTCAGTGAGTGTGTACTAAATGGTGCCCGTGAGTGTCTACTGAGTGGTTTCAGTGATTGTGCACTGCGTGGTCATTTTAAGAATTTATTTTGTTCTGTTTCATTTTGGCGAGGTGGGAAGGCAGAGGTTTCGAGCTGAGTATTGAAGATCACTTGAGTAATCAGCTTGGGAGGTGTTTTTTTCTGAAGAAAAGCCTGAATAGGTGTGTCCTGCTCTCACAGGTCCAGATATCTGGGTTATTGATTTTTTTTCAGTAATATCGGAACCTATTGTGTCCTGAACATAGTTGGAAGCTTCAGTGAATGTCTCCTGGCTGCCACTCTCTCTGAATTTCCCATTAATGTTTCTCTTCCTCCTGAGTTGCAGAAGTGCGTGCGTGAATCAGTGTCTGATTTTTTCTATTTGCCAGGGAGTGCTGTTTGTGGGATGTTGCTATACCTGAACAGTTAATTAGTAATAGTTACTGTACCTATTATCCTATTAAGTTTTCCAATCAAGTTAAATCATTCTAAGTTTGTCTTTCTTTGATTGTATTTTAACTACAGCTTAACATTAAGTCGTTTGACAATTCGCATTGCATCTGGAACAGATGTTTTACATTCACCGTTATAATAAGAACAAGTTCGAGTCTAGGCTACCTTCTATTTTGAGGGGAGCGGGTTGAGTCCATAACAATGGTTTCAGTGATGTTGTACTGAATAGTTTCAGTGATGATGTATTTGTGCTGTCAGTTGATGTACAAAATACAGTGTCATCTTTCTAAATATCGTAATATTTCTTGAAAGTTAATGGTATAGGAATGGATAGTTCTTGAATTTCACAACTAAGGACGAAAATTGTTCTTTTTGTGAACTTAATAATGTGCTGTTCAAAAAGCAATCCAGATGTGCTGATTAGACGTTTATTGAGTAGGACAGAAAAAGTAAATCCCCAATACAATGTTGTACATAATATCGAAACAGAGTTCAACAGCAAAAGACTGGCTTTAGTTCCCCATTTTAAAGATACCAACAAAGATAGCATGAGTTACTTGATTGCTTTTCCCACAAACCCAAACCTTTACAAAGTTTACTTTCTTTGGTGCACTGGTTAAGATGTCAATGTTAACTTCATGTCAAAAAACTATGAAATGTGAACAGATGAACTAAGATGTTCTGAAGAGCAGACATGAAGTGAATCCAAACATATTAACCACTGCACTAAATGCAGTACTTAGGGGATGTATAACCTCTGACAATGAACTGCTTTGAGAGACTGTTGGTTTTAAATGAACCCTTGTTGACTCAGTCCTGTGCTCTTCATTTGATATGAAGTTTGTCCACTCGACATCGATCTGTTACTCACACCTAAATTCAGCGAGGTCTGAAAGGCAGATGATCCACCTCCAAAGCCCATGCCCTGCTGCATACCGCCTGGAAAAGGGGACAGAGTAAAAATAAACTTGTCGTATTATCTGGGTGTTACAATTTAAAAGAACAATTGCAACATGAAAGATGACTACAATTCACAGCGTATCTTTAGTGAAGTACGATAGCCCAAGATGTTTTGCAGGAGATTCATCAAAGAAACAATTTCCACCTTGAAATCTACCAGGACGATGAGAAAAAGGTGGCGGAAAATCTAGTTTGTGGAGAAGGAGACAGAGAAGGGAGAGAGAAGGGAGGAGTGATGGAAGCAAGTCCTAAACATTGAAAGCTGGTGTGGTGATGTAAATCAGGGATGTTAAATAGGATGGCAAAGGGTGGAGATTCGGCACCATTTTGCAAAGTCAAATGGTGAAAGCATCAGGTTTGTGAGGTGGGGAGTGATGATGGCTGATTGGAATGGAGCTGGGCAGATACTGAGGAGAAAGAATCATCGACCTTCACTCAGAACAGACATTCTCTTACCTTGGCTCTGTACTTGCTGGATGTTGAGGGTTTTTACCCCACTTGCCATCCTGTTGAGAAAGGAAATATTCTCAGATTATAGCGGACAATGACAGGAAATCACAGTCAGACTTCCCTCTGTTTCCTCAGGTATCTCCCTCTCCCAGGGACACTGACGTCTCCTGGGCTACACTTCTGAATGGGCACAGTCAGGCTCCTTGCCCTCGGGCAAAGTGCCCAGTCGTTACTGTTGCCACAGGTAGTAGGTGACAGCAAGCTATTGGAGGGTGAGGAGTGGGGGTCCTGACCTTTCAGTGGGACCTGGAGGTCAGTCACTGATTACAGAACCACCTTCACATTCACACTGCCTGTATTCCATCCCATTCCATTCTCAGGGATCACAGCTACCAGTCAACTGCAAGTGCAGACTGGAATTTGCCTGCACAGCACTCAATGTGATGGCTGCGATTAGCAACTAGCCCTTATCTTACCTCGTCTCTTCTGTCTCCAGTAGTTTCATGTAGGTGCCAATTTCAATGTCCAGTGCAAGCTTGATGCTCATCAGCCGTTCGTATTCCTTGCATTGTGCGGAAAGCTCTTGCTGAGCTTGGAGGAGGGCGTTTTCCAGATCCGAAATCCGACATTTACATTCTTTCAGAGACATCTCACCGCGGTCCTCCGCTTCCCGGATCGCTTCCTCCAGTCTCACACGCTGAGGAACATCAATATTCATTTGGTCAGTTCCTTCAGTGTTTGAGGCTCAGCCCCAGTGCTCCGAGCGAGACTTTGGCAAAAAAAAAAGGCTCGCCCTCCTCCCCATGATTTGGGAAAAGCGGGACGGTGTGGATTGCAGACTGACCAGCAACACATTCCCATCGGGAAAGACAACAGGGAGCCCCCCCAGGCGGTTAGAAATGGACCGCATTCAGCCGACCCTTCAATCGCTTCTGAACGAATTATTGCTTTTTGGATCGTGTGAGACAGGGAGAGAAGCCAGAAAAGACGGAGAGACAGACAGGGAGAGAGAGAGAGGTGTTTAAAAGTGTTTTTCAGTGTTCAGTTTGATTTTAGACTTGTGCGTACCTCTTTTTTCAGGTTATCAATGTCTGCATTCATTCTCCGGATCTGATCTGTTGTCTGCTTTATCTCTACCTTCAGCGCATTGATATCATCGCCACCTTGTCCAGCCGCCATGGACAGTTCCTGCATCTGCAAACAGATATTGAGAACGAGTTAGTCCCACAGTTCACGCTCCTGCCCGAGTCAGAAAGATGGGCCAAAGAATAGGAACCTTCACCTTGGTCCGTTTCCAAACTTCCGCATCTTCGCGGCTTTGCTGGGCACAAGCTTCATACTGTTTCCTGGCGATGTCCAACAGCTCCTGCACATTGAGCTTCGGCCCACCCTCCAATTGCACGTTGACACATGTATTCTGAATCTGGGCCTGGAGCTCCCGGAGTTCCTACAGGGCACGGGGAGAAAGATTGGAAGGTGATTGGAAACCATTCGGGCTACATTGCATGAGACTTGAATGGACAAAAGATTGGCAAAAGGACAGCTGGTGAGGCAAGGCACATATTTACCTCGTCATAGATAGTCCGCAGGAATTCAATTTCATCGGTCAGGGCTTCCAGCTTCGCTTCCAGCTCCACCTTGCTCATGTACGAGTCATCGACATCCTAAAGAGCACAGGGAGAAAATACTTGGATCAAACTGACCAAAGGTGCCCGCAAACGGAGAACTGGAGCGTGTGGCTTTGTAACATTCACCTTCTTGACCAGGACAAACTCATTTTCCATTTCTGTGCGCTTGTTGATTTCATCTTCGTATCTGGAATGAAAGAGATTGTTTTACCGAGGCTCAAGTCTTTCTGGCCCGTCCCTATCACAGTCCCTGTTTGTCTCAGTCTCCGTTATTCTTCGCCTCCCCCCTCCCGCCACCAACTAGACCCTGTCAAACCAGGTTCTGAGCTGGATCAGTCCCTCTGCCGGTGTTTCCCAGACAGTAACAGCCCGGCCGTGTGCAGTTCAGTGGCGCCGACAGAGCAACGCTGCGGCCCGTTCCCTCAGCTCACATTGTGGCCGTTTGTCAAAGTGATCTCATTCTGCAGCTGGGATTTGGTTTCGTTCCGATAGGAAACCGCCTCCGAAGCGATACGGGACCAAGTCCGGCAGCAGCTCACTGACCTGCCCTTGTAGTCCTCGACCAGCCCTTGCATTTGGAGCAGTTCAGCATCGAACCTCTCCTTCTCCTTGCGAAGCGTGTCCAGTTGGTTCCTCAGATTCTCAATGTAGGACTGGAACATGCTCTCGATGTTGGATTTGTATTCGCCTTGATCCTGCAGAAGTTTCAGTTTGATACTCAGCTGAGTATTGACCTGTTCCAAGTGCCGAACCTGGCGGGGTGAGATGGAGAGACAGTTAAGACAAGAGAGGAAAGACACAGAGAACCCAGTTTAGAGACCCACCTGCCTGGACCCCACTGAGCATTACCCTGGGAAGGAAATCAACGAATTGGTCGTTGAGTCCCTGGAGCTGCTGGCTCTCCTGCAGGCGGACAACGTTCTGACTGGTGTCGATTTGGGGTAAAGGCGCGTTCAGGTCCAGGGCAGCGGTTCTCTGGATCAGCCCCTGAGAACTCATTCCCCCGAAGCCCATCCTGCCGGAGCCCCCTCCTATTAGACTCATTCTGCTGCTGCCGATGCCGGACATCCGAGAGCCAGTGGAGAATCTGGAGGCTGACATCCTCTGGGTTGGTCCCAGGACGACACTTTGGGCGCGCCGGGATGTCTGAAAACTCCCTCCGCCTCCCAACCGATTGAAGCCGGCGGAAAACCCGGATCCATGCATGCTCCCTCTAGTTCCTATCCCTCCGCTCTTCCTGCTGCTGCTGCTGGTGGTGGTGATGATGGTTTGCGATGTCATTTCGAGGTTGTTCAGGGGGTGGACAGAAACAGAGACCCACACTCAGAGAGAGAGAGAGAGAGACAGAGAGAGAGAGCACACTCCGAAACTGAACGGCTCGGTGGGGCTGAGGGCTGACTCGGCTGCTTTTATGTCCCAGTGGATGTGTGAGGGGGCTGGCCAAGGGACTGACAGCTGACAAGGAGCCGCCCACAATGGAGCAGCCGACAGAGGGAAGGAACAAGCCGCCACCCTGTGCCCCCGGGGCTGGGAAGGGGGAGGGGGAACGGGTCCGCTTGTGGGGAGCCCAGCCCCCCTCTCTCTCTCTCCTCCCAGACACGACGCCCACTCTGTGTCATCAGCTGTCTCAGGCCTTTCCTCAACTCGGCAGTGTGTGCTGCTAGCCCAGTCCCCTCCTGAACGGTCACCCATTCTCCCCCCGCCCCCCATTGCCCACATCCAACAGTCCGTGTTCACTCAATGCCCGGGACCACCCAGATCCAAGGGGGGGCTCGCACTCCTCTCCATGTTATGACACTCCTTCTGACCCAATACCCACTTTGGCCTCTCCCTGTCTGGGCTCCCTCCAACCCTCAGAGACTCTGTGCATCCCTCCACCTCCGCCCGCTTTGAACATTTGCAAGTTGATCCGCCCAACCAGAGGCTGCCTTTTCGCGACAAATGTGTCTTTATTGCTTAAAAAGTTGCCTCTTTGAGCGGATTTCTGATGTTGAAAGTATGAATTGAAGTTGAAGGTGAGCCTTGCTGACAAAGTTCGAGGACTGAGCTGTTTTGGTGCTTGTTCGGGTTGACAGGATGCAGAGAGAGCAGAGTGTGACAGGCGTTTGGAAGAATCCTCTTTCCACAGACACACAGTTCCTGAGGATTGTGTTCTAGAGGCTCCACCAACTGGTCAAATGGGCGAATTGACGAGAGCTTCCAGCGCCCATTGTTCCCCAACCAGCATCAATTGTAAACGTTGCAGTTCAGTGGTAATGTCCCTACCTCTGAGCCAGTCTCACTTGCTCTAGAGTTGCGTCACAATGTCTGCTAGAAGCTCGATTGATAGATTTGGGGAACCAATACTTTCGAAAGGGTTCAAAGGAAAACAAAAGCCTCCATTTTTGGTGATTCATTCACGAGGGAACGGAATCACCAGCAAGGCCAGCAGTTACTGGGTGCTGAGCTACTCCCTTGTAGTGCTTCAGACACCCCAGGTCGGAATGTATTTCTGGGTGATCTATTTACATTTCTAGACAATGGTGTTATCCAGGAGAATGGCAGTGCAGGAGTCAGGGATGATAGTGACCTATTGTTCATGGGGGGAATTCATAGAAGGAATCCTTCCTATTTCTTCTTCTCCAAATTTCATTCCGTCATCAGTGCCCAGCCCAAAACTGGGTCCTTCACTCGTGGTCTGCTGATGTCTCATCCTGAACCATTTTCTTGACAGTGAGTCAGTGGTGGTTTGCCACTGGCTTACATTGTCAGGGGCAGGATGAGTAGACAGGTGCAAACCCACCCCCAGCCCAAATGAAGTTGTGCTGTTGCTATTACTTGGCAGCACACAGTAGCCATCTCGCCAACTAGCACCCTGTCCCTTTGGAATTTCACCTTCTGCCAAAGTAACTTTGTCAGAAGAATTGCATGACATACTCGGGAAGAAATGTTCTGGAAAGTTCATCCCAATCTGCTCCAGCGCTGTCCAGGAAATCACATGCACGAAGTGGAAACCCATTCTGTATCATGCAATTTGGGTCCCGATTTCACAGGAAGGTCGGGAAAAGGAGAGCAGCCCAGCATTCAATCTTTTCTTCCTCTTTTCATGTTTAAACCTGTGCTCCTCTCCTCTGCCTCCCAATGACCCGTTCAAGTAGAATAAAGTCTGAACCTTTCAGTACAGTTTCTATCTTTAGTGAGTCACTTGTGAGTCTTCTACCTCTGCAGGCCACCAAGGAAGTGTCAGTCTGCCAGCCGGAAATGAACGAACTCGCCGTTTTTATCAATCAATGAGATTGGAGCGCACTTGGTCGCTGAGTGCAGCTTGCAACAGAATCTGAACCGAGGAGTTTGGTGAATAACGGAGTTTATTGAGGGGTGAGGTGTTGCTTTTTGTCTGACTTGGTCAGCCTCTATGAGAATGAGCAGTGCAAAGTGCATGAGAGGGAACAGAGAGGCCGTGGTAATTGTGCGCTGTGAAACGTTGCACGCTCCCTCTCCCCCACCGCCAATCCCCCATGCAGCCTGAGTAAAATAAAAAGTGACATTGCAGTGAAATGGGTAAGTGATTCATTGTTGAGTATTTTGCTCACAGCTTTTTAAATACAAGAAGTACGATTTTGCAGATGAGACTAAAATAGGCGGGATGGTGGACACTGAGGAAGGTTATCAGAAATTGCAGCAGGACCTTGATCAGCTGGGGAAGTGGGCCCAGGTTAATGCAGATAAGTGTGAGTCTTGCATCTTAGAAAGTCAGATCAAGGTAGGAGTTTCGTGCTGAATGCTGGGGCCTTAAGGAGTGTAGTGGAACAGAGGGACCTTGGAGTTCAGCTGCATGGTTCTCTGAAAGTGGAGACGTAGACTCATAGAGATGTACAGCACGGAAACAGACCCTTCGGTCCAACTCGGCCATGCCGGCCAGATATCCTAACCTCATCTGGGCCCATTTGCCAGCACTTGGCCCATATCCCTCTGAACCCTTCCTATTCATATACCCATCCAGATACCTTTTAAATGCTGTAATTATACCAGCCTCGACCACTTCCTCTGGCAGCTCGTTCCATACACGCACAACCCTCTGCATGAAAAAGCTGCCTCAGCCTGTTCAGCCTCTCCCTATAGTTCAAACTCTCCAACCCTGGCAACATCCTTCTTTTCTGAAGCCGTTCAAGTTTCACAACATCTTTCCGATAGGAGGAGACCAGAATTGGACACAGTATTCCAACAATGGCCTAACCACAGTCCTGTGCAGCTGCAACATGATCTCCCAACTCCTGTACTCAATACTCTGACCAATAAAGGAAAGCATACCAAACGCCTTCTTCACTATCCTATCTACCTGTGACTCTAATTTCAAGGAGCTATGAGCCTGTACTCCAAGGTCTCTTTGCTCAGCTACTCTCCCCAGGACCTTACCATTAAGTGTATAAGTCCTGCTCTGATTTGCTTTCCAAAATGCAGCACCTCACATTTATCTGAATTGATCTCCATCTGCCACTCCTCAGCCCATTGGCCCATCTGATCAAGATCCCATTGTGCTCTGAGATAACCTGCTTAACTGTCCACTGCACCTCCAATTTTGGTGTCATCAGCAAACTTACTAACTATAACACCAGGGTTAACATCCAAATCATTGCTTTAAATGACAAAATGTAGTGGACCCACCACCGATCCTTGTGGCACTCCACTGGTCACAGGCCTCCAGTATGAAAAGCAACCTTCCACCACCACCCTCTAACTACTACGTTTGAGCCAGTTCTGTATCCAAATGGCTAGTTCTCCCTGTATTCCATGAGATCTAACCTTGCTGACCAGTCTCCCATGGGGAACCTTATCGAGCGCCGTATTGGAGTACATAGAGATCACATCCACCGCTCTATCAATCCTCTTTGGAGTCACAGGCAGACAGGTCAGTGAAGAAGGTCTTTGGTACACCGGTCTTCATCAGACATGGCTTTGAGTGTAGAAGTCGGGAGGTTAAGTTGCAGTTGTACAGGACGTCGGTGAGGACACACTTGGAGTATTATGTTCAGGTTTGGTCACCTTGCTATAGAAAGGATGTTATTAAACTTTAAAGAGTGCAGAAGAATTTACAAGGATGTTGCCAGAACTCGGCAATTTGATTTCTAGGGAGAGGTGGACAAGCTAGGACTCGCCTGTTCCTCTGATGCTGCCTGACAAGCTGTGCTTTTCCAGCACCACACTTTGTGACTGTGATCTCCAGCATCTGCAGTCCTCAGTTTCTCTCACCTGGCATGAGCTGCCAGCAGAAGTGGTTGAGGTAGGTACATTAACAACATTTAAAAGGCATTTGGACAAATACTTGAATAGGAAAGGATTAGAAGGATATGGGCCAAGTGCAGGGAAATGGGGTAAGAGTGCATGCGCATTTTGGTCAGCATGGACCAGTTTGGGCCAAATGGCCTGTCTCCGCGCTGCACGACTCGATGAAGCTCTATAACTCTCAATGTGTCAGCAGTTGTAAGGCTTCAACAATGTTAGAGTACCTCGCTTCACAGTGGGCAAGAGTTTATTGGGAACAGTAGGGCTTATTATTTACAATAAAAATAAATAAATAAGATGTAATGAAGCCTGTGGGACTTCCTGGCTACCAGTGTGATTCAAGACAAGCACTTTCCTAAAAACAAAATTGTCTAATTGGAAGGTGTGTAATCTGGCTAAAATAATATCACCTTTGGAATTTGGCTTGTTCTGGGCAGTCTCTGATATCAGCCCAGGGGCTTGGGCAAGGTCTGAGCTGCTCAGAGTGGTCACGGTTTGGTTGACCATACTACTGCAGCCTGGAGAGTTGGCCATGGTCAGCCCTGTGAATCCATTGTCATCAATCCAGTGAGAGACAGGAACACGGGAGCAGAGTTGTACAGTATCAGTCACGATGCTGGTTACTCATTGTTCGGGGCTACGCAGCCACGTTGCTGAAGTGGTGCACCATGGTCAATGTGAGGTGTCCATCCACAGACAGTCAAGTGTAGTTGCGGGTATCCAGGGTCCAGTGCCGCAGGAAAAAGGCTCTGGAACATAATCATGATGAGTCCAAACAGAAGAAAAGTGAAAAGGTAATGTGGGACAGCTCACGGTGAAAGTGGGGCGGAGATAGACCACGAAAGGGCTCAGGTCGAATTATCGATGGTGAGCAACAGCCTGACTTCCGAAGAAAGTACCCTCGAAGCTGTCACCTACCAACTGGCTTCATTCCTCCCATTGACCAATCGGACCGTACCCTCTACCTGTGTTCACCTATCACTGCCTCACTACTGCCCCACTCTCTCCACCCAAACCCTCCACCACACAGACCCTCCCCTTGACCTGCAGCTCCCATTACCCTCACCCCCAGCTACATACCACTGCTGGCATGTTGACCAGATGGGCTTGATGCTATCAGGCTCAGTGTGCAGATGAAGACTCAGATCGACTCACAGAACTCACGGCCCAAAGAGCTTCCACTCTCCTGAAAACCACAAGTGCTCAATGGAAATGAAAATGGTTGTGGCCAGGGCCAATGTAGTTGGAGTAAGTACATTGTGCTGTGAGGGAGATTTCTCTGTGTCCAGGCCATGTGTGACTGTCCAAAGCATTGCACACACACACCCAGACATTGAAGGTGTCATGCAACTGTAACCTCACCTTACATTGTGACCCTGGGCATTTGCCCACTGGGTGCAGCCCAACGACTTACCACAAGCACTCTTGACCATTTCATGACCGATGAGAAGTGAGCCCTAAAACACCCCATGATGTAAAAGCAACGTTAGTGCGGCAGGAGAGAAGCAGCAGAGCTGCCAAAGTGGCATGCAGCAGCGATTTCCCTATTGCCTGTATGTGATGCAGCAGTTCCTCACTGCACACCATTCAATATCATGTCGGGATAAGGATGGGTGCTTTCAGGTAGAGACAAAAAATACTGCAGATGCTGGAACCCAAGGTAGACAAGCAGGAGGCTGGAAGTGCACACCAAGCCAGGCAGCATCGGGAGGTGGAGAAATGAATGTTTTGGGTCTCACCCTCCCTCAGGACTGAGGGTGGGGATAATGGGAGCTGCAGGTAAAGGGGTGGGGGTGTTTGGGGGAAGGTTTGGGTGGAGAGAGGGGCTGAGTGGTGAGGCAGTGATAGGTGAACACAGGTAGAGGGTACGGCCTGATTGATCAATGGGAGGAATGAACCCAGTTGGTAGCCTACAGCCTGGAGGACTCAACATTAAGTTCCTCAATTTCAAATAACCTCCCTCCCCATCCCCCGACTCCGTTCCCAGCCCCTCGCACTTCCTTCCAGTCCTCTAACCGACCTTTCCTTTCAGCTACCAACCGGACTCATTCCTCCCATTGACCAATCAGGGCATACCCTCTACCTGTCTTCACCTATCCTGACCTCACCACTCTGTTCCTCACTCCACCCAAACCCTCCTCCACAGCCCCCTCTTTATCTGCAGCTCCCCTGACCCTCAGGCCCACCCCTGAAGAAGGCTTACACCCGAAATGTTGTCTTCTCCAACTCCTGATGCTGCCTGGCTTGCTGTGTTCTTCCAGCCTCCTAACTGTCTGCCTTGGCTGTTTTCAGCAGCAAACAGTTTCCTTTTCTGCCGCGACAGAGACTCGCACCAACAGAGAATTGTAAACATTGAATATGTCATTTCAAATCTGACCCAATGTGCGCTCAAAAGATATTCTACATTCTTCCCCTCAAACTAGGTCTCACTGCAGTCCGTGTTTACACAGTTGGGATGGAGGGGACCTACCTACAGTGGAGCCCGTCAGCATCAGAGATTTGATCGAGAACATGTCTGGGACATGGTCCTGATCTGCCCTTTTGCCTTTCCTCCTTGTCGCACATTTCGCATGGTAACAGTACCATGTAAAAGTCATAGCCCCCTGATTCATCCGAGAAAAAGCTGGTTGTCAGCTTAACCACAGGGTCACCAAGCCCCAGGCAAGGCTTGAGAAGACAGCATCTTCATGGTAACTGCAGCCAGTGCGAGTAGTCGATGCGTGTTGTTGACATCAGTCCACATCACAAACTAAGTGCCCAATCGACTGAGCCAACTGACGCCCAAGTACTTTCAATAATGATATATTAAGTACCGTCAGTGATGGTGCACTGATGAGTGAATGCGTACTGAGTGGTTTCAGTGATTGTGTACTGAATGGTGTCAGTGAGTGTGTACTGAGTGGTGTCAGTGAGAGTGTACTGCGTGGTGTCAGTCAGTGTGTACTGCATGGTGTCAGTGAGTGTGTACTGAGTGGTGTCAGTGAGTGTGTACTGAGTGGTGTCAGTGATTGTGTACGAAGTGGTGTGAGTGAGTGTGTACTGAGTGGTGTCAGTGAGTGTGTACTGAGTGGTGCCAGTGAGTGTGTACTGAGTGGTGTGAGTGAGTGTGTACTGAGTGGTGCCAGTGAGTGTGTACTGAGTGGTGTCAGTGAGTGTGTACTGCGTGGTGTCAGTGAGTGTGTACTGTATGGTGTCAGTGATTGTGTACTGGGTGGTGTCAGTGAGTATGTACTGAGTGGTGTCAGTGAGAAGGTGCTGACTGGTGTCAGTGATTGCGTACTGTGTGGTGTTAGTGAGTGTGTACTGAATGGTGTCAGTGAGCGTGTACTGAGTGGTGTCAGTGGGAGGGTGCTGACTGGTGTCAGTGATTGTGTACTGTGTGGTGTTCATGAGTGTGTACTGAATGGTGTCAGTGAGTGTGTACTGACTGGTGTCAGTGATTGTGTACTGAGTGGTGTCAGTGAGAGGGTGCTGAGTGGTGTCAGTGAGTGTGTACTGAGTGGTGTCAGTGAATGTGTACTGAGTGGTGTCAGTGATTGTGTACTGCGTGGTGTCAGTAAGTGTGTTCTGAATGGTGTCAGTGATTGTGTACTGAGTGGTGTCAGTGAGCGTACACTGTGTGGTGTCAGTGAGTGTGTACTGGGTGGTGTTAGTGAGTGTGTACTGAGTGGTGTCAGTGAGAGTGTACTGTGTTGTGTCAGTGAGTGTGTACTGCGTGGTGTCAGTGAGAGTGTACTGCGCGGTGTCAGTCAGTGTGTACTGCATGGTGTCAGTGAGTGTGTACTGAGTGGTGTCAGTGAGTGTGTACTGAGTGGTGTCAGTGATTGTGTACGAAGTGGTGTGAGTGAGTCTGTACTGAGTGGTGTCAGTGAGTGTGTACTGAGTGGTGCCAGTGAGTGTGTACTGAGTGGTGTGAGTGAGTGTGTACTAAGTGGTGCCAGTGAGTGTGTACTGAGTAGTGTCAGCGAGTGCGCACTGACTGGTGTCAGTGAGTGTGTCCTGAGTGGTGTCGGTGATTGTGTACTGCATGGTGTCAGTGAGCGTGTACTGAGTGGTGTTCGTGAGAGTGTACTGCGTGGTGTCAGTGAATGTGTACTGAGTAGTGTCAGTGAGTGTGTACTGGGTGGTGTCAGTGAGTTTGTACTGAGTGGTGTCAGTGATTGTGAACTGCGTGGTGTCATTGATTGTGTACTGAGTGATGTCAGTGAGTGTATACTGAATTGTGTCAGTAACTGTGTACTGAGTGGTGTGAGTGAGTGTGTACTGTGTTGTGCCAGTGAGTGTGTACTGAGTGGTTTCAGTGATTGTGTACTGAATGGTGTCCGTGAGCGTATACTGAGTGGTGTCAGTGAGTGTGTACTGCGTGGTTTTCAGTGAGAGTGTACTGTATGGTGTCAGTGATCGTGTACTGGGTGGTGTCAGTGAGTATGTACTGAGTGGTGTCAGTGAGGGTGTATTGCGTGGTGTCAGCCAGCATGTACTGAATGGTGTCAGTGAGTGTGTACTGAATGGTGTCAGTGAGTGTGTACTGAGTGGTGTCAGTGAGAAGGTGCTGACTGGTGTCAGTGATTGTGTACTGTGTGGTGTTAGTGAGTGTGTACTGAATGGTGTCAGTGAGCGTGTACTGAGTGGTGTCAGTGGGAGGGTGCTGACTGGTGTCAGTGATTGTGTACTGTGTGGTGTTCATGAGTGTGTACTGAATGGTGTCAGTGAGTGTGTACTGACTGGTGTCAGTGATTGTGTACTGAGTGGTGTCAGTGAGAGGGTGCTGAGTGGTGTCAGTGAGTGTGTACTGGATGGTGTCAGTGAGTGTGTACTGCGTGGTGTCAGTGAGTGTGTACTGTGTGGTGTCAGTGATTGTGTACTGAGTGGTGTCAGTGAATGTGTACTGAGTGGTGTCAGTGAGAGGGTACTGCGCAGTGTCAGTCAGTGTGTACTGAGTGGTGTCAGTGAGTGTGTACTGGGTGGTGTCAGTGATTGTGTACTGCGTGGTGTCAGTGAGTGTGTACTGAGTGGTGTCAGTGAGTGTGTACTGGGTGGTGTCAGTGAGAAGGTGCTGACTGGTGTCAGTGATTGTGTACTGAGTGGTGTCAGTGAGTATGTACTGAGTGGTGTCAGTGAGGGTGTATTGCGTGGTGTCAGCCAGCATGTACTGAATGGTGTCAGTGAGTGTGTACTGAGTGGTGTCAGTGAGAAGGTGCTGACTGGTGTCAGTGATTGTGTACTGAGT
The DNA here is from genome assembly GCF_037043375.1 of Chiloscyllium plagiosum. NCBI lineage: Eukaryota > Metazoa > Chordata > Chondrichthyes > Orectolobiformes > Hemiscylliidae > Chiloscyllium > Chiloscyllium plagiosum. The sequence continues at coordinate 20,727,592 of NW_028270191.1, read as the reverse complement.
GGTGTCAGTGATTGTGTACTGAGTGGTGTTTTTGAGTGTGTACTGCGCGGTGTCAGTCAGTGTGTACTGAGTGGTGTCAGTGAGTGTGTACTGAATGGTGTCAGTGAGTGTGTACTGAATGGTGTCAGTGAGTGTGTACTGAGTGGTGTCAGTGAGAAGGTGCTGACTGGTGTCAGTGATTGTGTACTGAGTGGTGTCAGTGATTGTGTACTGAGTGGTGTTTTTGAGTGTGTACTGCGCGGTGTCAGTCAGTGTGTACTGAGTGGTGTCAGTGAGTGTGTACTGAATGATGTCAGTGATTGTGTACTGAGTGGTGACAGTGAGTGTGCACTGAGTGGTGTCAGTGAGTGTGTACTGAGTGGTGTCGGTGATTGTGTACTGCGTGGTGTCAGTGAGTGTGTACTGAGTGGTGTCAGTGAGAGGGTGCTGAGTGGTGTCCGTGAGCGTGTTCTGTGTGGTGTCAGTGAGTGTGTACTGTGTGGTGTCAGTGAGTGTGTACTGAGTGGTGTCAGTGAGTGTATACTGCGTGGTATCAGTGAGTGTGTACTGTCTGGTGTCAGTTATTGTGTATGGAATGGTGTCAGTGAGTGTGTACTGCGCGGTGTCAGTGAGTGTGTACTGTGTGGTGTCAGTGATTGTGTACTGAGTGGTGTCAGTGAGTGTGTACTGCGTGGTGTCAGTCAGTGTGTACTGAGTGGTTTCAGTGAGTGTGTACTGAATGGTGTCAGTGATTGTGGACTGAGTGGTGCCAGTGAGTGTGTGCTGAGTAGTGTCAGTGAGTGTGCACTGAGCGGTGTCTGTGAGTGTGTACTGAGTGGTGTCGGTGAGAGGGTGCTGAGTGGTGTCAGTGAGAGGGTGCTGAGTGGTGTCAGTGAGCGTGTACTGAGTGGTGTCAGTGAGTGTGTACTGAGTGGTGTCAGTGATTGTGTACTGCGTGGTGTCAGTGAGTGTGTCCTGAATGGTGTCAGTGATTGTGTACTGTGTGGTGTCAGTGAGTGTGTACTGGGTGGTGTCAGTGAGTGTGTACTGAGTGGTGTCAGTGATTGTGTACTGAGTGGTGTCAGTGAGTGTGTACTGAGTGGTGTCAGTGTGTGTGTACTGGGTGGTGTCAGTGAGTGAGTACTGTATGGTGTCAGTGAGTGTGTACTGTGTGGTGTCAGTGATCGTGTACTGAGTGGTGTCAGTGAGTGAGTACTGTATGGTGTCAGTGAGTGTGTACTGAGTGGTGTCAGTGAGTGTGTACTGGGTGGTATCAGTGATTGTGTACTGAGTGGTGTCAGTGAGTGTGCACTGGGTGGTGTCAGTGAGCGTGTACTGAGTGGTGTCAGGGAGTGGGTGCTGAGTGGTGCCAGTCAGTGTGTACTGGGTGGTGCCTGTGAGTGTGTACTGTGTGGTGTCAGTGAATGTGTACTGAGTGGTGTCAGTGAGTGTGCACTGCGTGGTACCAGTGAATGTGTACTGTGGTGTCAGTGAGTGTGTACTGAGTGGTGTCAGTGAATGTGCACTGTGGTGCCAGTGAGTGTGTGCTAAATGGTGCCCGTGAGTGTGTACTGAGTGGTTTTAGTGATTGTGCACTGCGTGGTCATTTTAAGAATTTATTTTGTTCTGTTTCATTTTGGCGAGGTGGGAAGGCAGAGGTCTCGAGCTGAGTATTGAAGATCACTTGAGGAATCAGCTTGGGAGGTTTTTTTTTCTGAAGAAAAGCCTGAATAGGTGTGTCCAGCTCTCACAGGACCAGATATCTGGGTTTTCGATTTTTTTTCAGTAATATCGGAACCGATTGTGTCCTGAACATAGTTGGAAGCTTCAGTGAATGTCTCCTGGCTGCCACTCTCTCTGAATTTCCCATTAATGTTTCTCTTCCTCCTGAGTTGCAGAAGTGCGTGCGTGAATCAGTGTCTGATTTTTTCTATTTGCCAGGGAGTGCTGTTTGTGGGATGTTGCTATAACTGAACAGTTAATTAGTAATAGTTACTGTACCTATTATCCTATTAAGTTTTCCAATCAAGTTAAGTCATTCTAAGTTTGTCTTTCTTTGATTGTATTTTAACTACAGCTTAACATTAAGTCGTTCGACAATTCGCATTGCATCTGGAACAGATGTTTTACATTCACCGTTATAATAAGAACAAGTTCGAGTCTAGGCTACCTTCTTAAAATATTTTGAGGGGAGCGGGTCGAGTCCATAACAATGGTTTCAGTGATGTTGTACTGAATAGTTTCAGTGATGATGTATTTGTGCTGTCAGTTGATGTACAAAATACAGTGTCATCTTTCTAAATATTGTAGTATTTCTTGAAAGTTAATGGTATAGGAATGGATAGTTCTTGAATTTCACAACTAAGGACGAAAATTGTTCTTTTTGTGAACTTAATAATGTGCTGTTCAAAAAGCAATCCAGATGTGCTGATTAGACGTTTATTGAGTAGGACAGAAAAAGTAAATCCCCAATACAATGTTGTACATAATATCGAAACAGAGTTCAACAGCAAAAGACTGGCTTTAGTTCCCCATTTTAAAGATACCAACAAAGATAGCATGAGTTACTTGACTGCTTTTCCCACAAACCCAAACCTTTACAAAGTTTACTTTCTTTGGTGCACTGGTTAAGATGTCAATGTTAACTTCATGTCAAAAAACTATGAAATGTGAACAGATGAAATAAGATGTTCTGAAGAGCAGACATGAAGTGAATCCAAACATATTAACCACTGCACTAAATGCAGTACTTAGGGGATGTATAACCTCTGACAATGAACTGCTTTGAGAGACTGTTGGTTTTAAATGAACCCTTGTTGACTCAGTCCTGTGCTCTTCATTTGATATGAAGTTTGTCCACTCGACATCGATCTGTTACTCACACCTAAATTCAGCGAGGTCTGAAAGGCAGATGATCCACCTCCAAAGCCCATGCCCTGCTGCATACCGCCTGGAAAAGGGGACAGAGTAAAAATAAACTTGACGTATTATCTGGGTGTTACAATTTAAAAGAACAATTGCAACATGAAAGATGACTACAATTCACAGCGTATCTTTAGTGAAGTACGATAGCCCAAGATGTTTTGCAGGAGCTTAATCAAAGAAACAATTTCCACCTTGAAATCTACCAGGACGATGAGAAAAAGGTGGCGGAAAATCTAGTTTGTGGAGAAGGAGACAGAGAAGGGAGAGAGAAGGGAGGAGTGATGGAAGCTAGTCCTAAACATTGAAAGCTGGTGTGGTGATGTAAATCAGGGATGTTAAATAGGATGGCAAAGGGTGGAGATTCGGCACCATTTTGCAAAGTCAAATGGTGAAAGCATCAGGTTTGTGAGGTGGGGAGTGATGATGGCTGATTGGAATGGAGCTGGGCAGATACTGAGGAGAAAGAATCATCGACCTTCACTCAGAACAGACATTCTCTTACCTTGGCTCTGTACTTGCTGGATGTTGAGGGTTTTTACCCCACTTGCCATCCTGTTGAGAAAGGAAACATTCTCAGATTATAGCGGACAATGACAGGAAATCACAGTCAGACTTCCCTCTGTTTCCTCAGGTATCTCCCTCTCCCAGGGACACTGACATCTCCAGGGCTACACTTCTGAATGGGCACAGTCAGGCTCCTTGCCCTCGGGCAAAGTGCCCAGTCGTTACTGTTGCCACAGGTAGTAGGTGACAGCAAGCTATTGGAGGGTGAGGAGTGGGGGTCCTGACCTTTCAGTGGGACCTGGAGGTCAGTCACTGATTGCAGAACCACCTTCACATTCACACTGCCTGTATTCCATCCCATTCCATTCTCAGGGATCACAGCTACCAGTCAACTGCAAGTGCAGACTGGAATTTGCCTGCACAGCACTCAATGTGATGGCTGCGATTAGCAACTAGCCCTTATCTTACCTCGTCTCTTCTGTCTCCAGTAGTTTCATGTAGGTGCCAATTTCAATGTCCAGTGCAAGCTTGATGCTCATCAGCCGTTCGTATTCCTTGCATTGTGCGGAAAGCTCTTGCTGAGCTTGGAGGATGGCGTTTTCCAGATCCGAAATCCGACATTTACATTCTTTCAGAGACATCTCACCGCGGTCCTCCGCTTCCCGGATCGCTTCCTCCAGTCTCACACGCTGAGGAACATCAATATTCATTTGGTCAGTTCCTTCAGTGTTTGAGGCTCAGCCCCAGTGCTCCGAGCGAGACTTTGGCAAAACAAAAGGCTCGCCCTCCTCCCCATGATTTGGGAAAAGCGGGACGGTGTGGATTGCAGACTGACCAGCAACACATTCCCATCGGGAAAGACAACCGGGAGCCCCCCAGGCGGTTAGAAATGGACCGCATTCAGCCGACCCTTCAATCGCTTCTGAACGAATTATTGCTTTTTGGATCGTGTGAGACAGGGAGAGAAGCCAGAAAAGACGGAGAGACAGACAGGGAGAGAGAGAGAGAGGTGTTTAAAAGTGTTTTTCAGTGTTCAGTTTGATTTTAGACTTGTGCGTACCTCTTTTTTCAGGTTATCAATGTCTGCATTCATTCTCCGGATCTGATCTGTTGTCTGCTTTATCTCTACCTTCAGCGCATTGATATCATCGCCACCTTGTCCAGCCGCCATGGACAGTTCCTGCATCTGCAAACAGATATTGAGAACGAGTTAGTCCCACAGTTCACGCTCCTGCCCGAGTCAGAAAGATGGGCCAAAGAATAGGAACCTTCACCTTGGTCCGTTTCCAAACTTCCGCATCTTCGCGGCTTTGCTGGGCACAAGCTTCATACTGTTTCCTGGCGATGTCCAACAGCTCCTGCACATTGAGCTTCGGCCCACCCTCCAATTGCACGTTGACACATGTATTCTGAATCTGGGCCTGGAGCTCCCGGAGTTCCTACAGGGCACGGGGAGAAAGATTGGAAGGTGATTGGAAACCATTCGGGCTACATTGCATGAGACTTGAATGGACAAAAGATTGGCAAAAGGACAGCTGGTGAGGCAAGGCACATATTTACCTCGTCATAGATAGTCCGCAGGAATTCAATTTCATCGGTCAGGGCTTCCAGCTTCGCTTCCAGCTCCACCTTGCTCATGTACGAGTCATCGACATCCTAAAGAGCACAGGGAGAAAATACTTGGATCAAACTGACCAAAGGTGCCCGCAAACGGAGAACTGGAGCGTGTGGCTTTGTAACATTCACCTTCTTGACCAGGACAAACTCATTTTCCATTTCTGTGCGCTTGTTGATTTCATCTTCGTATCTGGAATGAAAGAGATTGTTTTACCGAGGCTCAAGTCTTTCTGGCCCGTCCCTATCACAGTCCCTGTTTGTCTCAGTCTCCGTTATTCTTCGCCTCCCCCCTCCCGCCACCAACTAGACCCTGTCAAACCAGGTTCTGAGCTGGATCAGTCCCTCTGCCGGTGTTTCCCAGACAGTAACAGCCCGGCCGTGTGCAGTTCAGTGGCGCCGACAGAGCAACGCTGCGGCCCGTTCCCTCAGCTCACATTGTGGCCGTTTGTCAAAGTGATCTCATTCTGCAGCTGGGATTTGGTTTCGTTCCGATAGGAAACCGCCTCCGAAGCGATACGGGACCAAGTCCGGCAGCAGCTCACTGACCTGCCCTTGTAGTCCTCGACCAGCCCTTGCATTTGGAGCAGTTCAGCATCGAACCTCTCCTTCTCCTTGCGAAGCGTGTCCAGTTGGTTCCTCAGATTCTCAATGTAGGACTGGAACATGCTCTCGATGTTGGATTTGTATTCGCCTTGATCCTGCAGAAGTTTCAGTTTGATACTCAGCTGAGTATTGACCTGTTCCAAGTGCCGAACCTGGCGGGGTGAGATGGAGAGACAGTTAAGACAAGAGAGGAAAGACACAGAGAACCCAGTTTAGAGACCCACCTGCCTGGACCCCACTGAGCATTACCCTGGGAAGGAAATCAACGAATTGGTCGTTGAGTCCCTGGAGCTGCTGGCTCTCCTGCAGGCGGACAACGTTCTGACTGGTGTCGATTTGGGGTAAAGGCGCGTTCAGGTCCAGGGCAGCGGTTCTCTGGATCAGCCCCTGAGAACTCATTCCCCCGAAGCCCATCCTGCCGGAGCCCCCTCCTATTAGACTCATTCTGCTGCTGCCGATGCCGGACATCCGAGAGCCAGTGGAGAATCTGGAGGCTGACATCCTCTGGGTTGGTCCCAGGACGACACTTTGGGCGCGCCGGGATGTCTGAAAACTCCCTCCGCCTCCCAACCGATTGAAGCCGGCGGAAAACCCGGATCCATGCATGCTCCCTCTAGTTCCTATCCCTCCGCTCTTCCTGCTGCTGCTGCTGGTGGTGATGATGGTTTGCGATGTCATTTCGAGGTTGTTCAGGGGGTGGACAGAAACAGAGACCCACACTCAGAGAGAGATAGACAGAGAGAGAGAGAGCACACTCCGAAACTGAACGGCTCGGTGGGGCTGAGGGCTGACTCGGCTGCTTTTATGTCCCAGTGGATGTGTGAGGGGGCTGGCCAAGGGACTGACAGCTGACAAGGAGCCGCCCACAATGGAGCAGCCGACAGAGGGGAGGAACAAGCCGCCACCCTGTGCCCCCGGGGCTGGGAAGGGGGAGGGGGAACGGGGGTCCGCTTGTGGGGAGCCAACCGCTGTTCCCTTTGCTTCCTTCGCCAGTTGGGGGTCAGCCCCAGCGGTTGGTTGAGCGCTCAGGGAGTTGCCTTCACGTCCGTGTGAATTACAATGACCCTTTCAGTTCAGCCCCGTGTCCAAACTTCTGACTCTATTATCTGGTGAGAATCGTGTTTGTGCTTTGGAGACAGGCTGCCTCTGGTGGCGAACAACAGCGTTTCATGTTTCGTCTCCAGTTCCTGAAGAAGGGTCCCTTGCCCCCGAAAGATGAACCCTGCTTTCTCTCGCAACAGCTGCTGCCGGACCCGCCCTTGAGTTTCTCCGGCGATTTCTGAGCTGCACCGTCCGCTGTTCCCGTTTGCCTTGACTTTCAATGTGCTCTTTCCCATGGGTGCTGCCTGACCCCGCTGTGATTTCCAGAATCGTTTTTTTATTATTATTTTGCTTTCGGCCAAGGGACACTGGTTCCTGATTCTTTTTTTTTATAAATAAAGGAAGCATTTCAAACAGGGCAGCGTCAGTGTGTGACTGGAAATGACCGATCCCCAACTTCCAGAGTGTGCTGCGGACTCTGGAGTGTGTGTCATGGGTACTGTTGACTTCCTCGAAAAGAAGAGAAGGGGGTTTGGGGTGGGGTTGGGGAGGGAGATTGTGAAGAAGCTGCAGCAGGGTTTCGGGATCTTTGAGATTGACTTGAGTCTGATGTCTTGCACTGAAATTGACATCGTCACCTACACGGACGGTTTGAGGACTCCAAATGTCAAAATTGTGCCTTTCTCGCAAACTGTGGAACCAGCGGAGGCCTTTGGTCCGCACAACCCCCTACAATGTGAGAACAGGCCGTTCGGCCCATCCGCCCCGCCCCGCCCCTCCGCGGCGCACCCCCACCCCACCCTTCCCGTCCCACCCAACCCAGTTCATAAAATCATGAGGGGGCACGGATAAGGTGATTAGTTAAAGTCTTTTCCCCGGGGTGGGGGGGGAGTCCAGAATTCGAGGGTATAGATTTAAGGTGAGAGGGAGAAAGATTTGAAAGGGACCGAAGGGGCAACTTTTTCACGCAGAGGGTGGTGTGTGTATGGAATGAGCTGCCAGAGGAAGTGGTGGAGGCTGGTACAATTACAGCATTTAAAAGGCATGTGGATGGGTATATGAATAGGAAGGGTTTGGAGGGATATGGGCCAAATGCTGGCAAATGGGACGAGATTGGGTTAGGATAGCTGGTCAGCATGGATGAGTTGGACCGAAGGGTCTGTTTCCGTGCTGTACATCTCTACAACTCTGTGCCTGGACACTATGGAGCAATTTAGCATGGCCAATCCACCCTAACCTGCACATCCCTGGACACTATGGAGCAATTTAGCATGGCCAATCCACCCTAACCTGCACATCCCTGGGCACTATGGGACAATTTAGCATGGCCAATCCACCCTAACCTGCACATCCCTGGACACTATGGAGCAATTTAGCACGGCCAATCCACCCTAACCTGCACATCCCTGGGCACTATGGGACAATTTAGCATGGCCAATCCACTCTAACCTGCACATCCATGGGCACTATGGGACAATTTAACACGGCCAATCCACCCTAACCTGCACATCCCTGGGCACTATGGGACAATTTAGCATGGCCAATCCACTCTAACCTGCACATCCCTGGGCACTATGGGACAATTTAGCATGGCCAATCCACCCTAACCTGCACATCCCTGGACACTATGGGACAATTTAGCATGGCCAATCCACCCCAACCTGCACATCCCTGGGCACTATGGGACAATTTAACACGGCCAATCCACCCTAACCTGCACATCCCTGGGCACTATGGGACAATTTAGCATGGCCAATCTACCCTAACCTGCACATCCCTGGGCACTATGGGACAATTTAACACGGCCAATCCACCCTAACCTGCACATCCCTGGGCACTATGGGACAATTTAACATGGCCAATCCACCCTAACCTGCACATCCCTGGGCACTATATGGGACAATTTAATACGGCCAATCTACCCTAACCTGCACATCCCTGGACACTATGGGACAATTTAACATGGCCAATCCACCCTAACCTGCACATCCCTGGGCACTATGGGACAATTTAATATAGCCAATCTGCCCTAACCTGCACATCTTTGTGACTGTGGGAGGGAACCAGGGCACACGGAGGAAACCCCACCCAGACATGGGGAGAATGTGCAAACTCCATATAGACAGTCGCCTGAGGCAGGAATCAAAGCACTGAGTCAGGTATCACCCTATGCTGTGCATCCTTATCAGTCCTGTTGATGGACTGCTTTCCTAGATACTGCTGGGAAAACTCAGCAGGTCTGGCAGCATCCATGCTGGGAAAACGGTGCACATGTTTATGAGCCAGTCCTGAGGAAGGGTCTGAGGATACTGCTAGACTTATAGAGTCATAGAGATGTACAGCATGGAAACAGACCCTTCGGTCCAACCTGTCCATGACGACCAGATATCCCAACCCAATCTAGTCCCACCTGCCAGCACCCAGCCCATATCCCTCCAAACCCTTCCTATTCATATACCCATCCAAATGCCCATCTAAAACCCACTGATTTTCAATTATTCTATTGTCCACAATGAAGCAAAGAGAGGAGTTTGCTGCTGTGTTGAATCCCTTTTTGCCCTTAACAAAGGTGTGGATTTGCCAGTTGGCTGTATGGTCCATATTTAAATTAGGTATATATTTGACTTTCTGGGCTCTCTGGATCTAAAGGTCACCAAGTCACATGCCCTTCTTCAGCTATCCTCGACAGTAATTTCTGGGTTTTTTTCTTGCACCAGATGGGGAGATGCTGGTGCTGGACTGGAGTGTCCAAAGTTAAAAATCACACAATGCCAGGTTATAGTCCAACAGGTTTATTTGAAAATACCAGCTGTTGGAGCGCTGTCCCTTCGTCAGGTAGCTAGTGGAGCAGGATCATAAGACACAGGATTTATAGCACAAGATCATAGCGTCATGCAACTGAAATGATATATTGAACAAACCTGGATTGCTGTAAAGTCTTTCATCATTTAGAATGGGTTGCAGGTTTCCATTCATTAATATGTAAATCCCAGAACTTCTTTCAAGTCATATTTCCGAGATAACTTAAAGTTTTATTAAAAAAAGTGACGTCTCAGCTCAGACAATGCATTAAAGGTGTGAGGATTAGAGTCTGTCTGGATCCCAAACTTGAGTCAGATAGGTTCTATTTCCAAAGTAGGAATTTATAAAATGTTACATGGACTGACTGCCTGCAGGTTGTGTGCTTTTTGAGCAAAATAGAATGTATCTGCAAATACAAATTCACCCCATAGGTGTATATGTGTGTGTGCGTGCATGTGAGGGAGACAAAGTGCGTGTGTGTGTGTGTGTGTGTGTAGGTGTGACCGAATATGTGACTGTGCGAGGGTGTGCATGCGGGTAAGTGTGGGCTTTTTAAAATAAAACCTTAAGTTATCTCGAGAATGTGCCTTGAAAGAAGTTCTGGGATTTGCATATTCATGAATCAAAACCTGCAACCCATTCTAAAAATGAAAGACTTAACAGCAATCTAGGTTTGTTCAATATATCATTTCAGTTGTATGATACTATGATCTTCTGCTAAATTGTATGTCCTATGATCCTGCCCCACTAGCTGCCTGATGAAGGCGCAGCACTCCAAAAGCTAATAATTCCAAATAAACCTGTTGGACTATAACCTGGTGTTGTGTGATTTTAAACTGGTAACCAAGGCAGTGTTATCACTCATCATCCTAAAGCCCTCAGGGAGCTAAACCGGTCCAGCAACTTTACACAGGGAGTGGTATCCTCGCAATTGCTTCACTGTACCTACAATGAATATTGCTCCAAGCTGACACCACATCCACTCCACCCCCCCCCCCCCCCCAACAACCTATGCACAGTAGCAGTAATGTGTACCATCTACAAGACACACTGCAACAACTCACTAAACCTCCTCAGACAGCACATTCCGAACGCATGACCACTTCCATCCAGAAAGACAAGGGCAACAGATACATAGGAACACTACCCCCTGCAAGTTTCCCTCCAAGCCACTTGCCTTGGAAATATATCACTGTTCCTTTAGTGTAGTTAGGTCAAACTCCTGGCGCTCCCTCCCTAACAGCATTGTGGGTCTACCCACAACACATGGACTGTAGTGGTTCAAGAAGGCAGCTCATCCCCACCTTCTCAATGGGCAACTAGAAATGGGAAATAAATGCTGGCCCAGCCAGTGACCCCCATATCCTGTGCATGGATTTAAGAGAGGAGATAAAAATAGAAATTTCTGGAAAAGCTCAGCAGGTCTGATAGCATCTGTGGGGAGAAATCAGAGTTAGCGTTTCGGGTCGAGTGATCCTCCCTCAGAACTCAAGCCCTTCCTCAGAATGTTAACTCTGAGTTTTGGATGGGATTAAGTTTTAAGGCGAATGATGGTAAAAAGTGAAAAGTGTTGTTTTGCAAACTGTACTGGCAGATCTTGCCATGCAATTGTGCAGAATACAGTGTTACAGCTGCAGAGAAGGTACAAAGACAGAGATCAGAAGGTTGCTTTGTGCGATGGACTGGCTTTGTTCACAACTCTCTTTCTCATGGTCCTGAGCAGAACAGTTGCCATACAATGCTGTGATGCATCCGGATAGGATGCTTTCTATGGCACATCTGTAAAAATTGGTAAGAGTCCTTATGAACATGCTGAATTTCCATAGCCTCCTGAGGGAGTAGAGACATTGTTGTGCTTTATTGCCCATCACATCAACGTGGGTGGACCAGGACAGATTGTTGGTGATCGTCACTCCCAGGGACTTGATGCTGTCGACCCTCTCCATCTCAGCTCCATTGATGCAGACTGGGGCGTGCCCTCCACTCCCCTTCCTGAAGTCGATGACCAGCTCCTTCATTTTACCGATATTGATGGAGAGATTGTTGTTGTTTTTACGCCACGCCACTAAGCACGCAATCTCTTTTCATTGTTGTTTGAGATCCGACCTACAATGATGTTGTTGTTGCCGAACCTGGAAATGGAGTTGGGGTGAAATTTGGTCACAGAGTTGTGAGTGTATAAAGAGCACAGTAGGGGGCTGACGACATAGCCTTCCTGGGCACTGGTGTTGAAGATTATGGTAGAGGAGGTGTTGTTGCCTATTTTTACTGATTACGGTCTATGTGTCAAGAAGTTGAGGATCCAGTTATGAACAGGGGAGCTGAGACATAGGTAAATATATGTGGATAATGTCCCAACTGCGGATGTATTTTTCAGTTTCTCCTTTCAAGAATATACAAGGACAGGGGTTAGAAGTCACTTTCAAATCTGTTGGTGCGTACAAATGAGCTGAGGTACTTGTGTGTGCTGGTGAGCTGAGTTGCTAATGCATAGTAGCCTGGGTTTGAGCACTAGTGTGCTGTGAGTGGCACAGCTGAAGAATCACTCACTAGTCACCCCTGCATTGCAGGTAAAAGTTATCCCTTGCTTCAAGTGTTAGAAGCCAAGTAGGCAGCATCAAATGGAACCAGGACAAATAAATCTCAATCATCTTGCAAAGCCACGAATTTCAAAATTCACTGCTTAATTATCAACATTTCACTCTCTACTATTCACAGACAATTCAGAGACTGATACATATATCTTTTGACTTGTATCGTGTTTATGGACCCACTTGCACATAGCATTATTATTTCTTCTCATGTCAAGGACTGATAAGCTCAGAAATCCTGGTTAAATTAGCTCCTTTTAAAAACATCAATCCATTGGTCCTGGAGAAAGGCATTCACAAGGGAAGGATCATTTCAAAATTAACATTCGTTGCATTATTCTCAACTGAGGTGACAGTGGGTGTGGGGGAGTGAATGAGGAAAGGGAGCCAGTTCATCTGTCTGTACCCTGAAGCTTAATTATTTGGGATATCCCATCGAGACCCCTTGCCCAGCATCCCGTCATAACAAAATAGGGGCTTGTGACCGCACATTGCATCCACAGATGAAACCAATAAATTAGAGTGGGTGAGTTGTCTTTGGAAACCATTTTTAATAAACATACTGCAAAATGTTTACTTGAGTTTGTAGTGCTACAAAATGGAGATGTCCACATTTGATGTCAGTGCATTGCAGTAGGATTTATGGAAGTCACTCCTGAGGACTTCAAAATTCTGTCTGTCAAAACAGTTAAAAGATACAATGAGGCACTTGGGATTAGCATTTTGCCTGAGAGTCAGAAAACCTCATATTTTCAAATGGGTATCTAGTAGGATGCAGGTGGAAACAGGGGACGATGAAACCAAAAGAGTCATGGTAGAGAGCACCAGAAGTTAGAATTTCAAGAGAAAGCAAAGGTAAGGGTAAAAAAGAGCGAGAGAGAATGAAGAGAGAGAGAGAGGCAGGGGAAAGAGAGCAATGAGCAAAGAAAGAAGAAAAAGAATTTCCTGAAAAAAAGTTCAGGAAAGGGAATCTGAACTAAGACAGTGTCGGAGCAAATTACTGCGGATATTGGCTTTTGTACTGAAAACAACAAATTCTGGTGATCACAGCAAGTCAGACAGCAGCCATGAGCTAAGACAGCACAAACTGAGGGCCAGGAATCCCACTATGCCCTAAGAAGAGACCATTGGCTCAGATCTAAGGATGAAAGCCACTCAATGTGGTCATTTAATTCCTAAGTTTAGGGGGTAGAGATGTATCCCTTTTGAGTAGCACACCAGTTAAAGTGGCCAATCCAGCCTTGGTCTTTATAATAGTGTAAGCTTCCAGGGAAAGAAGATGAGCTTTGCTCCCTCTTGCCTGAGAAAGCAACACTGATTATAAAGCAGTAAAAATGACTATCTTAAATTCATACCACGTAGTGTGGGAGGTGTACTGTCAGGAACCCTGTCCCCTCATGAAATGACCTGACCAGACAACTGAAATTTGAAAGGTTTAGGCAGCCTGCTTATGACCAGTGTCTATGGACACTTAAGTAAGAAGCTACTTATGGAAACCTCTGCGAAAAAATTCTGCTGGAAGAGTTGAACAATGACCTCTCCTTCCCAACAGGAAGATCCCTGGAGGAACATTGAGGAACTGGCTCAGGGCAAGCTGCCACACTGGCGGATGATGATGGGGTATCCTGTCTGGAACTGCAATACATGGTGAATTTCACTGGGTTCCGTTAGTAACGCAGATGACACTCCGAAGCTGTGGGGAGATAGTGCTGCACTGTCAGAGGAGCCATTCAATGTACAACTAGAATAAAAGCTCAGGAGATTTTTCTGATGTCCTGACTAACGTTTATTGAGCGAGAGGGGAGTCAATCTGTGGAATCCTTTGCTGCAGAAGGCTGTAGAGATTGAGTCAATAAGTATATTCAAGGCTGAGATAGATTCTTAATCAGGAAGGGAGTCAAGGGTAATGGGGAAAAGGTAGGAAAGTGATCAGATCAGCCATGACCTCATTACATGGTGGAGCAATGGACTGAATGGCCGATATTTGTTCCTTTGTCTTGAAATCTTAACTCTCAAGTGACATCATTAAACAGACATTATTTCTTTCTATCGAAAGAACACTGTGTAGCAAATATCATAAACAGCAATGTATAATTCTTTTTAATTCAGATCTGGGGGGTAGTCTTTAAAATGTAAATAAACTTTAATACAAGAGGTGGAATGAATTGGTAGATATCATAACCAAGTTGCTGTTCATTTAAAGGTAAACCCTGCCACCTGCAGGCCAATAGTGAATCTAACAATCACTGAGTCTCTCGATCCCTGTCTTGTTTCTGGAACAAGCAATTGCAGTTGGTTAATATCTTACTAATTTCTTTTGATTGCAAATATATGAGTTGAGGAAGAAGCCTCACAGTCTGAACACTTTGGAAAAGGTGACTGAAAATCAAGGAAAAATGTTTTACATCAATACAGCAGACTTCTCAAAGCACTTCACAGCCTATGAAGTAATATGTATCATAATAGCTAACCTCTGCATAGCAAGCTCTCATCATTGCCTGGCATTTGTGTGGCATACATGTTACTTGTTACGTATTGGCATAAACCTGGATATCGTTCAGTGTTTACTGCATTTGAACATGGACTGCTTCAGTATCTGAGAAGTCGTGAATGATACTGGACATTGTGTAATCATTGGTGAACATCCCCACTTCTGACCTTGTGATGGAGGGAAGGTCATTGATGAAGCAGCTGAAGATGGTTGCCCCCTAGGATACTACCCTGAGGAACTCCTGCAGAGATGTCCTGGAGCTGAAATGACTGTCCTCCAGCAACCATGACCATCTTCTTATGAGTCACGTATGACTCCAACCAGAGGAGAGTTTTTCCCTGATTCCCAGTGATTTCAGGTTTGCCAGGGCTCCTTGATGCCACACTTGGCCGAATACAGCCTTGATGTTAAGGGCTGTCCCTCTCCCCTCCCCTCTGGAATTCAGCTCTTTTGTCCATGTTTGAACCAAGGCTGTAATGAGGTCAGGAGCTGAGTGACCCCGGTGGAACCCAAACTGGGTGTCACTGAGCAGGTTATTGCTGAGCAGGTGCTGCTTGATAGCACTGTGGATGACACCTTCCATCACTTTACTGATGATCGAGAGTAGACTGATGCGGTGGTAATTGATCAGGTTGGGCTTGTGTACCGGATATACCTGGGCAATTTCCCACATTGTCGGTTGGACGTCAGTGTTGTAACTGTACTGGACCAGCTTGGCTAGGGGAGCTGCAAGGTTGGGAGCACAAGCCTTCAGTACACTTGCTGGAATGTGGTCAGGGCCCTTAGCCTTTGCAGTATCCAGTGTCTCTGACCATTTCTTGGCATCACATGGAGTGAATCAAATTGGTTGAAGACTGGTTTCTGTAATGGGGGGGGAACCACTGGAGGAGGCTAAGATGGATCATCAATTTAGCACTTCTGGCTGAAGATTGTACTAAATGGTTTAGCTTTGATGTGGCAGGACTGCAGATCTTAGATCTGATCCATTGGTTGTGGGATCGCTTATTTCTGTCTGTCATTTGCTGCTTATGCTATTTTGTCTTTTGCAACTTCACCAGGTTGACACCTCATCTTCAGGTATGCCTGGTGCTGCTCCTGGCATGCCCTCCCGCACTCTCCATTGAACCAGGGTTGGTCCCCTGGCTTGATGGTAATGGTTGAGTGGAGGATATGCCAGGCCATGTTACAGATTATGCTGGAGTACAGTTCTGCTGCTGTTGATGGCCCGCAGCACCTCATGGGATGTCCAGCTTTGAGCTGCTAGATTTGTTTTCAGTTTTTTCATTAGGAACCTTCCAATGTGATGCGTTTTTGCTGGCGTGAACCTATGATCCCTCCACAGAATATTCTGGATCAATTTTTCCATCCCGCTAATGTTCTTGTCAGAGTTCTGTCATATCTCTTTTCCGTTCCTGTCTTTCCATGGCCCGCCCCCATTTCCTATATTTGCATATTGCTTTAATATTGTTCGAGGATTGGTGCATCATGTTGGACACCTACGTGCTTTGGCTAAATACATAAACAAAGAAACAAGTTCGAATTGTGTAATAAACGAAATCAAAAGGTTGTGACTTCCTCAGCCAGCGCAGTGTTAAATAAACATGTCTCATTTATGCTGGAGGATGGAAAGATAGCGCTCAGTCATTTTGCTCAATGGTGAGATGCACATGAAGTTTTAACAAGAGCTTTTAAAAAAAAATCAAATGAAATCTGCTAAAAAGAACGTCAAATGCAGTTAAAATGATCTTTAGCTGTTGATTTGTGGAAACTCTTACATTGCCATCATTTTCATGAATTGCTTCGTGAATGCAAAGTCTCTGTCACATGATTGAATTGACAAATAGCAGCTCGTCATGATTAGCTGGGTGTTGGAAACGCCCCCACTGACTGCATGCAAATTCTGGGTGAGGCACCTATCTCCTTTGCCTGTCAGCCCGGTTTGGCGTGAGCAGAACGTTGTGCACTCCAAGGGGGAATTCAGATTGCAATCGGCCTTAACCCTGCCCCAGGTGGTCTGTGTGCTGCCCTACTCTAAACTGGGTCGAAAACATCACTTTGGTCGGAGTGGGATCTTTTCAGTTTGTGCTGAGAGTTGGTGTCTGGTATTCAATATCAAGTTGATACAAAAACTCACGTCACAGGAGCAAAGGTTCAACTGGCAAACTCCTCCTCCTTCTGAGGCAATCCTTGGGATTAGGGATGACTTGGTTCTGCAGTATGATGGGTTCTGAGGTGCCTGATGAATACAATCTTCTCAAACAAATGGGAAGCAGTGTTCGAAGAGCTTGGTAGATGGGTTGTCCCCTCAAATGAACCTTGGTTGGTCAGTCTCTCAGTCGCTGACCTCTTGAGTGGTCCTTTGAGAATCTCCCTTCGGTGGGTTCCACTTTCCTCCTGGGAATGTCCTGCTTTGTTTTGCAGTGCCTGTTGTCCACATTTCGGAGCACAGGGAACCCTATTTCCCAGTAAACCATTTCCATCGTCTGTGTAAACAATGCAGTGTCATCTTCCTTCATAAAGATTCAAGTTTAATCCAGATTGGCAGCATGTATGGAGAGAGAGAAACAGAGTTAACACTTTGATGATTTTTATGACTGAAGAGTTTCTGAAGATGAGCCATAACAGATCTGAAAAGTTTACTCTGATTCTCTCTCTCTCACACCTGACCTGCTGAGTTCCTCCAGCATTCTACATGTTTCTTTCAGATTTCCCAGCACCCGCAGGACTTGCTTTTATTCCAGTCTTGTAGTGATAGTTATGATATATCACTTCAATCAAAGATGTTGTTTTTGCCACAGAGAGGCAGTATTGCTTAAGAAAACAGGGATATCAAATTGCTTTCCATTAATAGTTGTAGAGTCATACAGCACGGAAACAGACCCTTCGGCCCAACCAGTCCATGCCGACCATGTTCCCAAACTAAACTCGTCCCACCTGCCTGCTCCTAGCCCACATCCCTCCAAACCTTTCTTATTCATGTACTTATCCAAACTGTACCCACGTCCACCACTTCCTCAGCAAGTTCATTCCACACGCGAACCACCCTGTGTGTAAAAAGGTTGTCCCTCATGTCTTTTTAAAATCTCTCTCCTCTCACCTTAACAATGTGCCCCCTAGTCTTTCAATCCCCCATCCTAGGGAAAAGACACCATCTATACCTCTCATGATTTTATAAACCTCTATATGGTCACCTCTCAACCTCCTACGCTCCAGTCAAATACATTCCAACATGGACAGCCTTTCTCTATAACTCAAACCTTCCATACCTGGCAACATCCTGGTAATTCTCTTCTGAACCCTCTCCAGCTGAATAATATCCTTCCTATAACAGGGCGACCAGAACTGGACACAGTACTGCAGAAGAGGCCTCACCAATGTCCTGTACAACCTCATGTTTTTACCACTGAAATAACTGCCGAGAGGGCAGTATCCCGTCACCAAATCCCCCTTTATTTACATGTGGAGAGTCCTGATCCAGCTCCCTCAGAGGCAGCTCTCCCTGACCCTGCTGTTTATTGTTTTTTCCCTGATTTTTAAAAATTTTATTAAACAATACACAGTTTACAAAAAAAAGTGAACATTAACAGCTGTATACAGAGAAACAGAAATTTTACAAGGGAGAGGGGCGGCAAAGCCAGACCCCAAACCCTACTGCTCAACCAGTTTACAGGGAAATGAGGACAAACCTCAAATCCTACTTTCCATCATTACAACACAGCAACAATTTGTACATATAAGACAGTCCAATGACATAAACAAACAGTACATACAACACAGACCTCCAGCAAGCCTGCTGTTCCCTCCCACTCCTGTTTCTATCTGTCAGCTAGGGCTCCCTGAGTAGACCAGGTTAACAGCCCCAATCAGGGAACTCACAGTCAATGAGGTCCATCGGTTAACCTCATTACAATCATGACATCCCTCCCCCTCTAAGTCCGGGCACATAGGCCTGTTCTTTTTCTTATAGCCTCTCCTGGGGCGTATTTGCAGCACATCTGGTTCCTCTGACTCAGACTCGGATACAGATGGTGATACTGAACTATAGCCCGCCTCTTGTGCTTGAAGCATCTCGGAAGAAATTCATCCTCTTCTTCAGGTGGTAAACTGGTCCAGGCAGTGGCATCCGCTGTGTCCATCTCAGATTCTGAAGTCTCTTTGGTATGAGAGAGAACCCATCGAATCCTTACAGTGTGGAAACAGGCCTTTCAGCCCAACAAGTCCACACTAACCCTCCAAAGAGTAACCCACTCAGACCCATTCCTCTACCCCATTACTCTACGTTTATCCCTGACTAATGCATTTAACCTATCGGCAATTTATCTTGGCCATCATCCTAACTTGCACATCTTTGGACTGCGGGAGGAAACTTACACAGACACGGGGAGAATGTGCAAACTCCACACAGACAGTGGCCCAAGGAGGGAATCGGACCTGAGTCCCTGGCGCTGTGAGGCAGCAGTGCTAACCACTGAGCCACGATTTCTGACAGTCTTTCCGCTGTTCTGAGGGGCCAGGTATGTTTTGCTCTCACATCATTTGCAAGGTTGGACCTTTCATGTGATCCATGTGGTTGACCAGGACTGCCTCACCTGCCCAAAGTTTGTACATCACAGGACCTGGCCTCTCATTGATCATGCCTCTCACCCATTCAAGGCCATTTCCATGGTCCCTGCACCAAACATCATCCCCTGAAGTAAATTGTCTCTCTCACTTTGCGGAAACTTGTTTCTGGCCTTGGCATTCCTGATGCCATTTAATCCTCCCATGCCCAAGGTCTGGAAAGATCAGGTTTAACCTGATGTGTAGTCTTCTTCCCATTAGCAGCTCTGCTGGAGCTCTCCCTGAAGTTACATGGCGGATGGTCCGATAATCAACTAGGAACTGGGACAGCTTGGCATTGAGAGAAGGCTGTTCCTTCACAACTGCCTTCAAAGTTTGGAATGTTCTTTTGATGGATGGTATATCCTTATATGATGAATAGAGACAAAAACAGAACTGCAGATGCTGGTATCCAAGGTAGACAGGCAAGGAGGCTGGAAGAACACAGCAAGCCAGGCAGCATCGGGAGATGGAGAAGTCAACATTTCAGGTGTAACCCTTCTTCAGGACCCGAAACGCCGACTTCTCCACCTCCTGGTGTTACCTGGCTTGCTGTGTTCTTCCAGCCTCCTGCCTGTCCACTTCTATGACGAATGCCAGTTGACTTTAGGAAATACTCAAAATCCCTGCTGGTAAGTGATGGCTGGCTATCTGTGAGCAACACTTCCGGGAGTCAGTGTACGGCAAAAGACGTCCGTAGTATTTTTCTATCGTTGTCCTTGTGTATGACAAATGAACTCTATGTCCAACCACTTTGAGTGGGCATCCACAATACTAAGAACATGGAGCCCACAAAAGGGCTGGCATAGTCAATGTGTAACTGAGCTAGGGTTTATCTGGCCATTGCCAGGAATATGGAGACTTTGTTGGCACTCTGGGCAGTGCCACACCAATGCAGCCATGTCTGCATCTAATCCTGGCCACCGGGCATAACCTCTCGCCAATCTCTTCATTTCAGACAACCCTGGATCATCCTGCTGGAGTTCAGCCAGTATCTGGCAGTGACCTTTACTTGGGATAATCACTCTTGCTCCCCATAATAATATGCTGTCCTCTACAGTGACCTGGTCTCACCGTGTCCATAAAGGTTTCATTTCTGGTTGTGATGGCCCTTTTGTTTCCTCCATCACCACCAATTTCATCAGGACCGGACACTTTTGCGCCCACAGGCAGATATTGTCAGCGGTGACCAGAAAGGTGTGCAGAAAATTTAAAAGCAGAATGGGGTGATGGTGGAGGGTTGTTTTTCAGAGTGGAGGCCTGTGACCAGTGGAGTGCCACAAGGATCGGTGCTGGGTCCACTACTTTTCATCATTTATATAAATGATTTGGATGTGAACATAGGAGGTATGGTTCGTAAGTTTGCAGATGAGTCCAACATTGGAGGTGTAGTGGACAATGAAGAAGGTTACCTCAGGGTACAACAGGATCTTGATCAGATGGGCCAATGGGCTGAGAAGTGGCAGATGGAGTTTAATTTGGATAAATGTGAGGTGCTGCATTTTGGGAAAGCAAATCAGAGCAGGACTTATACACTTAATGGTAAGGTCCTGGGGAGTGTTGCTGAACAAAGAGACCTTGGAGTGCAGGTTCATAGCTCCTTGAAAGTAGAGTCGCAGGTAGATAGGATAGTGAAGAAGATGTTTGGTATGCTTTCCTTTATTGGTCAGAGTATTGAGTACATGAGTTGGGAGGTCATGTTGCGGCTGTACAAGGACATTGGTTCGGCCACTTTTGGAATATTGCATTCAATTCTGGTCTCCTTCCTATTAGAAGGATGTTGTGAAACCTGAAAGGGTTCAGAAAAGATTTACAAGGATGTTGCCAGGGTTGGAGGATTTGAGCTATAGGGAGAGGCTGAATAGGCTGGGGCTGTTTTCCCTGGAGCGTCAGAGGCTGAGGGCTGACCTTACAGAGGTTTATAAAATCATGACGGGCATGGATAGGGTAAATAGGCAAGGTCTTTTTCCTGGGGTGGGGGAGTCCAGAACTAGGGGGCATAGGTTTAGGGTGTGTGGGGAATAATTTAAAAGGATCTTAAGGGGCAACCTTTTCACACAGAGCGTGGTGCATGTATGGAATGAGCTGCCAGAGGAAGTGGTGGAGGCTGGTACAATTACAGCATTTAAAAGGCAGCTGGGTGGGTATATGAATAGGAAGGGTTTGGAGGGATATGGGCCGGGTGCTGGCAAATGGGACTAGATTAGGTTAGGATATCTGGTCAGCATGGACGGTTTGACCCAAGGGTCTGTTTCCCGTGCTGTACATTTCTATGACTCTTCCAGTGGCAGCACTACTGGTGGAGTATCTCCCAGTAGGAGGCCGCTCAAAACATTCCCACTTGCTACTTGTCCTCCTGGACGGTGTTCTGGTGTGTAATTGTATGTGCACAGAATGAGAGCCCACTGCTGAATTCAACCTGAAGCTATGGGCAGCACGACCTTGTCCTCTTTGAGTAACTCTCGCGGGTTTGTGGTCTGTTACTGTTACAAATTTATATCTGTAAGGGTACTGGTGGAACGTTCTCACACCAAAGATGACCGTCATACCTTCCTTTTTTATTTGGCTGTATTTGTGTTCTGCATTAGCCAAAGTCCAGGAAGCATACAGTATTGGGCGTTCTTCTCCAGTGGGTCATCTGTGAGCCAGCAGTACCCCAATACCATACGGGGAGGCATCGCATGTCAGCACCAGATCTCACTTGGGATCAGAGTGTGTCAACACGTTGGCAATGACAGCTGCTTCTGCACTTCTCTAAAGGCTACATCTTGGCTACGAGACCATTTCCAAGACTGATCCTTTATCAATAGCACATGTAAGGGTGCCAGGGTGGAGGCCAAGTTATGTATGAACTCTCTGTAATAATTCGCCAATCCAAGGAAAGATCTAAGCTCCAGTACAGCCGTGGGAGCTGGGGTACCTTTGATTGTTCTCATTTTATCTTCCAAAGGTTGTAACCCGGTCTGGTCAACTCTAACCCAAGTAGGTCACTTGGTGTGCCTGGAACACATATATTTCCCTTTTAATGTGTATACCCGTCCTGGAGAAAGTTTTAAGGATCATGTCCAAGTTCTATAAGTGTTCCTTATTGGTCTTCCCTATTATTTGCACGTCATCTAGAGAAATGGCAACCTGGGGTAGCCCTTGTAAAATGTTCTCCATTGTCAGCTGAAAAATTGCCCTTCCCCTGCCAGCTTTGCATATAAACCCTCTATGTGAGGGATTGGATATTTATCCAGTTGTGATAAGTTGTTTACTGTTTGTATAAAATCCTCACAAAGGTAAACCAACCCATCGGGCTTCACAATCAGTACGCCTGGTGCTGCCCATTCCATAACCTGGACTGGTTTGATGATTCCTTCCCTTTCCAGTCTCCCTGATTTCTGCCTCTACTTTTGCCCATAAGGCAAATGGCACTGGGTGGGCCTTAGAGAATCATGGAACTGTGTCCTGGTCAACATGCAAGGTAGCCTTGGCTCCTTTAACAATCCCTAGACCTTCCTGAAAATCTTCCAGGTATTTAATTAGTTGTTCACTCAGGCAGCCATTTTCTATTTGGAAAATGTTGAGCCAATCACAGTGAATCAGTTTTACCCACCAAGCTTGGGCCTGAGCCTTTTACTACACTCAGTGGGAACTGAACCAACTGCTTCTCATAAGAGACCGGAACAGAAACTGTACCATTTATCTGGTATAGGTTCTCAGTCTAGCCGAGGTCTTATGCAAACTTAAGGGTTGGAGTCCAGACTGAATCTTGTTGAAGACTGGTTTCACAAACCCTGATACAGCCACGCTGGTATCAACCTCTATTAGAACTGGGTGACCATTTAACCAGGTGTGTATTTTGATTGGTTCTGATTTAGATGTTGCTAAGCAATGTAACTGTTCCAAACCAGATGTAGATGGATTTTCCAGGGTGTGCACTCTCCTGGTTACCAGCCTATTAGTTCTCTTACTCCATTTAGATCTCATGGGACTCTCTTGCTGTTTCGAGTCTGCATGCTGGCAGTAACTACAATGGTTTGTCGGCCTGGATCCTGAAGAAAAATTTTACCGTTTGGCCGAGGCTTGGCTTTGATTTGGGGTTTTGCTGTGGGCTGGCCTAGAGCCCCTCTGTTCAGGATATATCCTGAGTGAGGCTACACAATTGCCTTCACTCAAGTGGCATTCCCCAAGTTCAGTCAGTGTGGCGAGGGTGCCCACTTCCAACGGAATAGCCTATAACTCATATACTCCACTTGCTGCATGTTCTAATGACAAAGCCAGTTTGAAGTCCAGATGGGCTTCAGCTAGTAGGTGCTTTTGCATGGTTACATAATTAATACCACATACCAAACGGTCTCTCAGCATCTCGTTCAGGGTTAAACCAAAGTCACATGCCTCTGTCAGGCGTCTTAACTTGGTCAAAAATCCACAACACAGATTCCCCCGGTTCTCGAACTGCTGAGTAAAACTGATAGTGTCTCAAAATTACAGGAGGCCTGGGGTTGTAATATTCCTTAACTAAATCTGTCAACCCTTGAAAGGTGTTTGTATCTGGTGCCTCAGGGAAAGTTAGGCTCTGAACAAGTGATAAAGCTATGGGTTCCTCAAGTTGTCGGGAGAATTACTCGTTACTTTTCAATCTGCCTCAATGTCATTTGCCCAGAAAGAAATAACACATTCTTTCCACGCAGTGGGTCCAGTCACTGATAGCAGGATCGAATGAGCCAAGTTTCACAAGTAATAACATGATGTCAGAAATGTTTACCCCAACTCAAAGATGACTGTTGCGAGTGATTTTCTTCAGGAGTGTATTTTCTTCTCTTGTCGCTGCAGAAATAACTCTATAGTGGCCTATGTCCCGTCACCAAGTTCCCCTTTATTTACACGTGGAGAGTCTTCGACACTGATCCAGCTCCCTCAGAGTCAGCTTTCAGAGTGAGCAGAGCCTCTGACACTCCTGTTTTATTTTTCTTTTTTTTTAAGGATGTCTGATCCTCCTTTTTATTTGCCTTTTGTGTGTGTGTGCAGGTATGAGACACAGTGAAAGACACAAGGTGTACAAATCGTTATTCAATTTCCACCATCAGGGAGAAAGGAAACACCCGAGTGGCCAGTGACAAGCAGTGCCCTTCACATCAAAGGGCAATGCTGTCTGATCAAAACAGTGAAGGGGAGGGTAGGGATCAAATCAACATAGAATTGGACGGGGAAATAATACACTCCACTCCCTGCGGTGCCCACCTCTCCCTGAACAACTCCAGGGTGTTGGTCGACACCGCGTGCTCCTTCTCCAAGGACACCCGGGCTCTAACGTAACCGCGGAAGAGGGGCAGGCAGTCAGCCCTAACGACCCCCTCCACGGCCCGCTGCCTCGACCTGTTTATGGCCAGTTTGGCCAGACCCACGAGGAGGTCCTCAGACCTGCCCTCCCTCTTCCGTACCGGAGCTGAAGTGCAAGCAAAAGCAGAGAAGAAGGTTTTTAAGAAAGTCAAAAAGGGAGTGCAAACATCCATATCCCACATATACATGGTCCACAGACTCCACAGCGCCACACAACAAGCAGTTGGGCTGGGAGTCCGTGAACCACCGCAATCTGCGGTTGCAGGGGACTGCTGCGTGCAGCACCCTCCACCCCAGATCCCCGAGAGAAAGGGGGAGGACTCCCGCGTAGAGAGCCCTCCATTGGGGATTCCCACCCCCCAATACTTTCCTGTTTGTTTTCCAGCACCCATGGTGTGTGTGTGTGCAGGTGTGAGACACAGTGAGAGACACAAAGTGCACGAATCTTTATTCAATTTCCACCACCAGGAAGATAGGAAAACACCCGGGTGGCCAGTGACAAACACTGCCCTTCACATCAAAGGGCAATGCTGTGTGATCAAAACAGTGAGGGGGAGGGTAGGGACTAAATCAAAATAGAGTTGGAGGGAGAAGTGATGCACTCCACTCCCTGCCGTGCCCACCTCTCCCTGAACAACTCCAGGGTGTTGGTCGACACCGCGTGCTCCTTCTCCAAGGACACCCGGGCTCTAACGTAACCGCGGAAGAGGGGCAGGCAGTCGGCCCTAACGACCCCCTCCACGGCCCGCTGCCTGGACCTGTTAATGGTCAGTTTGGCCAGGCCCAGGAGCAGACTCACGAGGAGGTCTTCAGACCTGCCCTCCCTCCTCCGTACCGAGTGCCCGAAGATCAGGAGCGTGGGACTGAACTGCAACCAAAAGCAGAGGAGGAGGTTTTTAAGAAAATCAAAAAGGGAGTGCAAACGCCCACACCCAATATACACGTGGTCCACGGACTCCACAGCGCCACAGAACAAGCAGTTGGGCTGGGAGTCCGTGAACCACTGCAATCTGCAGTTGCAGGGGACTGCTGCGTGCAGCACCCTCCACCCCAGATCCCCGAGAGAAAGGGGGAGGACTCCCGTGTAGAGGGCCCTCCACTGGGGATCCCCACCACCCGGTACTTTCCTGTTTATATTTTGTTCCCTGCACTATCACCTAAGTGCGGTAGTGCTTATTTTACCCCAGCACCCATGGTGTGTGTATAGGTGTGAGACACAGTGAAAGACACAAAGCGCACGAATCTTTATTCAAATTCCACCACCAGGAAGATAGGAAAACACCCGGGTGGCCAGTGACAAACACTGCCCTTCACATCAAAGGGCAGAGCTGTGTGATCAAAACAGTGAAGGGGAGGGTAGGGACTAAATCAAAATAGAGTTGGAGGGAGAAATGATGCACTCCACTCCCTGCGGCGCCCACCTCTCCCTGAACAACTCCAGGGTGTTGGTGGACACCGCGTGCTCCTTCTCCAAGGACACCCGGGCTCTAACGTAACCGCAGAAGAGGGGCAGGCAGTCGGCCCTAACGACCCCCTCCACGGCCCGCTGCCTGGACCTGTTGATGGCCAGTTTGGCCAGGCCCAGGAGCAGACCCACGAGGAGGTCTTCAGACCTGCCCTCCCTCCTCCGTACCGGGTGCCCAAAGATCAGGAGCGTGGGACTGAAGTGCAACCAAAAGCAGAGGAGGAGGTTTTTAAGAAAATCAAAAAGGAAGTGCAAACGCCCACACCCAATATACACGTGGTCCATGGACTCCACAGCGCCACAGAACAAGCAGTTGGGCTGGGAGTCCGTGAACCACCGCAATCTGCAGTTGCAGGGGACCGCTGCGTGCAGCACCCTCCACCCCAGATCCCCGAGAGAAAGGGGGAGGACTCCCGCACAGAGAGCCCTCCACTGGGGATCCCCACCGCCCGGTACTTTCCTGTTTATAGCTGTCAGCCAGAGCTCCCTGATTGGACCAGGTTAACAGCCCCAATCAGGGAACTCAGATTCTGACTGACCTCATTACAATCAGTACAATCACCTTCAAAAAACAGAGTTCTGCCAAAGACATCCCAAGGCACTTCATGTGCAGTCACTTGTTGTTATGTTGTCAAACACAACAGCCATTTTCCACATAGCTTGTGCCCCGCTTACAACCAGACAGTTGTGGCAGACATCACAACAATATTCACCAGGTCACTGGGCAAACTCACCTCTAGTCTTCAGATAACACTCTGAGATTCCTGAGAATGTGAGAACCGGGAGGTGAGGTAGACCATTCCAGTCCCTCAAGCCTGTTCTGTCTTCCAATATGATCACGGGTCAATCTCCATCTCAGAGTTCCATTTCCCCTCCTGCTAACCCGTATCCCTTGAGTCACTGAGAAAAAAATCTGAATTTCTGAATTCAAAAATGGGTCTATCCCACTGTTACGATCCCAGCTGATGCTCTTACCAGGCAAATCAGATCCCAGACTAATGCTTAACAGTTTATATCGTGTTTATTTCTGTTTAAAAAGGTGGCTTTTCACTGAAATACGAGCGTGCAATGTTGCAGATTTGATTTCAACAATAAAACCAAAGTTTATTACACAAAGGAAGCAAAGATACCATAGAATAAAATGAGCTATTTATATAAAACACAAGTGGAAAGATTTTGAAAGTTTATTATTCCACCTATCCCATTTATCTTTACAGCACACCAACACTAGAGACTCTTTTCTTCTCTATCACATCTATAGGGGTCGACAACTACCTGTTTCCAATTTCTGGTCTTGACAGTCTAATAGCTTCTTACTTGAGTAGTCACACAACTGTTTCAAATAACCCCTTCAGGGTTCAAAACAAATTTCTGGTCTGGAACTTTCAAACTAAGCTCGTTACACTGAGGTAATCTTTTTCTTCCTCCTTCTAAACTATCGCCCTTCTTTTGAAGAAACTGTTCAGCCTATCCACCAGGGCATCTGCAAACTGAAACCAAAAGGTTTTCCAAGCTATGGGTGTTTTCCAGAAGCAACAGAAAAAATTCTGGATCCAAAAACCTCAAACTCTTCAATGTTTACTTTGTCCACTTGTAACTATTTGAGCATAAAAACAAGGAGCAAAAGGAGGCCACTCGGCCTGTTGTACCATTCTATAAGATCGCGGCTGATCTGATTTTAACCTCATCTCTACATTCCTGCCTATCCCCTGATAATCTTTCATCCCCCTTGGTCATCAAGAATCTATCTCCCTCTGCCTTAAACACATTGAAAGATTCTGCATCCACTGCCTTTTGAGGAAGGGAATTCCAAAGACTCTCATCCCTCAGAGACAAAAAAATGTTTCCTCAAATCTGTCTTAAATGGACGACCCCTTATTTCTAAATAATGACCCCTCGTTTTCCCTGGAGCATCGGAGGCTGAGGGGGTGACCTTATAGAGGTTTATAAAATCATGAGGAGCATGGATAGGGTAAATAGACAAAGTTTTTTCCCTGGGGTGGGGGAGTCCAGAACTAGAGGGCATAGGTTTAGGATGAGAGGCAAAAGATTTAAATGGGACCTAAGGGGCAACTTTTTCACGCAGAGGGTGGTGCATGTATGGAATGAGCTGCCAGAGGATGTGGTGGAGGCTGGTACAATTACAGTATTTAAAAGGCGTCGGGATGGGTACATGAATAGGAAGGGTTTGGAGGGATATGGGCCAAGTGCTGGCAGGTGGGACTAGATTACATTAGGATATCTGGTCAGCATGGACAAGTTGGACCGAAGGGTCTGTTTCCGTGCTGTACATCTCTACGACTGTATGACTCTAGTTCTAGACTTGCCCACAAGAATTCTAATTAATTCCAATGAGTAATTCACCCCCATCCTTTTCGCATCCACCTGGTCGTCCTCCTCAGGATTTTATATGTTTCAATTAATTCATCTCTGACTCCTTGAAACTCCAGAGGATACAGGCCCAGCCTGTCCAGCCTTTCCTCACAGGTAATTCGTTCATTTTGGGTACAAACCACCCACTGGAACCTCTTGATCTGCCACAAAAGTTACATAGTGTCATAGAGTCATACAGCATGGAAACCGACCCTTCGCTCGAACCAGTCTTCAAAGAACTCCGATAAATTATTTAAACATGTTATCTCTTTGACAAAACCAAGTTGGTTCTGCCTGATTGCCTCGAACTTATCCAAGTGTCCTGTTATAATGTCTCTGATAATAGCTTCCAACATTTTCCCTATGACAGATGTTAAGCTAACAGGCCATCTCAGCTCTCCCAAAGCAAACAGATTCTCATTCGTACCCCAGAAACCATTTCTCTAATATATTTTTCTTAAAACATTGCCTCAGAAAGCTTGATAAGTTAATCACTAAACTCCTTAATACGTACAGATGAAATTGCACATGCCACTAGTTAAAAGTCCAAATTCTAACATAAATTGTATTAAAATATAGATAAATCACATACCTTACATCACCCACCCTTAAATATATTCAATGATGAAGCATCTGCAATTCTCTAGGGTAAAAAAATCCAAACATTCACACCTTTCTGAATCAAAAAAGATACTTTCATCTCAGTCCTACCTGATCACCTCCTTACTTTAATGCTGTGGCCTTGTGTTCTAGGTTCCATCCCAGTATTTACCCTGTCAAGCCCCTTCAGAATCTAAACTCCTTGCATGTGTCAATGTGACCACCTCTCGTTCTGCTAAGCGCCAGAGAATATCGAGACACTTAAGGCGAGGCAATGGTATTATCGCGGGACTGTTAATCCAGAGACCCAGCTAATGTTCCGGAGATCCGGGCTTGAATCCCACCACGGCAGATGGTGGAATGGTGGAATTTGAATTGAATAAATATCTGGGATTAAGACTTTCATGATAACCATGAATGCATTGTCAATTGTGAGGAACACTCCATCTAGTTCACCAATGTCCTTCAGGGAAGGAAGCTGCTGTCCTTACCTGGTCTGGCCTACATGTGACTCCTGACCCACAGCAATGTGGTTGACTCTTAACTGCCCTGTGGGATGGGTAAGACATGCTGGCCTAGCCAGTGACACCCTCACCTTGTGAATGAATAAAAGAAGAATTTGCTTAGTCTCTCATCATGGGACATCATCACAAGGTGCCAATCTGGTGAAAGTGTGTAGGACTGCCTGTCAGATAAGTTCATCCAAAACTAAACATCGCAGAAATGTGAAATCAAAATAATCTCCTGGTCATGACCATTCACCTCTTGGTCTCACAATCACCTCTGATCTCAAATGGAATGACCACAGCCTTCCCATTGCTTAAGGTCCCTCCAA
The DNA here is from genome assembly GCF_037043375.1 of Chiloscyllium plagiosum. NCBI lineage: Eukaryota > Metazoa > Chordata > Chondrichthyes > Orectolobiformes > Hemiscylliidae > Chiloscyllium > Chiloscyllium plagiosum. Next base: position 20,697,842 of record NW_028270191.1, on the reverse strand, counting down.
GGAGCTCAGTTATTCCTTTTGTATAAAACACTTCACTCTCCCCTCAGCAATTCATAACTTTATGGTCAGTGCCCGTCCAAATCTCAGTCCTTCTCCTTCTTAGGCAGTCTCTTGGGATTGAGAAAGGCTTGCTGCAACCAGTTTTGATGGGTACGTCCAAGCTGAAGGTACTGCCACATGTCGGGCAGCTGGTACTTGGAGGGTCAGGGAGCTGGGTTGTTTGGAAGTTTCTGTGCTTCTTCCAACAGCAGGATATTGCCTCTGCCCTTCCACTATGAAGTCTATATGATGTCCAATGCCTTCCCAAGTGACCCTTCCTGATTTAGGGTTGGAGTGATGAAAGGTGTGTGATTTATCAATATTAATATCTCTTTTTAGAAATTGGACTTTAAATCATGCTAGTTTATTTTTGTGAAGGGTTTAAAACTTACTTATGTCAGTCAGTCTTTCTCGAACCATGTTCCATACATCAGAGAGCAGGTAACTGCTGTCCCCCTGAAGTGTTAATGGAAGATTGCTCATAAGGAGAAGCAAGCATTGAGGGCCATTAGTTTGTTTTGGTTTGGGATAACCAAGGGTTGATTTCACCTATGCAACCCCAGAGACTGGAAGTTTTTGAGCAGTTATTGGAGGAGACAGGACTGGTCTCAGAAGCTAGTATAATTTCTCTTCTAGAAAAACATGTGAACAAACCAAACTAGTCCCGCTTGTTTTCTGAGATTACAAAGGGATCTTGATCAAATGGGACAATGGGCTGAAAATGGCAGCTGGAGCTCAATCGAGAGAAATGCGAGGTATTGCCTTTTGGTTCAACAAACAGGGGCAGGACTTATACAATAAATTATAGGGCCATGGGTAAGTGTTGTAGGACAGAGGGACCTCAGGGTGCAGGTACATAATTGCTTGAAGTTTGCATCACATATGGACAGGGTGGTTAGTAATGCATTTGGCATGCTTGCCTTTGTTACTCTTCCCATTGAGTGTAGGCGTTAGTATGTTATGTTGAGGCTATACAGGAGTTTGGTGAGGCCTCCTTTTTTTCATAAAGTCCCTAGTGTGGAAGCCCATCAGCCCATTCAGCCCATCAAGTCCACACGGACCCTTCAAAGAGCATCCCACCTCCTTACCCTATCCCTGTAACCCTGCATTTCCCATGGCTGACCCACTTAGCCTGCACACAATGGGCAAAATAGCATGGTCAATCCACCTTAACCTGCACATCTTTGGACTGTGGGAGGAAACCCACACAGACATGGGGAGAATATGCCAACTCCACTACCTGAGGCTGGAATCAAACCTGGTTCCTGGTGCTGTGAGGCAGCAGTGCTAACCACTGAGCCCTCTCTTCTGGAGTACTGCGTCCAGTTCTGGTCACCCAGTCATATGAAGAATATTATTAACCTGGAGAGGGCTCAGGATGTTGCCGGGTATGGAAGGTTTGAGTTATAAAGAGAGGCTGGATAGGCTGTGAATTTTTTTCAATGAAGCAAAGGAGGTTGAGAGGCAACCTGATAGAAGTTTATAAAATACTGAATGGTAAAGTTAGAGTTAATGGTCGGTGTCTTTTCCCTAGGATGGGGGATTTCAAGACTCGGGGGCACATTTTTAAGGTGATAGAGAGAGATTTAAAAAAGACATGAGGGGCAGTGTTTTTACACAGAGGGTGGTTCACGGGTGGAATGAACTTCCTGAGGAAGTGATGGATGTGGGTACAGTTACAATGTTTAAAAGACCTTTGGATGAGTACATGAACAGGAAAGGTTTGGAGGGACATGGGCCAGGAGCAGGCAGCTGGGACTAGTTTAGTTTGGGATTATGAGTCGGCATAGGCTGGATGGACCGAAGGGTCTGTTTCCGTGCTATGTGACTCTGTAACAGTGGTCCAATATGGGACCAGTACATTCCTTTCCAAGTATTACTGTTTTCTTGTTACTGGTATTTACCTCTAGCAGGTAGGAGAGTTCAGAGAAGCTCAGTTACAGTGGTGTAAAGGTTTAGCATGTGAGACCTTCCAGACGAGTATGATTAGTTAAGAATCTGCAGATATTTGAGAGCTCAGGAAAAAAGACCTCACAGTTCACAAAAAAGAACTGGGAAGCATCATTTGAGTTGAACTTAAAAGTTTTGCGTTCAAGGGGCAAGCTGTCAGGATTTGATGCTGTCGGGTGATCGTGTCAGGAAGTGAGTGGTGCTTTGCCTTCTTATGAGCTTTAACGATCTTTCAATTGGCGTTCTACATTGAGATAGCTTGTTTGCTTTTCTTTCATGTAATAAACATCTGCTTTACTGTTAAAGAAAATCTGCAGCTTTGTGCACTGAGGAGTCCAGAACAGATTCAAAGTCGAAGGACGTGGGGTAGGACTGAGGTGAGGAGAGAGGTCTTCACCAAGAGGGTGGGGAGCCTGTGGAATTCTTTACTAGAGGAACCAGTTGAGGCCAAACCATTGAATGTTTTCGAGAAGGAGTGAGATATAGCTCTTAGTGTTAAAGGGATCGAAGACTATGGGGGAGAAAACAGGAACAGGAAACTGAGATGCATGATCAGCCATGATCCAAATGGCCGACTCCTGCTCCTGTGTTTGTGTGTGTCTATAAGCATTGAAACAAGGTGGCGTACCCATTCATATCTGCACCTGTCATTTAGGTCCAACTGTCTTAAGGCTGCTTCAATATAGCAGCTTTCTTTACAATATCTTTCAACTCCATCCACTGCAACTGTAGCCACGGAACACAGCAACGTTCCCATGGCAACATCGCCTTAGCTTGAGTTAAACACTCCTTCCTTTTGTGGAGTGAGGGTAAAAGTAAATGAAGAGACAATTTTGAAGTCTCGTCCTTAGGAATAAACAGGTTCACCGGAGTGATACCTGGGATTGAAGGGCGTGTCTTCTGAGGAAACATACGACATTCTGTGAGGGTTGGCAGGGTGGATGCTGTGAGGTTGGTTTTTCATTTGAGGGGGGATTCCCCAACAAGGGGGGTCACAATTTCTATGTAGGGAGGCACAGTGCACAATGGTTAGCACTGCTGCCTCACAGCACCAGGGACTCAGGCTCGATTCCAGCCTCGGGCGACTGTCTGTGTGGAGTTTGGACATTCTCCCCGTGTCTGCGTGGGTTTCCTCTGGGTGCTCCAGTTTCCTCCCACAATCCAAAGATGTGCAGGTTAGGTGAATTGGCCATGCTAAATTGCCCATAGTGTTTGATGCATTACTCAGAGGGAAATGGGTGTAGGTGGGTTACTCTTTGGAGGGTCGGTGTGGACTTGTTGGGCTGAAGGGCCTACACAGTAGGGAATCTAATCCAAGGGAGTCTCCCAGTCAAGGCAGAGATGAGGAAGATTTTATGTAACTCAGAGGATCACTAGAGTTTAGAATTCTCTTGCCCAAGTTGGTCAGTAAACACACGCAAGACTCAGTTTGATCATCTGGGGAGTCGAGGATTATTGATGGCAGACAGGAAAGTGGAGTAATGGCCACACTGAGAGCTCACTAAATGAAACAGCAGGTTCAACGGGATCCTAAAGGCAAAAATGGGTCAGCAGCAAATCCTGGCCTTGCCTGTGATACTCACTTCCAATGAAAAAGAAAATGCCCCAGGTAAACATCATTAATAATAGCTCATAACTGGGACTCAATTTGTGATGATGGCACATGGAGTGGAGTGGCTCAACTTGGCTGTGATGGTGAGTTAGCTTTAAATGAGTCTCCCCCACCCAAACGTACAGTCAGAGAGCTGTACTGCACGGAAACAGACTCTTCGGTCCAACTCGTCCATGCTGACCAGATATCCCAACCTAATCTAGTCCCACTTGCTAGTACTTGGCCCATATCCCTCTGAACCCTTCCTATTCATATTCCCATCCAGATGCCTTTTAAATATTGTAATTGTACCAGCCTCCACCACTTCCTCTGGAAGCTCATTCCATGCACGTACCACCCTCTGTGTGAAAAAAGTTACCTCTTAGGTCCCTTTTCCCTTTCCCCTCTCACCTTTAACCTATGCCCTCTAGTTCTGGACTCTGCTACTTTGGGAAAAAGCCATTCATTCACCCGATTTATATCCCTTGTGGTTCTATAATGTCACCCCTCAGCCTCCGACGTTCCAGGGAAAATAGTCCCATTCTATTCAGGCTCTCCCGATAGCTCAAACCTTCCAACCCTGGCAACATCCTTCCAAACCTTTTCAGAACTCTTTCAAGTTTCACAACATTCTTCCAATGGGAAGGAAACCAGAATTGAACACAGTATTCCAAAAGTGGCTATTGAACTGAACTAAGAAAGTCTCTGTTCCTTCCTCTATCATGTGTTTATCTAGCTTCCCCTCAAATACATCAGTGTGGCTTGCCTCAACCACTCATTGCAGCAGTGATTTCCACCGCCTATGTACCTTGATGACACAGTCTCAAACTAGGCTGCCAGACGTATGATACAGTCTGGCGAGGGAAATGTAACTTTATTTTTAACATAGACTGTGTATGAGCTCCAAAGAATTCCTACAGTGGGGAAGCAAGCCATTCAACCCATCAAGTCCACACTGCCCCACCAAAGAGCATCCCACCGAAACCCACTCCCGAGCCTATAACCCAACATTTCCCATGGCTAACCCACCGAGCCTTCATATCCCTAACACTATGGGCAATTCAGCATGGCCAATCCACTCTAACCTGCACATCCCTGGGCACGATGGGACAATTTAGCATGGCCAATCCACTCTAACCTGCACATCCCTGGGCACTATGGGGCAATTCAGCTTGGCCAATCCACCCTAACCTGCACATGCCTGGGCACTATGGGGCAATTCAGCATGGCCAATCCACCCTAACCTGCACATCCCTGGGCACTATGGGACAATTTAGCATGGCCAATCCACCCTAACCTAAACATCCCTGGACACTGTGGGACAATTTAGCATGGCCACTCCACCCTAACCTGCACATCCCTGGGCACTATGGGACAATTTAGCATGGCCAATCCACCCTAACCTGCACGTCTTTGACTGTGAGAGGATACCCACTCAGACATGGGGAGAATGTGCAAACTGCACACAAACAGTCATCCGAGGCTGGAATTGAACCGAGGTCCCCAAGGTTGTGAGGTAGCAGTGCTAACCACTGAGCCACCATGCCACCCAAAATTACAAAGAGAATAAAGCCACAAGATTCTGTGGTTTTGAACAAACAACAATAGTAAACACTATGATGCAGCATTAGATCTACAATTCTGTTTGACAATATATAGACAACATATATTCTATCACCCAGAATTCATGAGGTAAATATGAAAGTAGATAGTGATCAAACACTCTACAGCGCACATCAAATTGCAAATACGATCAAAACAGATCCCACAGATTTCTCAGCAACTCCTCCCAGATATTAATGACACAGTGGGTACTGAAACCTCATGAAACCTCACAAGTAATCACAATTTTTTATTGTTGCCAATCTAGCCTTAAAACCCCCTCTCAAGCGATATTTACCTCAACTACCTCAACGACTGCTCCCTTTCTGGTTGACCTCCCTCCTTTCCTGGATCCACACTCCCCTGGACTCTAAAACCACACTTTCATCCACATACACGAGCAAAACATCAGCTCGACTTCGACAACCAAACTCACCGAGTCAGTTCTGGCCCTAACTCTTTCACAAGCCTCCAGTTTTGCCTGGTTATATCAAGCAAATCCTGCTTGTGAGGTTTTTACACGACCTTAGCTGCACTGGAGTATTGATGATTCGCCTGAGCCCCTCACAGTTTCTCCCAGCACTGAGTCAGCAACCTTCCTACTTTGCCAGTTCCTCATGACTTCTTCTGAATCCTAATTCCAACACTTAGCTGCCTACTAACAGCTGGAAGCTCTCCTGAGTTTGTTCTAAGAGCACAGCGCCATCTAACTCTTCTTAACCTCTCATTGAGTTACCATGTAGTTCAGTTGCCTTCCCAACAGCACAGATTTTTAAAAATGTTACACCGAACATGGAAACTATTCTCGGTCTTCGTCTTTCTCTTAATTTTTTTGAATTTATTGATTTTTCTCCAAAAATTGACAGCAGAACAAGGTGCAATCACAAGCAATAAACAACTGTAAACAAAACCCTGCCTCACCCACCCCACAACATACACCTCCCCCAAAATATAAAGGAAAAAAAATGACAAACATCCCTAATAAATACAAGCATACACAACGCACAAGACCATAATAAATTGGAGCAACAGAAAGATAACTGCATTAGCAAAAGTAGAAGAAAAATACAAGAAATACAGAAGATACCTCAGTATGGAGCAGTTAAAAAGGCAACACCCTTAACATATGAATTAAATGGGTTCCAGATTTTTGTAAATTTGTTAGAGGAGCCAGATAAGGATAATCTAATAGAGTCATAGAGTCATACAGATGTACAGCACTGAGACAGACCCTCCAACTCGTCCATGCCGACCAGCTATCCCAACCGAACTAGCACCCGGCCCATATCCCTCTAAGCCCTTCCTATTCATGTGCCCATCCAGATGCCTTTTAAATGTTGCAATTGTACCAGCCTCCACCACTTCCTCTGGCAGCTCATTCCATATACGTACCACCCTCTGTGTGAAATCGTTGCTCCTTACGTCTCTTTTATATCTTTCCCCTCTCACTCTAAACCTATGCCCTCTAGTTATGGACTCCCCAACCTTAGGGAAAAGATCTTGTCTATTTATCCTATCCATGCCCCTCATGATTTTATAAACCTCTATAAGGTCACCCCTCAGCCTCTGACGCTCCAGAGAAAACAGCCACAGTCTGTTCAGCCTCTCCCTATAGCTCAAATCCTCCAACCTTGGCAACATCCTTGTAAATGTTTTCTGAACCCTTTCAAGTTTCACAATATCTTTCCAATAGGAAGGAGACTAGAATTGCACGCAATATTCCAACAGTGGCCTAACCAATGTCCTGTACAGCCACAACATGACCTTCCAATTCCTGTACTCAATACTCTGACCAATAAAGGAAAGCACACCAAACGCCTTCTTCACTATCCTATCTATCTGCGACTCCATTTTCAAGGAGCTATGAACCTGCACTCCAAGGTCTCTTTGTTCAACAACACTCCCTCAGGCCTTACCATTAAGCGTATAAGTTCTATTCTGATTTGTTTTCCCAAAATGCAGCACCTTGCATTTATCTAAATTAAACTCCAACTGCCACTTCTCAGCCCATTGGCCCATTTGATCAAGATCCTGTTGATCGGAAAGATGTTGTGAAACTTGAAAGGGTTGAGAAAAGATTTACAAGGATGTTGCCAGGGTTGGAGGGTTTGAGCTATAGGGAGGAGCTGAATAGTCTAGGGCTGTTTTACCTGGAGTGCCGGAGGCTGAGGGGTGACCTTATAGAGGTTTACAAAATCATGAGGGGTATGGATAGGATAAATAGACAAAACCTTTTCCCTGGGGTCGGGGAGTCCAGAACTAGAGGGCATAGGTTTAAGGTGAGAGGGGAAAGATATAAAAGAGACGTAAGGAGCAACGATTTCACACAGAGGGTGGTACGTGTATGGAATGAGCTGCCAGAGGAAGTGGTGGAGGCTGGTACAATTGCAACATTTAAAAGGCATCTGGATGGGTATATGAATAGGAAGGGTTTGGAGGGATATGGGCCAAGTGCTGGCAAATGGGCCTAGCTTAGGTTAGGATATCTGGTCAGCATGGACAAGTGGACTAAAGGGTCTGTTTCCATGCTGTACATCTCTCTGACTCTAAGTGGCTTTTAGGAACTGAAAACGTATCAACTAATTGTTGAAAGGATGCAAAAAAAAAAACACCATCAGTATATGAATTGTTCACATTAATTATTCCTAACTTAGCCCAACCACTGCCCACTAAAGATGGGGGAGAAATATGATTTGCTGTCAACAGTGCATTTGTAAAAAAATTGACTGAAAGCCAATGTGGCGTGTAAATTGAAACCAAATTTTAAGACAGGATAAATTGAGGTAGATGAAAGGAGAGGTGAATGTAATAAAGCCTTCAATGATACCGGGTGGGTGGAATTTGTCTCAATAGTCAACCATATTGGAAGAGCATCAAGATTCTCATATTGGAGCCAATCGTTCAAATTGCGAATGTTTGCTGCCCAATAATAAAACAAAATATTCAGCAACGCCATTCCATCTTCGACCTTTGTCACAACTGTTTTCGTAACCTAGGATTTTTTAAATTCCAAATAAATTCAAGAATGAGACTATCTACTTTACAGAAAAATTAAAGAGGGGGAGAAATTGGAATGCATTGAAATAAATAAGACAATCGTGGAAAAATATTCATTTCAATGGAATTAATTCTAGCAGCAACAAACAAATTAAGGAGAGACCATCGTTTGAAGTCTCATCTAATTTGTACCATAGAGTTATAGAGATGCACAGCATGGCAGCAGACCCTTCAGTCCAACTCGTCCATAACGGTTTAAAACATTTCCTGTACAAATTACCTAGCATACACCAAGATAAGCAAAACCAGAGTTGGAAGTTTTAAATGGTAAATTATCTAGTGGGTATTCCCTGGCAGACTTTATTGATGGCAAGTATCTCACTTGTTCTTAAATTCAATTTATACCCAGGAATCTTACTGAAAAATTATAAAACTGAAAGTGCGTTGGGAATGGAGAGAGCTAAGTTTGAGACAAATAGCAAAAGATCATCTAGATAGTGGCCAACCTTTAACTCCAAAGAGAAAGTGAGGACTGCAGATGCTGGAGACCAGAGCTGAAAAATGTGTTGCTGGAAAAGCACAGCAGGTCAGGCAGCATCCGAGGAGCAGGAGAATCGACGTTTCGGGCATAAGCCCTTCTTCAGGAATGAAGCTGGTGTGCCAAGCAGGCTAAGATAAAAGGTGTGGTGGGGCGGACTTTGGGAGAGGGGCGCTGCGAATATGATAGGTAGAAGGAGGTGAGGGTGAGGGTGATAGGCCAGAGAGGGGCTGGGGGCGGAGAGGTCGGGAAGAGGATTGCGGGTCAAGAGGGCGGTGCTGAATCCAGGGGTTGGGACTGAGATAAGGTGGGGGGAAGGGGAAATGAGGAAACTGGAGAAATCTACATTCATCCCTTGTGGTTGGAGGGTTCCTAGGCGGAAGATGAGGCGCTCTTCCTCCAGGCGTCGTGTGGCCAGGGTCTGGCGATGGAGGAGGCCAAGGACCTGCATGTCCTTGGCGGAGTGGGAGAGGGAGTTAAAGTGTTCAGCCACGGGGCGGTTGGGTTGGTTGGTTGGTGCGGGTGTCCCAGAGGTGTTCCCTGAAATGTTCCGCAAGTAGGCGGCCTGTCTCCCCAATGTAGAGGAGACCACATTGGGTGCAGCGGATACAGTAAATGATGTGTGTGGTGGTGCAGGTGAATTTGCGACGGATATGGAAGGATCCATTGGGGCCTTGGAGGGAGGTGAAGGGGGAGGTGTGGGCGCAAGTTTTGCACTTCTTGCGGTTGCAGGGGAAGATGCCGGGACTGGAGGTTGGGTTGGTGGGGGATGTGGACCTGACGAGGGAGTCGCGGAGGGAGTGTCAAAGGACAGCCTTGTCTAGAAATAATCAGAATTCATGTTATTGGGCCTAACAGAGGACTATGGTGATGCAGTTTGATCCAAGAAATACATTTTTCCCCAAAGCCAAATTCCTCCAAAATAAAAGAAAAGATTCCACCCTATCAAAGGCTTTTTCAGCATCTAAAGATATCAAAGCCTCAGGGAGAGTGGATGGGGAAAAACTGTAAACAATGTTAAAGTCCCGCGTAGGATTAAAAAAGGAGTGCCTGTTGCAAATGAATCCAGTTTGATCCAAGGACATGATAGTTGGAAGGATGGTTTCCAAACGTCGGGTTAATAGCTTTGACAATCATTTAAAGTCAACATTTCACAGACTTATAGGACAATATGAACCACACAATAAGGAATCTTTGCCTTTCTTTAAAAGCAAAGAAATTGATGTCCGAGTTAAACTTTGAGGAAGAGAGCCAGAATTAAACGCTTCAACAAACACATCTGCCAAAAGCAGCGCCAGCTTTCTCCAAAATGTTTTATAAAACTCAGCTGGAAAACCATCGGCTCCAGGACTTTTACCACTATGCAGTGATCTAGCCGCAGCCTCCAGTTCTATTGCGGTGACTGGTTTTTCCAATTCCTTTGCCACATTTGGATCAATAGTAGGAACATTATTTTTATCAAAACAGGTCTCAAAATCTGCTGTAGCAGAAGAGCATTCAGATGAATAAAGTGGAACGTAAAATTCTTAATAAGTCTTGTTGATTTCTAATGGGTCTGACGTGACACCTGAATTAGCCTTAATTTGTGGGATTAATTGAGATGAAGACATTTGGCACATCTCATGTGCCAACAGTTTGCTACTTCTATCTCCTTGTTCATAACATTTCGACTTAGAGTGAAGTAAGAACTTGGTGGTGGATTGTGACATTACCACACCATACTCGGCCTGTAGGGATATTCATTCTTTATATACTTCTGAGGACTTAGAGATTGCATAAAGAGAGTCTAATTGAGCCAAACGTTGTGTGAACCATGCCGATTTCTCTTTCCTAAACCTATTCTAAGAGTAAGTGTGCATTGAGACTCCAAGGTGGATGTGTATTAAGAATGTTCGGAAAGCGAACATTCACAGAGACAGATGCATGGTCTGATAAAACAACTGAATCATACTTGCAACCAGAAATGGATGCAAGCAGTCTATTACCCACCAAAAATAAATCAGTACGTGTAAAAGTGTGATGGACGTGCAAAAAAAAAAAAGAATATTCCTTTTTAGAGAGATGAAAGAACTGCCAGGGATCAACAATATTAAACTCTTCCATAAAAATTTTAATTATTTTGGACTGGGCACTTGGAACAGAGGAAGAATGGTCTAAGTGAGGATTCAACCAACAGTTAAAATCTCCTCCCGAGATTAGCTGGTGTGAAGATAAATCCGGTTACATTGAAAGGGACCGTTTGAAAAAAACCTCATCATCCCATTTGGGAGCATCGACATTAGCCAAGATTACATTAATATCAAAAATCTGTCCAGTAAACATAATATATCTGGCAGTAGAGTCAGAGATAGTTTTAGCATGGATGAGAGGAATAGATTTATGTAAAAAAATAGCAACTCCTCTAGATCTGCTAGAAAAGGAGGAAATATACACTTGTCCAATTCAACCTTGTTTCAATTTAGGACTGTCTATATTTGTCACATTGGCTTCTTGTGAAATGATTATATTAAGATGGCGTAAATAATGTGAAATCTTATTGAGTTTAATTGGGTTGTTCAGGCCTTTGCAGTTCAGACTGGCAAATTTAATGTCCCCACTTACCAAGGGTGGTGAAGCATTAACCTGTGTTATATGTAATAATCACACGTAAAATTCCAAATGTGCAATAATAGATAAACAAATGTAAACCTTGTAAAAGTGAGGTATGTGCTGCCCCACCCCCATCCCCATCAGAACAGAACAAACTCCACCACCTGCCATAACAGTATCTCCCCCTATAATGGAATACCTGCCCACCAACCCCTCTCCCACCCAGCAGAACCCCCTCCACATGGGTGTGTGCTCTCTTCCCCCATAGTTAAAAAAAACTGTCCTCTTTTGTAGCTCAAGCGAACTACATGGTGACCTCGGGAAATATAGAAGTTAACTGTACAAAAACTACGAAGCAAAAATGAGTAAAAATGTAAATGTAATACAAAATACTGTACATAGTTAAACAATTAAACTCTACATTCTTTGGTACCAATACAGCAACCTTTCAACAAAATAAAGTTTTGAATAAAAAAACATGCACTTCTTGGCGAATGAAGAATACCAAATCCAAGTCTCTAAACACAGCATACCGTCCATCTTCATCTCTTCAGAGGGAAATGTAGTCTTTGTCCATGGTAGTATAAAGCTAATGGCTAGTCGGCCTAGTTAGGCCCAACCATCAATCCGGCTCTAGAACCGCGAGCTTTTTAAGGTTTATATTCACAAAGTCGATAGCCCGTCCCGGGTCATCAAACCTATGAGTTAGGCCACTCGGCAAAATGATATGTAATATCGCCGGATAACAAAGGCCAAATTTAATGCTAGGACATGAGGGTAGCTCCTTCTTTACCTTGGCAAAAGCTGCATGCTGCTTAGCCACAGTCGGGGGGAAATAGGGAAAAACATATACTCTTTTTCCATTATATTCAAGAGCAGAAGCATCTCCAGCACAGCATAGAATGTGATTTCTCACTTGAAACTGGTTCACCCTGACGACCATCGGGCGAGATAACTCGCCTTCTTTCAGTTTAGCACGCAGCGTGTGATGAGCCCTGTCCAACACAGGTTTAGCCTCAAGTCTGAGCAAGTCCTGTAAATGTTGGGCCATAAATTCTGTGGGGCGAGGACCCTCCAATCCCTTCGGGTAAACCCACAAGTCGAATATTATTCCACCTGGAGTGGGCTTCCAAGTCTTTTATTTATATTATTTCTTAGTCAGAGACTCAATCGTCTGTTTTCCAGACTGTTTAAGTTCAGCAATTCTAACTGTGAAAATTCTCACTTTGCCCTCTCTGGCCTTTAGCCCAAGCACCTCAAGCAGCTTAATGGGTCAGTTATTGGAGCCCAGTGGTCCCCTGACTCCACTCCACCTCCCTTAGCACTTGTCCAGATGTGTCTGAATATCATTTAATATATTTACACTATTTTAAAAACCTAATAGGTTATGAAACATCAGTTCTCTGCCTTAAACCATGTTGACTCTGCACAATCACATTATAATCTCAAGTGATTTCTGACAGATATCTTAATAATGGGTTCCATAATGTTACCAACATTTTCTTAACCAGTTTAGAGTTCCTTCTTTTCTCTATCATCTTTTCTCAAAAGGGGTGTTGTTTCTGCTACCTTCCAATTTACTGGGACTGTTCCAGAATTGTGGGAATGTTGGAAGAACACAACCAATGCATGTCCCATCTCTGCAGCCCCCTCTTTTCGAACCCTAGACTGCAGACATATGGTGTATTAGATTTGTCAGCTTCTAGTCAAATTAATTTCTCCATTTTTAAAAGAAATTACGAATGTCAGTTCCTCATTCTCATTAGTCCCTTAGCTCCCAACTATTTCTGGTATTTTTTCTGTTTTCTGCTATGAAGACAAAGCAAAATATTCTTTCAAAATCTCACTCATTGCTTTTTCCCCAGTATAACTTCACCTCGCTCAGCTTTTAAGGGACTCCTGCTTACTTTTGCTATTCTCTTCCTTTTTATTGGTGTTTATCCCAACTTTTACAAACATTTTTATATTTATTGCTACTTCCTCACGATCAACATTTTAGTCAACATTTGATGATTTTGAAAATTTTCCCAAACCGCCATTTTATTACTCTGCTTGACATCATTACAAGTCTCTCTTTATCTAATCCTATCCTTAATCTTTCATCAGTCATGGATGGATCTGCCTTCCACTGGAATCTTTCTCAATAAATCTATATTCATTGAAAAGCACAAACTATTTCTCTAAATTTTCATGATCTATTGTCATATCTTTTAATCTAATTTTTCAATCTACCTTAGTCAACTCATGTTTCAAACCTATGTAATTAGTTTTACATCTAAGAATGTGTTTTTGAACTTTTAAAATTATGTGTCATGGGAGGTGGGCATGACTGGCAAAGCTGGCATTTATTGTTCATCCCTAGTGAAGGTTGTGGTAAGCTATCTTCTTGAATCATCGCAGTTCATTTGGCATAGGTATACCCATAATGCTGTTAGGAAGTTCCAGGATTTTGACCCAGCGACAGTGAAGGATCGATGGTTTATTTCCAAATCAGGATGGCGAGTGGCTTGGAGGGGAACTTACAAGTGGTGGTGTCTCCATGTGTCTGCTGACCTTGTCCTTAAAGTTGATGGGGAGGCATGGGTTCGGCAGCAGCTGTCTGAGGAGATTTTGTAAGTTGCTGCAGAACATCTTTTGCTGCAGAACACCGTGGGCGGCACGGTGGCACAGTGGTTAGCACTGCTGCCTCACAGCGCCAGAGACCCGGGTTCAATTCCCGCCTCAGGCGACTGACTGTGTGGAGTTTGCACATTCTCCCCGTGTCTGCGTGGGTTTCCTCCGGGTGCTCCGGTTTCCTCCCACAGTCCAAAGATGTGCTGGTCAGGTGAATTGACCATGCTAAATTGCCCGTAGTGTTAGGTTTAAGGGGTAAATGTAGGGGTATGGGTGGGTTGCGCTTCGGCGGGTCGGTGTGGACTTGTTGGGCCGAAGGGCCTGTTTCCACACTGTGAGTAATCTAATCTAATCTTGCAAATAGTGACCATTGCTCCTACTGAGTGTCAGTGGTGGAGGGAGTGAATGTTGAACGTGGTGAATGTGGTGTCATTCAAGTAGGGGCTGCTTTGTCCTGGGTGGGGTCAAGCTTCTTGAGAGTTGTTGGAGCTGCACCCATCCAGGCAAGTGGGGATTATTCCACCGCACTCCTGACTTGTGCCTTGTCGATGGTGGACAGGCTTTGGGGAGTCAGGTGATGAGTTACTTGCCGCAGTATTCCCAGCCTCTGACCTGCTCTTGGAGCCACTGTGTTTATGTGGCAAGTACAGTTCAGTTTGTGGTCAATGGTAACCCCCAGGATGTTGATCGTGGGAAGACTCAGTTTTAGTAATGCCATTGAATGGTCAAGGGCAGATGGTTAGATTCTCTCTTCTTGGAGGTGGTCATTGCCTGGCAGTTATGGTGTTATAAAGGCAATAAAACATTATTTCACATTGCTACCACTCTCCACAGAGCACCCCCTAGAATTTTGAAACAATGCAATCTGATTACATTCGATGAGATCTTTTGTAACTAATCTCTTAGACCTGGTTCTTCCCTTTTGAATCATTTTTTCAAACAACTTCCCCAGGACATCCCTGTGTTTTTATAACATGGAGACAAGAGCGAGGTCACTTGGGAATTGAAGCAAATTCCCGAAGGGAATTCCTAAGTGGTTGTTTATGATTCTGCACATCTACCACTTTTCAAAATGCGAGGGAAGACATTGTCTCTCTGATGGGAGTTAATTGTAAAACAATTCCTGATGATAGTACACACACATAAAATGTTTCATCAAATTTTATTTCACGTTTGGTACCAGGAATGGTACAAAATCCTTCATTCTTCCTTATTCTCAAGGTCCTTTAAAAGGACACTTGATGATGACTTAAGATACATTTTAACCAAGAACGGTTGAAATTCAAGAAATTGAAAATGATTGAAATGATAAGACATATCTTTCTCTAAAACACAAAGCTTTCATTTTCTTGGATAAAAGGGGGACTCGGAGAGTGTTCTTCCATCCTTGGTTTCGATGGTCTTGACAATGAGGGATTTGCTCACTCCACTTGTTTCCAGCCCACCACGGTTCAAGCTCTCGAGCTGGAGTTGTGGATGTCCATAACTTGCTGAATGGGGACGGATTTAAACACATGAGCAAAGAGAAGGAGCAACAATTGCACTGAAAACATAACTTGCCTAAGCCACCCATTCATTATACTGAGCCTCTCAGCAGTTCCTGCGGTTGCAGATGTCTGCAGTGTTGCTAAGGGTTGGGGGACATAAATTGCGACTTTTTGTGTGGTCCATCAGATTTGACAGATTCCGTCCCACACCCGACCAATCTTTGTTTGTGAGCCCTGGCAGTATCTACAAAGAAGGCCTTTTGCTGTGGGATTCAAGGAGGGCTGGAGGACAGGGTGTGTCGATTGGACCAAGCTCTCTGGCTCAATGGAGGGGAGGGGGGCGGAGGAGTGTGTGTGTGTGTGTGTGTTACTGTTTGTGCGTGTGTGTCGATGTCTGTGTGTATGTCTGTGTGTTACTGTGTGTGTTACTGTGTGTGTGTGTGCTAGTCTGTCTCTGTCCATGTGTGTGTGTCTGTCTGTGTGTATATGTGTCTGTGTGTATGCATCTGTGTGTGTATGTGTGTTACTATGTCTGTGTTGGTGTGTGTGCATCTATATCCATGTGTGTGTGTTATTATGTGTATGTGTGTCTCTGTCTGTGTTTTAATTTTATCTTTGATCTGCAATTATCTGTTTGGCAGGAAATGTTGAGTGGATTTGGTATGACTTCAATATAAAATCATCCACTGTTTCTGGACTTGAGCACTGTATACAAATTTGGGAGTCACGAATCAATAAGGGAAAATGATTTTGCACTCTCCCCCCTCAAACTCTCTATGCTTGCAGCACAGATACCTCTTGCCACCCACCACTAAGCATATAACAACTTAACCCAGTCCCGCTCACAGCTCTTCACAGTGACTGCCATGCGCAGCAAAATGGATCTTGCTCTGCTCAAAGTGATTAGATTTTGGTAATAAAAATAACTTAGCAGTTCTCTTACTTTTGACTGAATGATGATAGGTGACATTCACTGGGGTTGACAGCCTGAAATCAGAGACAAAAGAATAACTGTTACTGGAATGAACACACAGGAACACCCAAGGCTGGCTTAAGGTAGGAGAAAGCTCACATCCCTCTAATCCTGCTGCTGGTGGATTCAACTGCACTTTGAAAAGCTTTAAACTCCGAGGTGGGAAATTCCCTTGGAGCTTCCCCATGCTTAGTGTGTCTTAACTCTGCCAGAACAGCAGTGACCAATGCACTCCTGGTGTGGGTGAAGGGACAATGCCTCGGAGTGCTCTCCCTGCCAAGTGCTCAACCACTGACGTGAGTGGTGTCAAACTTCGAATCATTTTAAGGTCGGGGTATCAGCATCAAATTTGTAATGGGCTGGCAGGTACGTGCCATGACTAACATATAGTGCCCACTTGCTCCGTGCAATCCGAAGAATTAGAAGGAGAAGGCTGCTCAGCATTCTTACCAACAAGATCTTCAACCAGAGACTGGTCCAAAAAAGAATTTGTCCCATTATTTTGTTCCAAAATTAGACAAAGTTTTTTGAATAAAGTAAAAAAAAACACATTTCAAAATGCTGTCACTTGAAAAACTACAGAAGTTACTATTAAATTCAACCTCTCTCCATTCTATTTCAAAATGCTTCATATTTACAATATATTTTCCATGTTAGGCATACAGCCAGAGGACAAAACATTATAAGTTGCAAATTTCAGGAAGTGTGATTGAAATAAGCTTATCTCTGTACACCATGTCCCATTCCAAGACGCCCCAGTTCAGTTCCAACAAACGGGATGTTCACAATACACACTCCCAGTCAGGTATACAGTCCAAGGGGACTCAATGGTGTCAAGCCTGTCAGTGTGCTATGGATAAGAACCCCCTTCCCCACAGCCTGAGCATCCAGGGCCTTCCTTCTTCCTGGTGGATCCCACCCCCCCCACAGCCAACCGGAGTCGACAGCATCTTGTTTTATTCAAGATAAGCACCTTCAGCCCAATGCTGGGTCCCAACTGAGCCAGGGGAGTGGGATCTCTCGGCATGGGCTGGCACTAGCATTGGCTCTGCCTTCTGAGAGCTACCATGCTCTTGGCCAGACTGTACAAAGCTCTGGTGTAGCCACACTTGGAGTATTACGCACAGTTCTGGTTGCCACATTATTGGAAGGATGTGGGAGCGTTGGAAAGGGTTCAGAGGAGATTTACTAGGATGTTGCCTGGTATGGAGGGAAGGAAGGGTGTTAGAGGAAAGGCTGAAGGACTCGAGGTTGTTTTCGTTAGAGAGAAGAAGGTTAAGAGGTGACTTAATAGAGGCACACAAGATAATCAGAGGGTTAGATAAGGTGGACAGTAAGAGCCTTTTTCCTCAGATGGTGATGGCTAGCACTAGGGGGCATAGCTTTAAATTAAGGAGTGATAGGTATAGGACAGTTGTCAGAGGTAGGTTCTTTACTCAGAGTGCAGTAAAAGCGTGGAATTCCCTGCCTGCAACAGGAGTAGACATGCCAAGTTTAAGGGCATATAAATGGGCATTGGATAGTCATATGGATGAAAATGGAATAGTGTAGGTTAGATGGGCCTCAGGTTGGTTCTACAGGTCAGCAAAACAGTGAGAGCCAAAGGGCCTGTACTGTGCTGGGATGTTCTATGCTCTGTGGTGTCGTTTGGCTTGTGTGAGGTAGGCTTGTGTGACAAGGCTGCCGAGGCCGAATTGGAAACGGCAGGAACCCAATGCAACTCGAACCTCGGCTGCTTCCTGCTGGGTTCCATTCGACCTACACTGGAAGCCCAACAGATATATCTCTCTTGCTCCCTTTCTCTCTCTCTCTCTACCCAGCCCTAGGGTCATACTATGCAGTGCTCTTAAACAGGATCCATCTTTTGTGTATCCCAGAACATAGCCTTCTAGAAAAGTGCCAAACTTAGTCAACGCAACCAGATAAAGAGGTACTCAAAGCACTAACCTGTTCTCTTCGCCTTCCAGCAATTTTTTGTAAGTGGCAATTTCGATGTCCAGGGCAAGCTTAGTGTTCATCAGGTCCTGGTACTCTCGTACCTGGCGGATCATCTCCTTATTAGCCTTCTCTATGGCTTCGTGCAATTCAGTGATCCTTTTGTTAACTTCTGAAAGGGCCAGCTCTCCACGGCCCTCTGCTTCGACAATGGCTGCCTCTAGCTGGTCTTTCTGTAACACATGGGAAACGGTCAGTACTAAGTGAGCCAGACCCCAACTTACAGTAGATGGATAGGATGCACTGCACAGTGTGGGGAGGTAACATTTCCATCAAACCAAAAATACAGCGGACACAAGACTTTTGATTCTCTGCAAAGCAATCTTACTTGTTTGTTCAGAGCCTGGATTTCAGAATTAAGTCGCCCAACTTGTCTTTGCATGTCTGAAATCTCAGTCTTCATTATGCGGAGATTGTCTGCATGCTTTCCAGAATTTTTCTTCATGTCGCTGAACTAAAATGAAGAAGCATTATTAACATAACATCCATAATTATTCTTTAATTGCGTCCAACGCAACAATAAAAGGTGGTCGGTAAGGAGCTCTGGTGGTATAACGGTAGTGTCCCTTCTGCTAGACGGGAGACCTGAGTTCAGGTCTCACCTGCTCCAGATGTGTACAATAACATCTCTAAACAGGTCAATGAAGGAAACATCTAAAGGTGGTCAATGAGCTAACAGTTGTGATGGAGGGTCTGCATCTAAACATCATCATATTTTGTTCTTTGTTGGTTATGATAGACCTGCATTATCTGTGCTGCTTTGAATTGCAAATATGCCTTTCCTTTTCATTCATCCTAATGATTTCCTTAATTACTTTCTTTATTGAATGGCCATGGACAATAGAGCAGGAGGTCATTAAGGTTGCTTCCACACAAAAAAAAACAAGGCAAAGGAAATCAAAGGTTTTGCTTTTGGAATGTCAGAGGACAATAAAATGGAGGAAAGCACAGAGTCCTGGTTGTGGGAGGTAACTTACAAACTGAAAGTTAGAAAGCCTCCTTCACTGTCTACTAAGATGACAAAGGGATCTTGATCAAATGGGTCAATGGGCTGAGAAATGGCAGATGGAGTTCCATCGGGAGATTTATGAGGCATTGCAGTTTAGTACAACAAACAGGGGGTAGGGCTTATACAATTAATGGTTGGGCCTTGGGTAGTGTTGTAGAACAGAGGGACCTCGGCGTGCAGGTACATAATGCTTTGAAGTTTGTGTCACATATAGACAGGGCAGTAAAGAAGGCGTTTGGCACTTGCCTTCATTGTTCAGACCGTTGAGTATAGGAGTTGGGATGTTATGTTGAGGTTGTACAGGATATTGGTGAGGCCTCTTCTGGAATACTGTGTCCAGTTCTGATTGCCCAGTTACAGGAAGGACATTATTCAGCTGGAGAGGGTCTAGAAGAGATTTACCAGGATGTTGGAAGGTTTGAGTTATAAAGAAAGGCTGGATAGGCTGGGACTTTTTTCACTGGAGCGTAGGAGGATGAGGATAGAAGTTTATAAAATCATGAGGGGTATAGATAGAGTTAATGGTTGGTGTCTTTTCTCCAGGATTTCAAGACTAGGGGGCACATTGTTAAGGTGAGAGGGGAGAGATTTAAAAAAAGACATGAGGGGCCAAGTTTTTACACAGAACGGGGCTCATGTGTGAAATGAACTCCCTGAGGAAGTGGTGGACGTGGGTGTGAAGAAGCCGCTCCTTTAACAAGGTTACATTGTCCTTGGCTTTTGTTTTCACGGAGGTCGTAAAAGCAGCGATTCCAAAACGTCCAGGTTTGAATGATTTTAGGGCCAGTTAGTTAATAGATGCTGCCTCAGGCAAAAGGCTTTTAAGTTTAAAATAAAACATGTACAATGAAAGGGGAGTGGCCAGCTCTCCCAGCTCAGCTTTCCTCTGGATTGATTTGGTTTTTGGATTTCTGGCTGTTCACTGAAAGCAGTCAGTGAGGCTACTGATCCAAGACACAGCTCCATGGAAGAGGGTGTCCAACGCTGCCATCTCTCTCTCTCTCCTGTCAGACCCAGTGTTTGATTTTACCTTTTTTTGCCAAGGAGTGTTTATGGGGATTGTTGCAGGAATTTGGAACAGCTTCGTTACGTTGGGATAATTTGTTGGGTTTTCAGAAAGGTTACGTTATTCCATATTCTGTTCTCTTTTGTTGATGTTTCATTCAGTAACCTTGTAAATAAATTCTGGTTTATTTAAAACTGAGTGGTCTGACCAGCTGCATCCCTCCTGGAAGATCCACATTACCCCTGCTTAAAGCAACCCGCAAAGTTAAGGTCTGGGCTACTTTCTTGAAACGTTTTGAGGGGGGCTGGCCTGGTCCAGAATATGGGTACAATTACAACATTTGGATAAGTACATGAATAAAACAGGTTTGGAGGGAGGTTGGACTAGCTTAGTCAGGGATTATGCTTGGGCTGAAGGGTCTGTTTCCATGCTGTATGACTCTATGTCGTTGTGTCACCACAGTCCTACCAGACCATAGGGCCTGCTCCCTCATTAGAGAGAGAAGTGACTGGTGCTGATTTAACCCAAGGGCTACCAGACCTCAGACAAGGGAAGAGGTTGAGAAGGAGAGTCCTTCATGGTAACCTTAAACTAGTGATGGGAATTGAACCCATGCTGTTAGTGTCACACTGCTCTGTAAACCAACAACCCAGCCAACTGAGCTAAACTGATTCCCTGTTTGACTTGATTTTTTTAAAAAACGCACATTTTGTTGAAGCTTTTTGTCTTACACTCATCAGGACAATTTGCAAGGATATCAATCCCGGGGAAAAGCAGCATTTTTACTGAATGAGGGGAGAGTGCCTATTCATTGGTAAGTGATAGAGGCCTTGCCATGGAGAATGCACCCATTAATACTGATTAACAGTTAACAGCCAGAGTCTGTTAGACATTTTGAACCAGGCATGCTGAGTCGAATTAGTCAGGGATATGCCCTGAGTAATGAACCTGTGACTGGCCATCACCTATTTTGTTGAGTCGAAACAAGCATGGTATATGTACATGTTCTCTATGTCTGCAAAGACAGGGCCTTGTGTATTAATATGTGTAGTTTCCAGTACACACTAGTGGGCCACTTTGTGAGCCCAAATGACAACTGTAATTTTTTTCTTCTTTATTCATTCATGGGATGTGGGCGTCACTGGTTAGGCCAGCATTTAGAGCAGCATGGAAACAGACACTTGGTCAAACCTGTCCATGCTGACCAGACATTCTAACCTAGTCCAATCCCATTTGCCAGCACTTGGCCCATATCCCTCTAAGGCCTTCCTAATCATGTACCCATCCAGATGCCTTTTCAATGTTGCAATTGTACCAGCCTCCACCACTTCTTCTGGCAGCTCATTCCATAACGTGCCACCCTCTGTGTGAAAAAGTTGCCCCTTAGGTCCCTTTTATATCTTTCCCCTCTCACCCTAAATCTATGCCCTCTACTCTGGACTCTCCCACACTAGGGAAAAGACTTTGCCTATTTATCCTATCTATGCCCCTCATGATTTTATAAACCTCTATAAGGTCACCCCTCAGCCCCCGATGCTCCAGGGAAAACAGCCCCAGCCTATTCAGCCTCTCCCTATAGCTCAAATCCTCCAACCCTGGCAACATCCTTGTAAATCTTTCTTGAACCCTTTCAAGTTCACCATATCCTTCTTATACTGCCCATCCCTAACTGCCCAGAGGACAGTTAAGAGTAAACCACATTGCTGCGGGTCTGGAGTTACATGTAGGCCAGACCATGGAAGGATGGCAGTTTCTTTCCCTGAAGGATATTAATGAACCTTTGGTTGTCAGTGTAATTCTTCATGCACTTGAGATTTTCCAGCAAATGTTGTGCAATTGCAAAACCACATCCGATGATAGATGCTGTTTTGCAAGGCAAGATGCGTTGGGTATAGTCAGGACCCCTGCTGGCTTATTACATTAATCTTCATTATAATTATCATAAACTGAAAACATTAACAAAGATTGAATAGGCTGGGGTGCTTGGTTGAAATTCCACCATGAGACAGCAACAAAAAACACAAATGTGTCTGCAGGAGACTCTCCCCATATTATTCATTGCGCAAGCTGCAAATAGTAGTATTGTCTCTTTCTCAATCACAGTATCTTAGAAGGCACTTGTGCCAGTGCTGGTGCCTGCTGTCTTAAAAATGGATATATCTCGTCTTTAACAGAGTTTGTCATGCATTACCTTGTTTTCCCATGAGGTCACAGTATCTTGGCGCATTTTAACCACCATTCCTTCATATTGAGAGCGGACATCATTGAGGATACTGGAGAGGTCCAGTTTACGGCTGGTGTCAACCTCCAGAGTAACAGCAGTGTTCTTGATCTGGGCCTGCAGATCATGGATCTCCTGGGCAGGAAAGAAAGATGGACTTGCGTTTAACAATGCCCATGTCCCAATTAACAGTTCCAACTCTTGTTTCAACAAAAAACAGAAAGACAGATCGTATTTGTATTGTACACCCAGGTGAAGGTTGTGTCAACAGGGCTAATTGGGAAATATGGTTAGAAAGGTCACTTTTGTTGGGAGTGTTATTTGGATACTGACTCGAGAAATGACAGCAAAAGCTCCACATTACACAGGAGTTCTTCACACAGCCTAATCCCCTTCTGGGTTTCTGAACTCCTTTCTCTTAAATCCTCTGCCCACAGCGCCATGATCTCAGCCATGATTAGGGTTCAGCAAGTTCCTGAATCCACCTCAGCTGGAATGGGGATCAAACCCTGTGCAGTCAGCGCCAGTCTGAACTACATCCATGCCGTCCACAAAACAACTTGTTCTTTACCTCGTCAAATATATCCTTCAGGAAATTGATTTCATCGGTAAGGCTCTCCAGCTTGGCCTCCAGTTCCACCTTGTTGAGATAGCTTTCATCGACATCCTGCAAGACAATTCAAAACCAAATAGACGAGCTCAAAAAACCCCAGAGTTTTACATTGAATTATTGTGTAGAAAGGAGGGGGGTTGGAGAAGATTTTGAACAGTCTTAATTACTCCGCGTTCCCATCATTCAATTGTCACCTCACTTCTCTCAAAGCTGTTTGTCCGAATTGAAGACCAGTCCCTAATTGAAGACCAGTTTCGTTCTTAATAGATGTGTGTCTTGATTTTCTTCAGTGACATAGGTGTGGTGAGTCAGGATGGGTGCTCATTCTATAGCTCCAGCCTTGACCTCAGTCAATGTTCAAGCATCTTTTTCATTTAGATGCGGATTGCCCGCTGAATGTTAACTGGGAGCCCATCCCTGGGCTGCTGGTGGGGATGGGAAGAGGCGGAGATGGGGAAAATGGCAACAGGATTGCCAATGCTTGTTAATGGACCGAATCAGCTCTCCATTGCTCACACAGCAGAGGCCTTGACTCAAACTGGAAAACTCCATCTCTCTCTCTCCATTAATGTGTCTGCTGTGCCTATTGAAGCAGTTATCACAGCTCCCACCTCCTAGCAGTGCTGGATAAATGTGTTCCAATGAAGTGCAAGCTATATCCGACATATATGAAGGGGCAATGAACTCTGATGCCACATCATGATTGTAACCTTATTTAAACACCTCTCTTCACCCACATCTGAGGAGGCATTTGTGACATGGGCATAGGTGATGCCAGGAAAATCTGCCCACCTTAGAAATGGATGGGGGGGTTCAGTACAAAAGGTTCTCACTCCAAGTTACCTGCCTGGCTGCTAGTAATATATCCTGTCACCCTGAAAATCTCTTCCAAGTGCCCTACAGACATGTTTCGCGGGCGGGCAGGCGGGGTGGGGGGAGCCCATCTTTGCAGAGATGGTTTGTATTGGCATTTAGCTTGAACCCACCTTCTTGATCATTACAAATTCATTTTCCCTTTCTGTACGCAAATTGATTTCGTCTTCATACCTTGGGAAGAGAGAGAGAGAAACACATTATCATCAATAGCTGTTGAGATGAGCTGTCTGTAGAATTACCAGAATTACTGTCGAGCCATAGAATGGTCACAGCACAGAAGGTGGCCATCTGGCCCATTGCGCTCTGCAGGAACAGCGCAGCTTGTCCCCCTTCCACTCTCACGCCCTTGCCCCATCGCCCTGGACACATTCTCTTTGAGTAATTAGCCCTTTCTCTTTTGAAAGCCTTGATTGAATCTGCCTCCGTTGCACACTCAGGCAGAGTATTGCTCAATAAATATACAGTTAACAGATTGCTAGCACTCTCTGCCCAATGTCAAGGCTTTAAAGCCCAAGCCAATGTGGGTCAGACACAGTCAAACTTCACCGGCACCCTCCATTTGAGTTGCAGCCCTCCACATTTCCTTTCCACAGGAGGTTTGCAGTGTAGAACTGTCTGGTAATGATGGGCTGTCGCACATTATATTAAAGGCAAGTCATTGTTAGTACCATCAAACTGACAGGAACCCAAGTAACAGATTTGAAGATGACATGGCTAACTCTAACAAGACATCAAGGCATTCCCCACAAAGTGTTACATTTTTCATACACTTCAGGATACAAATGGATTTTATGCTTGCATTTTCCTATCTACCTGGCATTCCACACTTTTTCTTAAAATACGATGCCACTGGTAACAAAGTTATGTGCAACTGATCATGAAATGCTGTAAATTGTAAATGCCCCAAGTCCCAATCACCTGTCACCCCAAACCTGCACTGGCATCCAGTCTTAAAACGATCATCTTTGCTTTTAAATCCCTCCATGGCCTTGCCCCTTTCTCATCTCTCTAATCTCCTCCAGCTCTGTAATCTCTAATTCTGGCCTCTTGAGCAAGCTCCTAATCTTAACTGCTTCAACACTGTGCCTTCAACTGCCTGGGTCCCAGGTTCTGGAATTCTCCCTCTAAGGCTCTCTACCTGACTTTCCCCTTTTAAGACATCCCTTAAACTTGACCGCTTTTGCTCATCTGAGCTCAGATCGCCTTCCTTGGCTTCTTATTCGATAGTTTTATAACATTCCTTTCAAGCACTTTGAACCATTTTATTAGGTTTAAGACATTATGCAGCTATAAACTCGTGTAAGTAGTTTAACTTCAAACCTTTGCACTCTGCTTATTCGCAATGGTCAAAGAATTTGTTTTTAATCTTTGAATGCCAGTTCCCCGGCAGCACCATCGGGGGACGAAGTGAGCTACAAGGTCCCAAGATTCAATCCCAGATTTCTGCTGAACTGCCTAATCTCCCCTCGACTCTAGAGGTTCAGCCGTTGTCTTCAGCATCTCAGGGTAGGGGAAGAGAGGGAATAACAAAGTAGATGACAGATCCTGCCCCTGATCTCTGCCTCCTGATCACTGCAGGACAAAAACTGTCAAAGGGATGTCCACTTGCAGCTGAGTGGCCAGCCAGCACCCACTGGCTGAACTCACATGGCCACTTGGGTGATGTGCTAGAGGGACATTTGATGCTTTCTGTTCTTGTGTAATTGCAGTTGAAACTAATTCCACAAGGAACAGTCTATTTGGGCCCCTCGAACCCGTTCCACCATTCAAGAAGATCACGGCTGACCTTTGACCTCACATCCACTTGCCCCACTCTCTCCCTCAGAGTCTGAAAATCTATCGCTATTGTTCTGGAATATCAACGGAGCTTCTGCAGCCTGCGATCCTTCACCCTATACTGCCTCTCCAGACAAGAACAAATAGCATTTTATCAGTCAAGTCCTGTCGGTCCATGCCTTTACATCAGCACTTGTTAGGGCTAGTTAATAATAAATGAATATTGCCAGTTCGGAGTCACCTGGTCTTTGGATTTTGGAGTTTACAATGTTCAGAAAGCTGTGTAGATGACATCACAACAGCCAAGTGATATTAAACTCCAAACCATGAACCATCCATTACAAGGTCCATTCACTGGTGCTTTATTACACAAGCATTTTGGTGATTGTTAGTGCATCTTGGGACTTTTGAATTCTGTTATCCGAGTAAAGTGTAACATACTCATGTAAAATTCCTTGGTGCAGTCTTAATGCAGTTGTACCGTTCAATGTGATTGGGGTCAACTAATCCAGGGCAAAGGCAAATTCAACCTCGAATGTGGCTTTGAGACTTGTTTGGTGATGTATCAGCTACAGCTTACCCTCTGAGGCAGATGATAGTCAGCTCACGTTCCACACCACAGACTCCGGCCCCAGGCTAGCACTCCGAGCCGGCACTCAGGGAATGCTGCACTGTCAGAGGTGCCAATCATTCGGATGAGACTTCAAACCTGAGGCTATGTCTGACATCTCAGGTGGATGTAAAATAGCGCATTGCACTAACTGAAGTACAGCAGCAGGCTCTCCCCAGAATCCTGACCAAGACTTACCACCCAACCATCATCAGCAAACTGATCCCACATCGCATGGTCTTTCTGAGAGCCTGCTATGTGCTTTTCAGTGGCAGCATTTGCCTCTAAAAGTAAAGCATTCTGCCAGTTCTTGAATTCTAAAGGAGCTTTATGTAACTTCCTTCATTCACTCGAACACATTTAGGCCATCTAGATACGAAATAGGACACGTTACGTTCACCATTTTCATGGGCAGTCATGTGAACCAGCTCCTACCTTCACACCAGTGGGCTGTGCCAAATCAGGTAACCTTGGCATAACTCATACTGGCAGGAAGCTCTGTCCCCCATTGTGCCCACTGACCTATCTTAGTTTCCCATCTGGCAACACTTTGAACATTCCCCATGCTCCCCCCACCCCCCCCACCCCGATTGATCACGACAGGAAGCAGATGTGCATGAACGCCCACTGAGTACAGGAGGAGTCTCAATTACGATGAAGAGGTAGCAATGTGCCACAGGTAGAATGCTGACACTTGTTTCGGTTTATGCCCAATTTCTCAACCTCAGTCAGTGTCTTCAGGGCAGGAGTTAAGCCAATTGTTAAGAAGGGTTTGGAGGGATACGGGCCAAGTGCTGGCAAAGGGAACTAGATTAATTTCGGATATCTGGTCAGCATGGATGAGTTGGACTGAAGGGTCTTTTCCATGCTGTACATCTTTAGGAATCTAATTCCTACCTTTAAGTTAAACTTTAAGCTTGTTTCACTCATTCTCAGAGAGCTCTCTCTCTCTCTCTCTCTTTCTTTCTTTGAGATTTTGTTTAAATCTCACTTTTTGACAAAGCTTTTGGTCACTTCCTTCTCCCTTCGAGGAGCACTGGTTCGGTGCCTCCATACCTGGTACAAATGGACAAAGCTTGTGCCACATGTGCTCTGTCCGTTTCCACCTCAAAACGTTACAATCAGCGTCAATACATGCCAGGCGACACTGACTTGTCTATCACAAATGGCCTCCCACTTGAAACACACTGGCATTTCAGATGCCCAGCTTGGCCCCTATCAAAGAGAGTGCCAGCCAGAGTGCCAGTGAAAGTTTGGCAGCAAGTGCCTAGACAACAGAGTGGCATGATGGCTCAGTGGTTAGCACTGCTACCTCACAGCACCAGGGACCTGGGTTTGATTTCACCCTCGGGTGACTGTGTGGAGTTTGCACATTCTCCCCGTGTCTGCGGGGGTTTCCTCCCACAATCCAAAAGATGTGCAGGCCAGGTGAATTGGCCATGCTAAATTGCCCATAGTGTTAGGTGCATTAGTCAGAGGGAAAATGGGTCTGGATGGGTTACTCTTCGGAGGGTCAGTGTGGACTGAAGAGCCTGTTTCCACATTGTAGGGAATCTAATCTAAACATTTTCAGGCCAGTGCTGTCTTGCTAACAGTTAGAATTCAGCTTTCAGTTGCTTTAGACGGGAGTGTTTAAAATGCAGTAAAGTAGCAGCATCGTTTGAGACCTTGGGGATGGTCATCCTTTTTCGCTTCAGGCCCAGGTTAAAAAATAAAAAGTCCTACGCTCAGCATCATTCCAAGACATGGCCAACAGCAGCAGCAGTGAATTTCCAGTGGTGATGGTGCAAGCACTAGAACCTCAGGCATCAGTGGCCCTTCAGGATGAGGGACTTTGTTTCATTTCAGTAAACATGAGGAAGGAAAGATGACATTACCCTACCTCCTGTGTTCTTTTCCCCTAAATATATTGCTCATTGGGAGGGTGTACAATCAACTGAAGAGGAAAAGGCAAGCAAGCATATGAGCATGTGACCTGATGTTCTTACAACCGTGAATTGCAGCGAAAAGTGCAGAGGACCCTCCCTGAAGATCATTGTTATAAAACAACAAAGAACATTTTATGCAAAACCCATTAACCTGTCTGCTTCCAGGGAGAACTAATCTACTTGATGTCTGTAACTGGGGCTAACATAAGTAAACAGCTTTGTGCATAACATCCTATTGAGGGGAACAATTTCAATCTCAGGTGACCCAGATCGTAACTCTAATCCAAGCTTGTGGATGAATTCAGTCTTAAAGCACCCTTTCCTTACGATAGAACTTACTGACTGAACAGTGACACAGCTCACACCTCACCCCTCAGTAACAGCTGCTCTCTCTGGTGGGATAGGTCATGTCTCACCACCTGGACAGGTGAAACATGAACCCAAACTCTCTGGACCAGAGGTAGGGACACTACCACTGAGCCTTGAGATCCCAACAACTCACCCATTGCATTTACACAGTAATTCAGTCAATTAGCTGCAGCTAATACTGATGCAGGCGTGCATACGGAGACTGGCGCATCAGTTAGCTGGTCAGTGACACAATTGGGTAGAGTCAGTTCCTGCACTGGCTGAGGTTACCAGGAAGGACTCTCCTTCTCAACCTCTCCCCTCATCTGAGGTGTGGTGACCCTCAGGTTAAACGGCACGGTGGTTAGCACTGCTGCCTGACAGTGCCAGGGTCCCGGGTTCAATTCCTGCCTCAGGCAACTGTCTGTGTGGCGTTTGCACATTCTGCATGGGTATCATCTGGTTTCCTCCCACAGTCCAAAGACGTGCAGGTTAGGTGAATTGGCCATGCTAAATTGTCTGTAGTGTTAAGTGAAGGGGTAAATGTAGGGGAATGGGTCTGGGTGGGTTGCTCTTTGGAGGGTCAGTGTGGACTTGTTGGGCCGAAGGGCCTGTTTCCACACTAAGTAACCTAATCTAAACCTCCCTCTGAGTAGAGTGCTGATTTGGGGGTGCCAGTGTTGGACTGGATTGGACAAAGTTAAAAATTACACAACACCAGGTTATAGTCCAACCAGTTTATTTGGAGGCACTAGCTTTCAGAGCACTGCTCCTTCATCAAGAGGTTGTTGTGCAGCCCTGTTGTCCAGGAGGACTACTGTGACTTTATCTTTAAAGGTAACCATTCAAATTAACTTTATCTTCTGGCTGGTTCTCATTACTCCTTGGAGGTATATTGACACAAGGAGTAATACTAAGAGAAATGATATAACTTCTCTTAAAAACAAAAAAAAATTACAAGCTGTGCACTCGGCCAAGACAGAAGAAAAAAATACAATGTTTAGATTAAATTCCCTACAGTGTGGAAACAGGCCCTTCGGCCCAACAAGTCCACACCGACCCTCCAAAGAGCAACCCACCCCAGACGCATTCCCCTATTCTCACCCCTGACTACTGCACCTAACACTACGGGCAATTTACCTGACCTGCACATCTTTGGACTGTGGGAGGAAACCGGAGCACCAGAAGAAACCCATGCAGACACAGGGAGAACGCGCAAACTCCACACAGACAGTCGCCCAAGGTTGGAATTGAACCCAGGTCCCTGGTGCTGTGAGGCAGCAGTGCTAACCACTGAGCCACCATGCTGCCATTTGTTGGCTAACTCAGCTCAATGGGTAAAAGGATTAGATTAGATTAGATTACAGTGTGGAAACAGGCCCTTCGGCCCAACAAGTCCACACCGACCCGCTGAAGCGAAACCCACCCATACCCCTACATTTACCCCTTACCTAACACTACAGGCAATTTAGCATGGCCAATTCACCTGACCCTGCACATCTTTTTGGATGGTGGGAGGAAACCGGAGCACCCGGAGGAAACCCACGCAGACACGGGGAGAATGTGCAAACTCCACACAGTCAGTCGCCTGAGGCGGGAATTGAACCTGGGTCTCTGGCGCTGTGAGGCAGCAGTGCTAACCACTGTGCCACCGCGGATTGTGTCACAATGTGCCTCAGGAGACTTGGATGAAGGACCAGGAATAGGGTAACCAAACCAAAGTTAAAAATCACACAACACCAGGCTATAGTCCAACGGGTTAATTTGGAAATACTAGCTTTTGAAGTGCTGCTCCTTCATCAGGTGGTGAGGAAGCTCGTGCTTCCAAATAAACCTGTTGGACTATAACCTGGTGCTGTGCGAGTTTTAACTTTGTCCACCCCAGTCCACCTCCACATCTTCACCAAAACAGTTTCTCCGCCTGATTAGCTTATAATGGATGCTGCTGGAAACCGCGTGGGTCCAAAGGGAAGAGATCTGATCCAACAGTACCAATGCTCTTCCCCAGGCTCGGGTCATGTATGAGGAATGATCGATGGAGATCGTGGTTGAGACGCTTTGCTGGTTTTTGGTCAACCCTCCCTGACCCATGCTTTTCATGCCAGCACATTCAGCATCCTGACTGAGGAGACAAGCTGTGGATTGAATCTGATAGCCTTGGGCACTTTACTTAGATGACTGAACAATCAAGAGAGACTTACCTCTTCAGAGCATTGCTGGTCCATAGTCAAATTGGACGGTTTTAGTTATGGAGATTGCTGCATCTCTCTACTTGACAATAGGGACTACGTCTCCATGAAGCACTTCATTTGTGAGGATGCATTCTCACACATCCCTGAGACACAAAGGGTGGCACATAACTGCATGCCCTTTCGTTCTTTCAATGGTTGGAATGGTAGAATCCAATCATAAGTCCGGAGAAACGGTATACCAAGTGAAACATAAAAAGGGTCCACAAGCCTAAGCTTTGTTGCTACCTTTCCCAAAGCCCTGGTCAATATTTTATCCCTCAGCAAAAAAAAAATCACAAAAACACATTAGTCAATTGTCTCACTGCTGTTGGTGGAATCAACAGGCTGCCACCACCCCAACACTCCAAGAATGACTGGCGGTGCAGTGGTTAGCACTGCTGCCTCACAGCACTGGGAACCTGGTTTCAAGCCCACTCTCGGGCGACTGTTTGTGTGGCGTTTGCATATTCGCCCTGTGTCTGCGTGGGCTTGTTCCGGTTTCCTCCTACAGTCCAAAGATGTGCAGGTTAGGGTGGATTGGCCATGCTAAATTGCCCCATAGTGTTCAGGGATGTGCAGGCTGGGTGGGTTAGCCATGAGAAATGTGGGGTGGGGGGATGCCCTTTGGAGGGAGAAGGTGGACTCAATGCGCTGAACGATCTGCTCCCATACTGTCGGGATTCTATGACTGGACTTCCAAAGTGGCTGGGAGGTGTTTTGGGAATCTGAGGCTGTGATAGGAGCTCCCTATCATTTGGTAACAATGCTGTTAGCGGATCTGCCTACCCGTGGTGTGCTACACTGTGGTGTGTGCTAATTCAGGTATCCCACATGACATTCCTGAGTTACTTCCTAGGGAAAAGTGGCAGAGGTGATTTCCTGCTGCCTTTTCAGTTTCTGAAGTATTGCCTTCTAGATGGGCTGCGAAGAAGACTAAGGAGCCTGTCCAACCACATGCCCGGTCTCCATTCATCAGGGCAGTCCAGAGCCGACTACCCATAACCATGGTCCACAACACTAGTGGGCACTTCCTCGAGATTTTAACTCCGTTTTAACAGAGAACATTCCAATCCTCACCCACCAGAGCTCTCAGGCTTGGGATTCACATAAAATGGTCCCTTTAAAATTTAGTTGCTGTGTACAGCTGATCCTTTCCCTCTGGGGAATCTTTCTATCTTTTGTTGCTTGTATAGTTCCTCGTATGCTGTTACATTGCTGTCTGTACACACAGTTTAACAGAAACAATGCGTTGTGGACTCAGCAGGCTGTTGACGGCGATGGTGCTCCGATATCTTTCAGGACAATACCTAACTCATGTAATGGTTCTCAATATTCTATTTGCAGTTTCTCTGGACTTCAGCTCTATTCACTCCCCATAAATGAGGATCTAAGATTAGTTTAATCTGGTTTCATACAGACGTTCTGAAATAATAGATTTTTTTTAAAAAAAAGAATAGGCTAAATCACTTGAGCTTACTGTTCAAAGAATATTGTCCAAGTCTTCAGCTCAAAAAGAATTCCTCAGCCAAGCTGCTTAGAAACTGAATTAAAGAGGCATCATAGAATCCCGACAATGTGAAAGCAAACCATTCTGCCCATCAAGTACACACCACCCTGCCAAAGAATTCCCACCAAGACCCACCCCATCCCTGTAACACTATGTTCACCCACCAAACCTGTATATTTTTAGACTGTGGAAGGAAACTGGGACCCTTGCAGACACAGGGAGAATAGATCAGTGGTTAACACTGCTGCCTCACAGCGCCAGGGACCTGGGTTCGATTCCAGCCTCGGGCGACTGTCTGTGTGTGGAGTTTGCACATTCTCCCCGTGTCTACATGGGTTTCGTCTGGGTGCTCCAGTTTCCTCCCACAATCCAAAGATGTGCAGGTTAGGTGAATTGACAATGCTAGATTGCCCATAGTGTTCAGGGATACATAGGCTGGGTGCATTAGTCAGGGGTAAATATAGGGTAGGGGAATGGGTCTGGGCGAGTTACTCTTCAGACAGTCGGTGTGGACTTGTTGTATTGAAGGGTCTGTTTCCACATTGTAGGGATTCGAAAAGAAAACATACTGGGATCGAACCTGGGTCCCTGGCGCTGTGGGGCAGCAGTGCTAACCACGGAGTCACCGTGTGGCCCTGTGAATGAAGTTATGCTATCATTTATTAAAGGTAAAGTCACTGGTTCTATTAGATTGGAGAGTCGCTCTCTTATTGGACAGAGGCAACTGAGGGTAACCACGCCTCAGGCGAGGGGAGAGGTTGAGGAGGAAAACCCATCAGAGTAGCGGGAATTGAACCCAACATGCTGGCGTGGCCCTGCCTTGCAAACCAGCCCCCTCTTCAGCTGCATAAGGCAGTTTGATGAGCCCTATTTCTCATACTGTTGTATAGAATCATTGACTCTTACAGAACAGAAGGAGGCCATTCAGCCAATTGCACCTGTACTGGTTCTTTGAAAGAGTTTTCTAATTAGTGCCCACTTCTCTACTCTTTCCCCAAAGCCATTTCCACCCCCCATCCCACCCTTTTAAGGAAACATCCCATTCACCTTTTGAAAAAAAAAAATTACGTTTAAACCTGCTCTTGTGCAGGTAGCACAATCCAGAAACCCAACAGCTCCCTGCTTGAAGAAAAATTCATCGCCCATCTGCACCTTTTGCCAAAAGGAAGGTGGCCAGCACATGGCGTTGGTTTGGCAATCAAGACCACTGGGCACAGATACTGGTAAAACCGAAGCTCACATTTACTTAGAGTATCTTTGGGTTTAATTCAAGCACCTCCTTGGTTTCAGCTGTCGGTAGTATTCTGAGAGTCTCCTGTGAATGGAGCTCACAAAATGTGAATACGTCACCCTGTCCTTCTGAAACTTTAGCACGAGTCCTGGCTATCCCCTGGCCCAGTGGGATTGGCACCAATTTTTCAGCAACTGCTTGGAAGAGCTTTCTAAGGAAATTCTCCATGACAATGACAGTAAATGAAGTAGTTATACCAGCCCTGAGATCAAGTTTTGTAACCAAGATTCTGTAACTAGATACCTTGGCACCTAAGATGGCGCCATAAGTGGTGACTTGTAAATTTTTCACTGCACTCATGCGAGTACATGTGACAATAAACTTAATTCGGTTCAATTCACACTTTGGCTGTCCTTCTCTGACAGATTCATGGCCAATCCACACAAATACCTTGAACTCACCCAGAGATCCTGTGAAGGTGCGTGAGCAATTCACTTGGCCCGATTTTATAACAAGTTAAAATTAAACCAATGGGCTAGCAGCTCTGCTTAAACAACAGGTACAGGAACTTCGTGTTTATAACTTACATTACGCTTCACAATTTGCATAATGTCCAAGGTGAAATTTCTGTTTCTCTCTCCTTCTCTACAACTCATGCAGAAATCTACTTTTTTCCAACTAAATCAGTTAAACAGGATCAAAGGCAAACTGGGGGCGATAGCCCCTGAAAGGCACTGTAACAAAAGGTCAAACATTTCAAAAGGAAACCGACAAATTCAAAGTGAACGGTCATTTTGAGGATTGATGGGGGGTGTCCCCTGAATTTGGAAGTTTATTCTAATCCAACTAAAATCTGAATTTCACTCTCTCCCCTCCTAAACGTAAACAGCCAGCAATTGTTAACACTTACTTGGTCTTGTAATCTTCCACCATTCCCTGCATGCCTTCCAGTTCGGATTGCAGGCGAAGCTTTTCCTGGGCTAGGGTGTCGATCTGCTGCTTGAGGTTGTTGGAGTAAACTTGGAAGAGGCTGTCAATGTTGGAGCTACGCACACCTTTCTCATGCAGCAGTTTCCAGTGCATTTCCAACTGCTTGTTGCGGTGCTCCAGTGCCCGCACCTTGAAAAAATAAGGTCACGCATACTGCTTGACTCTTCAATTTAAAAAAAATGCAGAAATTGCTGGAGAAACTCAGCATCGCGAGTTTCTCCAGCAATTTCTATTTATGTTTCAGATTTTCAGCATCCACAGCTCTTTCTTTTATTTGTTTTAAATGCACCTGTCTTCATTCCAGGGTTACGTGGGGGTCAAAGACAAAACAGCAGCTGTCTCGGGCAGCAGTGGAAATAAATATCAAAAGGTGCTTCATAACGGTAGCCCATTTTTTTTCCGCCACTGTCAAACTCAATAGGGCGTCACCGCGAAAGAAGACGCCTCACATTATTACAGGTGCAATCGCCCTGAGGCTATTTGCTTTTCCACAGTTGCAAGTTTATGCAAACGTTATCCTTGTTTTGAAAAGCATCGATTGGTTTAAGGCTTTGAAAATGCGTTGGATTTCAGAGTCCAGCATTTTGTCACAGTTTAAGCGCGCTTCGTATTAATGTTGAATATTCTATGATTTGATTCGAACTTTTTTTTTAAAACAAAAACGATTTCAGGCTTTACCTTGTCGATGAAAGAGGCGAACTGGTTATTCAGCCCTTTGATCTGTTCCTTCTCGCGGAGACGGAGCTCCTGGAGCGCCTGGCCGCCCTCGAAGCGGGGGTTCTCGGCAGGTATTTTGCCCAGACTAGGGACGTTGCCCAGTCGCTGAGCGCTCATGCCCAGGAACGGGCCACTCCGGACCATGCTGACCCGCTGCATGGACGAGCCGGGGGTGTACGACTGGCTGCTGAAGTGGGAACGGGAACGGAGCGAGCTACGGCCGGACATAGTGGTCTCTTTTGTCTCTCCCTTGTTACAAGATCGGGGCAAAAAGCAACAGAAAGTTTGGATTAACTGCAAGAGCGGGGAAGCTAGGAAGAGGGTAGCAAAACAAAAAGGCCAGTATCAGAAACCCCTTTCTGATGTTTGCCCCGAAGGCAAGTGTGCTCCCGTTAGACGGCGTTGGACGGTATATAGGCAAATTCCTGGCGCTCTCATTGGCCAGAAACACTGTCTGAAATGGATTACCATGGTAACTGGACGCTACCTCAGGCCAATCGGCGATAGCCGGAAGGTATAAAGTGTCAGTACTTGCTGTGAGTTGGTTATTGATTCCCCTCCAGGTACTCCCTGCAACAAGTGCAGCTCCAAACACAACTTCCAAACCTCGCCGCCTCTCTTTCTCCCTCCAAGATGAGTTTCCGAAATTATTCCTCGCTGTCCACCCACAGTGGTTCTATGTCCCTGCGGAGGTCCATGCCCCTGCAGTCCAGTGCGAGCAGCATCGCTGGCTTCGGCCACAGGATGTCGGTGAGCCGGGTATCGATGGCCCGGCCTGTGGGCATGGCCGCCGGGGCCAACTTCAGTGTCGGCGGGGTCAGCAACCAGAAGGAGGCCATGCAGAGCCTGAACGACCGGCTGGCCAGCTACCTGGAGAAAGTGCGCAGCTTGGAAGCGGCCAACGCCAAGCTGGAGGTGCAGATCAAGGAGCACTTGGAGTCCAGGGAAGCCAGCGTCCGAGACTGGGCCATCTACGAGAAGCCGCTCAGTGACCTCCGCAAAGAGGTAACGTTTAGCTGGGGGGGGGGGGGAGGGGGACTGTCCTGGCACAGGGGGCACCATGAAAGGAGTGAGGGAGGGGAGAGGAAAGAGTTTCTCTCTTACACAATAGCTGAGGAAGAGGCTGCCAACCTCCCCGCACCAGTTCACTCTTAATTTATAATATTTATATGTATAAACGCAACACTTTAACCGATTTATTCTGTTCGATCCTTCAGGTCTATGAGATGACCATCGAAAATGCTCGTTTGGTACTTCAGATCGATAATGCTCGTCTGGCTGCTGACGATTTCAGGGTGAAGTGAGTTCTCTCTCTCCCTCTCTCTCATAGCCACACAAAGTTTAGTCAACGCTGTAAGTAGTTTCTAATCAACCAGTTCAGAGATCTTGTGTCAAGCAGCTGGGACTTGAACCTGGCTCAGAGGGCGGGCTGCTGTGTCATGCGAACCTCAACATGTGCAATACCTTCCCCACACACCCTCCCCGCCCCCAACCCCAGCTCCTCTGACACGGCCTGTTTGTCTTTCCCCTGGACAGGTGGGAGTCTGAGCTGAGCATCAGGCAGTCTGTGGAGAACGACATCAACGGACTGCGCAAAGTCATTGACGACACCAACATCGGGCGCCTGCAACTGGAGAGTGAGATCGAGTCTCTCAAGGAGGAGCTCATCTACATTCGGAAGAACCACGATGATGTAAGTTCCACCGAGATGTCCCTCGTTGACAATGAGTGGGTGTAGAATTCACCGGTGCTGAAAAGTCAATAGGATCCTGTAAGAAGGGAGATTGAAGTAAATGATTGGGAAATCAGATTATTGCTGTACAAGTAATTTCCGTGTGAGAACAATAATAGAGGTAAGCTAATAAAATATAAGGTGTTCAGTTATTGAAATGAGCTATGAAGTTTTGTCCCCCTTTTTGACTCTCCAAACGTTTGAGTTCTAGACATAGAGCACTTTGGTAAGAACGGAGTGGAAATTGTCTTTTCATTCTACAGGAAGTTAAAGCTCTGCGCTCCCAGGTCACTGGCTCCAGTGTGCAGGTTGAAGTGGACTCCCCTCAGGGCCCAGATCTGGCTAAGACCATTGCTGAGATCAGAAAGCAATATGAGGAGGTGGCACAGAAAAACAAGGATGATGCGGAGAACTGGTACAAGAGCCAGGTAAAGACGAAAAAAAAACCACACGCCGTTCCACATCTTGTTTCACTGATAACATTTGATTCAATTGATCCCTCCAAGTAAACAGAATTGCAATTTGACCAAATATCCTCCAAATATAAGAGCTTGTGAATGCTGGTGAAAACTGGAAGCTTTAAATGCATTTCTTATTGCAGATAGATAGCTACAAAATTGAAGTTGAACACAATGCTGAAGAACTGCAAGGTTCAAAGGCACAAGTCACTGAACTGCACCATCAGATACAGTCTCTGGATGTTGAGCTGGAGAGTCTCCTGAGCAAGGTAAGGACTCCATTGTGAACAGGTGTAACTCAAACCAAAGCCTCACCTCACATACTGCATGCAACACCAACTGATCTAATTGAAGGATCATGTCTGCTCCTTTTTTAAAAAATTCTGCCTGTATTTTTGTTTCATTTGAGAAAAACTCATTGGAAGGCACTCTCAAAGACACAGAACTGAGATATGACATGGAGCTGCAAAGCCTAAATGGCATGATTGCCAAACTGGAGGGAGATCTGTTTCAGATCCGGAGTGATATGCAGACCCAGGTCAGAGAATATGAAAACCTTTTGAACGTGAAGATGAAACTCGAGGCTGAAATAGCAACATACAAACACCTGCTGGATGGGGAAGATATCAAGTAAGTAGCATCAGTGGAAAAAGTAATGACTATGACACAGTTGTGCATCCACAATCCACACCTATGTGTAATTGCTCTGAGCTGATTTATTTCTGTCTCACTTTTTTTCTTTCTCTTTTGTTCTTATAGCGCACTTGTTGAGTCAACCTCAGGTAAGACCATTTAATTCAGGAAATGTGTGCATGTAATTTTATCGTGTGCCTGTTATACACCCCATGGGATAGGTTTTCATCTGCTCCATACAGCTGGAAGTCTGCCCTGCTTGTCATTCTGTTGAAAGCTATGGTGGGGCGGTAGCAGGCCAATTCTACAAGGATGTGCGATTCATCCAGCGAGGATGGAAATCTATTGTATGTTAAGTTTCTTGTCTGCAAACGTACCTGCTCACAATTTGATTCTTTTCCTTTTGCATGACCAGGTGCCACCTCACAAACTATCAAGAAGACTGTCGTCACCACTCAGAAACTCATGGATGGCAAAGTGATATCTGACGAGACAGTCCGCATTAACTAAAAAGCACCAAGCTACATCTGCCCTCCAGTTGTCATGCCTGGTCACTTGTAGTTGCAGTGAGGAATGTAATAGTCTGGAGTTTGTTGGCTTGTTGAATATTATCAAAAATAAAGATACTCTTTGACTTTGAATCTTGACTTGTCTTTTTAAAGGGTAGCAGTAATCGTTGATATCTTGACAAACCCAGCCAAAACATAAGTTGCGACGTAACAGCAAATAGTCAGGTGCAATGCACAGTAACAAACTACTTAAGCCATTGCCTTGATCAGAATTATCCAACCATGGGGTGTGTAGACCAAATCCAGACCTCTGTCTGTGCTATGATGTTTCATATTTTGATTCAGTCCCAACAGAATGACAGACTTTTATAGCACAAGGATGTTTGATAGACAAGGGACTCAATGGTTATGGAGTGCAGGTGGGATCCTACTGAATGGTGGAGCAGGCTCAAAGGGCCGAATGGCCTACTCCTACTCTTATTTTCCATGTATGTTGTTGGTAAACAGGCCTGTCAGTCTGGTGGTGCTTATGCCCTGCATAAAATCGCTTTCCATCCCAGCATCAGAGACATGGCTCAGTTGGCTGGACAGCTGGTTTGCGATGCGAACTCGCCTTCTCAGCCTTTCTCCCTTGCCTGAGACACGGTGACCCTCAGGTTAAACAACCACCACCATGTTTATCTCTCTAATGAGAGCATCCCTCAGGGACAGCAGCGACTTTACCTTTTGTCCCATTTTTCCAGCACTTGACCCATAGCCTTCTACACTATGGCATTTCAGGTGTTCATTTCCATACATCTTCAATGGCAGGATGGTTCCTGCCTCTACCACCTTTTCAGGCAGTGAGTGCCACCACCCTCTGAATGGAAAATAAATCTTCCTTATATCCCCTCTAAACTTTCTGCCCTTTACCTTAAATCTATGTCCCTGATTATTTACCCCTCTATTGTTTTCCCTATCTATTCTTTCTATGCCACTCAGAACTTTGTCCAGTTTAGATTATATTAGGTTCCCTACAGTGTGGAAACAGGTCCTTCGGCCCAACATGTCCACTCTGACCCTCCGAAGAGTAACCCACCCAGACCCATTTCCCTCCGACTAATGCACCTAACACTATGGGCAATTTAACATGGCCCACTCACCTGGCCTGCACATCTTTGAACTGTGGGAGGAAACCGGAGCAACCGGATGAAACCCACGCAGACATGAGGAGAATGTGCAAACTCCACACAGACAGTCACCCGAGGCTGGAATCAAACCCGGGTCCCTGGTGCTGTGAGGCAGCAGGGCTAACCACTGAGCCATCGTGCTCATTCCGGATCCTTCAGTGTTTTCTGCTCCAACAAAACAACACCAGCCTATCCAGACTCTCTTCATAGCTGAAAAGCTCCAACCCAGGCACTATCCTAGTGAATCTCTGCAGTGCGATCACATCCTTCCAAAATGTTTGGTCAAAGAGGTAGATTTGATGAAGCATTTTCAAGGAAGAGAGGGTAGAGGTCGAGGGAAGGGAACTCAAATCTTGGTGTCTAGACGGCTGATGACATGGCCGCTAACGGAATGAAGGAAATCAGGGATGCACTAGAGACCAGAATCAGAAGAATGCAGGAGGCTGAAGGAGGCTTCTCCAAAAAGAAGGAAGCGAGCACAGTGGAATTGGAAGACATGAGCATTTAAAGATTGAGCCAGTGCTGGACTGGTTAGCAAGCACAGGAGTGATGGATGAATGGCACTCGGTGCCAGTTAGGATAAGAGCAGCAGTACATGAGTTTATAAAATTCATTTTGGTCTCTGTCTTTACACTATTTTGTCTCTGCCTGTCAGGTCTTTGATTTGTTTTCTTTGCTTCTTGTTCTTCTTCATCTGTTTTTATCTTTCTTTCACTTCTGCAACTGTGGACAGTTACAGTGCTGTTTGCCTACTACGTGGCCTGTTGAGTTTACATCCTGTACAGTTCATGCTAGCAAACACCATTAACTGGATTGCATCCTGGATTCCAACTAACTAGTTCACGAACAGATTTTAAAGATACAATCTGAATGATGCTTTCATCAAGTATTTTACAAATAGATTTTAATAAAAGCCAGTTTTTGCAAGTCTTTGTATCATTTATAATCATTCACCTATTATTCAATTGTGTGGCAGGGAGGAGGGCTACTTTAATTATATTTGTAAATATATTGCACCTTTCATAATGAAATGTCCCGAAGGGCTCCATCACTAGGCTCTTAAGCAGACCTTATTCCTTTCTCCCATTCTGGCAATCAGCTCTTCAATTAGCTGCTACACTGCAAGCTCTGGAAATCCCTCCTATAATCCTCTTCATAACGTCGCCTATCTCTCAACCTTAAAATGGACCACTTTGATGAAGTATTTGGTTCCCTGGTGACTCCATCCCATTCTCCCAGTTCCTCCATCTCCACCGCACCTGTTGTGACGCTGCCACCTTCCACAGGGGAGGCCTCAGAAATGTCCACCTTTTTCCTAAACCGAGGATTCCCTGCTACCGTGGTGGACAGGGCCCTCAGCCGGGTCCGATCCATCTTCCACACATCTGCCCTCATCCCTTCCCTTCCCTGCCACAACAATGATAGGGTCCCCTGGTCCTCACTTATGACCCCACCAGCTTCCACATCCAAAGGATTAAGCCGTCATTTCCAACAGGATGCTACCACCAGACACTTATTCCCCTCCCCTCCCTCCTTAGCCCTCCCGCAGAGACCATTTCCTCCAGGACACCCTGGTCCACCTCTCCTATATTCCCAACATCATCCCACACCCCCACAGCACTTCCCATGTAATCGCAGAAGATATAACGTCTGCCAGTTTACTTCCTCCCTCCTCAGTATCCCAGGCCCCAGGCACATCTTTCAGGTGAAGCAGTGATTTGTCATTCAACCTAATCTTTGGTTTGATTTATTATTATCACATACAGCAAAAAGTATTGTTTTTCAAGCTATCCAAACAAATCACACCTTCCATAAGTACATCAGGGTAATCAAACATAATGCAGAATATAGTCTTCCAGCTACAGACAAGGTGCAGAGAAAGATGAACTCTAATATATGAAAAGTCTGTTCAGAAGTCTGATAACAGCGGGGAAGAAGCTTTTCTTGAATCTGTTGGTTCATGTGCATATAAACTGCCCTTAATGAAATATGGCTGACTCAATGATTGTCACAAAGGCTTGTAGGGTCCAGAAGGTTGGACTTGTGGCTTTAGTAACTCTGGTTATACAGTCAGGAGTCAAGTAGTTAACAGAAACCCCTAAGTCCTCCTTTTTGGTAGTTTCCAAAAGATTATGATGGTCATCTCACATTTGGAGCTACTACCTCTACCAATAGTGAAATGCTGGATTTTATCTATTTTAAAATCACCTTGCTGCCTTTAGGCTTGTCTTATTTTCAATCTTTTAGCAAGTTTTGAGAAAATTTGTAGCTCAGGCCGAGGTTCTGGATGTAGGTTTGCTGGCTGAGCTGGAAGGTTCATTTCCTGACGTTTCATCACCCTACTAGGTAACATCTTCAGTGAGCCTCCAGGAGAAGCACTGCTGATAATTCCTGCTTTCTATTTATATGCATGGGTTTCCTCTGGGTGCTCCAGTTTCCTCCCACAGTCCAAAGATGTGCAGGCCAGGTGAATTGGCCATGCTAAATTGCCCATAGTGTTAGGTGCATTAGTTGGAGGGAAATGGGTCTGGGTGGGTTACTCTTCAGAGGGTCGGTGTGGATTGGTTGGGCCAAAGGGCCTGTTTCCATGCTGTAGGGGAATCTAATCAAATCCAATCCTGGCAGTGTGCTCCTTTCCCATCGCCACCACTGCCGTCGTTTCTGCATCAGCTGCTTCCGAGCTGGAGACCGTCACACTGCGGGGGTCTCGCACCTCCTCCAGTGCTGGACATTGACTGATGGGTCCTTGCTCTGAGTCAACTGACAGATTCCATCTCGTCTTCTGACACCGCCACCCATGATTGAGCGGGGATGAAGATACACAGGGCTCCGGCCTCCCACAGGAGGACGCCCCAGAGCAACCAAACCAAAATGAAATGACCGAGTTGGAAAGACAACAATGAAGCTGGTGTGGATGTGGCTGGATCTGCCACATGAACCCATGAGTGGCCGAACCCCACACTCAGGAGCAGAATACTGCTGTCCCCACTATGCCGCCATCTTGGATTCATAATTAGCTTAATT
This sequence comes from Chiloscyllium plagiosum, assembly GCF_037043375.1. Taxonomy (NCBI): domain Eukaryota; kingdom Metazoa; phylum Chordata; class Chondrichthyes; order Orectolobiformes; family Hemiscylliidae; genus Chiloscyllium; species Chiloscyllium plagiosum. Next base: position 20,654,880 of record NW_028270191.1, on the reverse strand, counting down.
GATGGAAGTGAGTTACACACGTTGTCACCCTGTAAAAGTATTTGCTAATTTCACTCCTGAAATTTTCAGACTCTTCTCATTTTCAGAGTATGTCCTAGAGTCTTAGCCTCAGCAGAAATAGTTTCTATATCAGCCTGATCTGTTCACCTTAATATCGTGATGACTCGAATCAAATTATCCTTTACCTTTGAATACGAAGTAACATTCATTAAGATAATTTCGAAATTATAATTTGAAATGAACCAGTAACATAACCACGAAGAGTAATGTGGATCTACTCACACAGAAAACACAGAACCTTATTGTGCAGGTACAGTGAGCAATTCGGAAGGCAGATGAAATGTTGACCTTCGTTGCAAGGCGACTGGAGGACAAGAGTGAAGGAGTTAGAACATAGAACATAGAACATAGAAGAATACAGCGCAGTACAGGCCCTTTGGCCCTCGATGTTGCGCCGATCCAAGCCCACCTAACCTATACTAACCCACTATCCTCCATATACCTATCCAATGCCCGCTTAAATGCCCATAAAGAGGGAGAGTCCACCACTGCTGCTGGCAGGGCATTCCATGAACTTACGACTCGCTGAGTGAAGGACCTACCCCTAACTTCAGTCCTATATCTACCCCCCCTTAATTTAAAGCTATGCCCCCCTGTAATACCCGACTCCATACGCGGGAAAAGGTTCACACTGTCAACCCTATCTAACCCCTTAATCATCTTGTACACCTCAATCAAGTCACCCCTAAACCTTCTTTTCTCTAATGAAAACAGCCCCAAGTGTCTCAGTCTTTCCTCATACGATCTTCCTTCCATACCAGGCAACATCCTGGTAAACCTCCTCTGCACCCGTTCCAGTGCCTCCACATCCTTCCTATAGTATGGCGACCAAAACTGCACACAATATTCCAGATGCGGCCGCACCAGAGTCTTATACAACTGCATCATGACCTCAGGACTCCGGAACTCAATTCCTCTACCAATAAAAGCCAGTACGCCATATGCCTTCCTCACCGCACTATTTACCTGGGTGGCAACTTTCAGAGATCTGTGTACATGGACACCAAGATCCCTCTGCTCATCCACACTACCAAGTATCCGACCATTAGCCCAGTACCCCATCTTTTTGTTATTCTTCCCAAAGTGAATCACCTCACACTTAGCTACATTGAATTCCATTTGCCACCTTTCTGCCCAGCTCTGCAGCTTCTCTATATCCTGCTGTAACCTGCCACATCCTTCCTCACTGTCAACAACTCCTCCGACTTTCGTATCATCCGCAAACTTGCTCACCCAACCTTCTAACCCCTCTTCCAGGTCATTTATAAAAATGACAAACAGCAATGGTCCCAAAACAGATCCTTGCGGAACACCGCTAGTGACGGCACTCCATGAAGAAACTTTGCCATCAACTACTACCCTCTGTCTTCTTCCATCCAGCCAATTCCTAATCCAAACCTCCAACTCACCCTCAATGCCATATCTCCGTATTTTCTGCAGTAGCCTACCATGGGGAACCTTATCAAACGCCTTACTAAAATCCATATATACCACATCTACCGCTTTCCCCTCATCAACCTCCTTCGTCACCTTTTCAAAGAATTCAATAAGGTTTGTGAGGCACGACCTGCCCTTCACAAAACCATGCTGACTATCCTTGATCACATTATTCCTATCCAGATGTGCATAAATCCTATCCCTTACAATTCTCTCTAAGACTTTGCCCACAACAGAAGTGAGACTCACCGGCCTATAGTTACTAGGGTTATCCCTACTCCCCTTCTTGAACAAGGGAACCACATTTGCTATCCTCCAGTCTTCTGGCACTACTCCTGTAGACAAAGAGGACATAAAAATCAAGGCCAATGGCTCTGCAATCTCCTCCCTTGCTTCCCAGAGAATCCTAGGATAAATGCCATCAGGCCCAGGGGACTTATCTATTTTCACCTTTTCCAGGATTTCCAACACCTCTTCTCTACATACCTCAAAGCCATCCATTCTACTTATTTGTGACTCAGTATTCACATCGACGACAATGCCCTGTTCCTGAGTAAATACTGAAGAAAAGTATTCATTCAGTGTCTCCCCAATCTCTTCCGCCTCCACACGCAACTTCCCACTACTATCCTTGACTGGACCTATTCCTACCCTAGTCATTCTTTTATTCCTAACATACCTATAGAAAGCCTTGGGGTTTTCCCTAATCCTACCGACTAAGGACCTTTCATGTCCTCTCCTTGCTGCTCTTAGCTCTCTCTTCAGGTCCTTCCTGGCTACCCTATAACTCTCAATCGCCCCAATTGAACCTTCACGTCTCATCTTGAGATAGGCCGCCCTCTTCCATTTAACAAGGGATTCCAATTCCTTATTAAACCACGGCTCCCTCGCACGACCCTTTCCTCCCTGCCTGACAGGTACATAATTATCAAGGACACTCAATAGTTGCTCCTTGAACAAGCTCCACATATCATTTACACTCTTGCCCTTGGAGTCTACTTTTCCAAGCCACACATCCTAAGTCACGCCTCACCGCATCATAATTTCCCTGACCCCAGCTATAACTCTTGCCCTGTAGTACACACTTATCCCTCTCCATCACGAGAGTAAAAATCACCGAATTATGGTCACTATCCCCAGAGTTGATATGGAGAAGATGTCTCTGTTAGGACCCGAGGGCACAGTCTCAGAGTGAAGAGCCCTTTAGAACTGCGATGGATTTGTTTGGCCGGAGGGTGATGAATCTGTGGAACTGATTGCTGCAGAAGGCTGTGGAGGCCAAACCACGGAGTGTATTTAAGACAGGGATAATAGATTCAAGGGTTATGGGGAGAAGTCAGGAGAACGGGGTTGAATAACATATCTGCCATGATCAAATAGTGGAGCAGACCTAATTCTGCTCCTGTATGGTCTTATATAGTCTTGCTGCAATTGTGTGGGGTTTTGGTGAGACCACATCTGAAAGACTCTGAGCAGTTTTGGTCTCCATATTTATGGAAGAATGTCAACACAATAGTGGTGACTCAGTTGGCAAAATGGTTCGAGTGTGGTTTTGGGGAACAGCAATGGTGCAGGTTTGGATCCCCATTCCAGCTATGATACACTTGGGACCTGCATCCTCATCGTACCCCAGCAACTGCAATTGACAAATCATGCCAAGAGGTCAGCTCAGAATGAAACATCAGCAGACAATGGTGCAGAGTATGCTCACCGTACTGGCCTTGCATTGGGAATGATGCAATGAACAATCACAGGGATGAGGGGGTTGTCTTATAAGGAGAGGCTGAATAGATTAGCCCAATATTCTCTGGAGTTCAGAAAAGTGGTCTGGTTGGAACATAGACAATTCTGAGGTGGGGCTTGGCAGGATCGATACAGGCAGGTTGGCTGGAATTTTCCCAGACTCTGAATGGCATGGGGAGCGAGAATGAAGAAAATGAGAATCTCAACATCAAGGAAAGAAAGGAGTCTGACTTTTTTGCTTACATTTTTAATGGCCGGGTGAGTCTCTTGCTAGTGAGGTCTCGTCTTGTGTCACCATGACGATTTTGGCCCAGCTCTGTGTGGTGGTTTCATAGACCAGTACAGTACAGAAATGGGCCTTTTGGCCCACGCCGTTGTGCCGAACATGACGACAATTTAAACTAATCCCTTCTGCCTGCCCTTGCTCCATATCCCTCCATGCCTTGCATATTCCTGCGCTTAACCAAAAGCCCCTCAAACACCTCTATCGTATCTGCCTCCATCACCACCCGTGGCAGCGCATTCCCTTCCAAAATCAAAGACTTCATATTTTCTCACCATATACTTCAATCTCCCCAAAAATAGTTGTAACCATGAGGATTGGGAGGATTTTGCAATTCAACAAAGGTGGACTGAATGGCGTACTCCTGTGCCTATGTTCATGGTTGAGGTTGATTGATTTTTGGCAATTAAGAATCATGAAGATAATGTAGGAAGTGCAGTTGAGGCATACAATTGACTGAATAGTGGAATAGGTTCAAATGACCCTACTCAAGCTTCTATTTCTTATTCTATATTCAATGAGGGATCATTATTTGTGAAATGATAGCAGAATGTCATAGCCACTTTGAAAACATGTGGCATTTCATCATAACTGTGATTTTCAATGAAATACCTCCTGATGGGTTCAAAAAAAGGTTGATTTGAATTCATACTATTGGAATGTGTGTGGTGTTGGTCACTGTGTGTAGGTTCTGAGTGATATTTGTTTCTGTTAGGTGATACCTCATGAGATGAACTTTCGTTACTCAGAACATCTCATATTTAAACCAGGTCTTGCGCAGTTGAGGTATACAATTGACTGAATGATGAAATAGGTTCAAGACTCTATGACCTACTCCAGCTTCTATTTCTTATTTTATGCTACTTAGAGCATCTCATACCTAAACCAGATCTCATGTCGTCAACACTTAGCTGAGTCAACCTCCATGTCCCAAAACATTGTGATGAGCACCAGCTCATGTTCCCACATGCACTTACTGTTACCAGTGCCTAAAAGTAACAATAGCTGTCAAAAAAAAGTGAAAAATGGGAACACATTAAATTGCCCATCAAAGGAATTGGAGACACAAGTCCTAACTCTCCCATACTCTTGACAAGCTCATCTCATTCATGAGGTTCACTTCCAATTGCTTGATTCCATTGCCAACAACTGATCACCTATCAAAGTGGCTCAGTGGTTAGCATTGCTGCCTAAGGACCTGGGTTTGATTCCTGCCTTGGGTGGAGTTTGCACATTCTCCTCATGTCTGTGTGGATTTGCTCTGGGTGCTCCGGTTTCCTCCCACAATCCAAAGATGTGCAGGTTAGGGTGGATTGATCATGCTAAATTGCCCATAGTGTTCAGGGATGTGTAGGTTGGGTGCTTTAGTCTGGGTAATTGTAGAGTGGTAGGGGAATGGGTCTGGGTGGGTTACTCTTTGGAGGGTCAGTGCGGATGAGCTGAGCTGACGGGCCTGTAGGGATTCGATGATTCTATGTCGATTAACTCCTCTTCTGTGCACTTCTGATGGCTAATATTGCTCAGTGTTCACTCTCCTCAGGTACTGTCCCCTTCTTCATCAAATCTGCTGACATTCCCTTCCAACTTCAAAATAACGACCTCTGACCCCACTGACCTGGCAATTGACCCCCCCATCTTCGAAGCTTGCCCTTCCTGCAACTGCATACCATTGAATCATTCCAATCAGGTTTCTATGCACTGAAGGAGCCTCTGTCAAACTCACACCATGAAATGTGCTATGAGTATGACTGTGGGTACTACCCTTCCTCAGCATTCTCAAGCTCTCTGCAGCCTTTCACACCATTGGTCAAGCCAATGTCCTCTCCCAGTTTCTCCCTCTTCCCTCTGATGTCCCCCAAGGATCCAACTGGTGGCACAGGACGAGGCAGACACAGCTCTGTCCCCAACCCAGGGTCTCCCGTTGTGTTGGGGCTCTGGGAGGGTACAAGAAAAGCCCCATGGCTCCAGTTTGGAGGTGGTGGTCGTGGGAGTGCTGATAACGGCAGAACTGAGAGCCGGAGCCCATTGCAGAGACTCCCCGAGAGAAGCAGCAGAGGAGGAACAGGAAGGGGAAAGAAAAACAAGTTCAAGTTTAGCAATGTCTTTTCATCTATTCAGTAATTCAAATTGGCATGTGTTGACAACGAACACTGTTTATTGAATTTTTTAAGTAAATATGACAACAAATCAGAATCTGCAGTGTGCACCCCACCCCAACTGCCATTTTTGATTTGTTGCCCACCCCTTGATGACCATCAACTGGAAATGCAGTGTCTGATTCCACAGAGACGCAGACGACACCCAACTCTATCCTTATAAGCGCCTATCCTGGTTCCTGCACTGCTTTTGATCCAATGGCTTGCTGCCAAGTCTGACATCTCATACTGGAGAAGCAGAAATATCTTTCTGCTAAATATGAGATGCAGGGATAAACAAGATGAGAGTTGAGTCCTCGTGTCCTCACCCCTCTCTATCCGTTTCAACTTCTCCTGCCCCACAACCTCTCAAGAACATTACATTCCTCGAATTCTGTGCACTCCTGTGCACTCATGATTTCCTTCACCCTTCATCAGTGGCTGTGCTTTGAGCTGCCCACCCCTACCTGCCCTTCCTAAATCTTGCCTTCCTGAAGACACAGCTTGTGTGCTACCTATCTGCTTAGGTTTTTGGGCATCTGCTCAAATATCTCAGAACAGGACTGCTGGTATCAAATTATGTTCAATACTTGGGGTGGCGCAGTGTCTCAGTGGTTAGTGCTGTTGCCTCACAGCGCCAGGGACTCGGGTTCCAATTCCTGCCTCGGGCGACTGTCTGTGTGGAGTTTGCATATTCTCTCTATGCCTGCATGGGTTTCCTCCAGGTGCTCCGGTTTCCTCCCACAGTCATAGGGAGAGGCTGAACAGGCTGGGGTTGTTTTCCCTGGACCGTCGGAGGCTGAGGAGTGACCTTACAGAGGTTTACAAGATTATGAGGGGCATGGATAGAGTAAATAGACAAAGTGTTTTCCCTGGGGTGGGGGAGTCCAGAACTAGAGGGCATAAGTTTAGGGTGAGAGGGAAAAGATATAAAAAAGACCTAAGGGGCAACTTTTTCACGCAGAGGGTGGTATGTGTATGGAATGAGCTGCCAGAGGATGTGGTGGAGGCTGGTACAATTGCAACATTTAAGAGGCATCTGGATGGGTATATGAATAGGAAGGGTTTAGAGGGATATGGGCCGGGTGCTGGCAGGTGGGACTAGATTGGGTTGGGATATCTGGTCGGCATGGACGGATTGGACCGAAGGGTCTGTTTCCATGCTATACATCTCTATGACTCTTTGTGCAGGTTAGATGAATTGGCCATGCAAAAATGCCCATAGTGTTCAGGGATGTGCAGGTTAGGTGTATTAGTCTGGGGTAAAGGTAGGGGAATGGGTCTGGGTGGGTTACTATTCAGAGTGTCGGTGTGAACTTGTTGGGCCGAAGGGCCTGTTTCCACACTGTAGGGATTCTATATTTAATATTCACAGCTACAGAATCTTGGGGGTGTTTTGCAATGTTAAAGCACGAGCAGATCTTGAGCATTGATCCTGACAGTATTGACAAAGCAGGGAGAGACAAGAAAGGTTATGATGCATAAAAGTGAGGAACTAACCCCCATCACCCTGCTCCCTGAGGTTTCAAGGATTTCTGGTCAGACTGCATTCCACACTGATACATCATGAGTTTACCAAACATGTTATCATGCAGCAGGAGGAGAGATAAGCAAACTCACCTGCCCCCAAAAAATGTCTCATACGCTGAATTCTTATTAAAACAGCACTGCATGACCTTGCCTCAGTAATCAGTTTTAACACAATTGAACTTTTCACGGACACAATTTGGCTCCAGCACTGAGGACTGGGGATGGATTGTTCACACAGAAATGCTTTAAAAAGTGGAGAAAAGGCACACCATCTTGACTTTGTAAAACCCCCAGTTTAATGATTGCATCTGTGTCTTAATTAAAGAATTTGCATTTAAAAAGAGCATTTCATGACCTGAGGACACTCCAAAATATTCAGTGAACAGTTTTCTCGAAGTGCAATCACCGTTGCGACGTGGAAGGCACGGTGGCCAATTTGCACAGACCACGATCCCACAAAATGCACAGATGACCTTTTCAGTGATGTTGACAGAGCAATAAATATTGCCCATGCTTTGAGGGAGAGCTCTGCTCTTTCTTTCCAAATACTATCATGAGATGCTTTACATTAAAGCGCAGATGGGGTCGTGGTTAACATTTCATCAAAGGACAGCAGCTTTGACTGTGCAGCACTCCCTCAGTGACTTCCTCTTAAAATACAACAAAACCAAATGCATTTCTTAATTGTATTTCTTAATGCAAAAAATGATTTACACGTATTGGAGCCACCGTGAGGTTTTGATAACTGGATGAACCCCAATTGTACTTTGGCCATAGAGTCATAGAGATGTACAGCACGGAAACAGACCCTTCGGTCCACCCGTCCATGCCGACCAGATATCCCAACCCAATCTAGTCCCACCTGCCAGCACCCAGCCCATATCCCTCCAAACCCTTCCTATTCGTATACCCATGTAAATGCCTCTTAAATGTTGCAATTGTACCAGCCTCCACCACATCCTCTGGCAGCTTATACTCGTACCACCCTCTGTGTGAAAAAGTTGCCCTTTAGGTCTCTTTTATATTTTCCCCCCCTCACCCTAAACCTATGCCCTCTAGTTCCGGACTCCCCGACCCCAGGGAAAAGACTTTGACTATTTATCCTATCCATGCCCCTCATAATTTTATAAACCTCTATAAGGTCACCCCTCAGCCTCCGACGCTCGAGGGAAAACAGCCCAAGCCTGTTCAGCCTCTCCCTGTAGCTCAGATCGTCCAACCCTGGCAACATCCTTGTAAATCTTTTCTGAACCCTTTCAAGTTTCACAACATCTTTCCGATAGGAAGGAGACCAGAACTGCAATATTCCAACAGTGGCTTAACCAATGTCCTGTACAGCCGCAACATGACCACCCAACTCCTGTACTCAATCCTCTGACCAATAAAGGAAAGCATACCACACGCCTTCTTCACTATCCTATCTACCTGCAACTCCACTTTCAAGGAGCTATGAACCTGCACTCCAAGGTCTCTTTGTTCAGCAACACTCCCTAGCACCTTACCATTAAGTGTTTCAGTCCTGCTAAAATTTGCTTTCCCAAAATGCAGCACCTTGCATTTATCTGAATTAAACTCCATCTGCCACTTCTCAACCCATTGGCCCATCTGGTCAAGATCCTATTGTAATCTGAGGTAACCCTCTTCGCTGTCCACTACACCTCCAATTTTGGTGTCATCTGCAAACTTACTATCTGTAGCCGAAAGGTCTTAGACAGTGGTTTTTCCCCACTGCGCCTTGGTGGCAGCTGCCCCAGGCTTTACTGCGTCTCTCAGTACACAGTTCTGGACCTTGGAACGTGCCAGTCTGCAACTCTCAGATGAAGTAAACTCCTAGCTCTGGAAGGCCAACAAGTTTCAGGCAAACCAAAGAGTGTCTTTCACTGCTGGTCCTCCAGGTGCGATCGATGTTTGTCTTGCTGTGTGTCCAAGGATACAGATCGTAGAGCGCAGAGTCCTGCATGATAGAGCTGCTCGACAGAAGCCACTACATCTTTCTCTGGACTTCCTTTGTGAAGGCACCTTCCAGCAGGAGATGTGTGACAGTCTCTACCCTGCTCCAAGGACAGCGTGCAGTGGCGCAGACAGACCAGGCATTCAGGAAGGATCTGACAGGTAGTGCCCTTATCGTCACCAACCAAGCGATGTCTTGCTGCTTGTTGGAAAGTTCTGGTGATGAGGCATTCTGACAAAGAACTTCGACTGTCTGCCCAGGGAGCCACATGACAGGATCCACGCTCTCCTTTTCCCTCAGGGTCTCCCATTGGGAATTTGGCATGGAGGTTGCTACCCCCTGCAGTCCCGAGCAATAGATCGTTAAGATGATTCATGGACCCCTATGCAGCCTGTAATCTCTGCAGCCTAGGGAACTCCAGCTTTCATCTTTACATACGGTTGGAGAACCGGTAGCCACTTTTCCATCACCTGAATAGGCAGTTCCAAGTTTCTGGTTGCACATTAGCCCTGTGCTCTTGAGATGGGGCTTGAAGCTTCTTCAATCAATGGGCATTCAGATTTCTGGAGTGCAGCGTTCAACACTGGGAATTATTTTTTAATTTAATAGGTTTCCTTTAAAATTAAAATGCTCTTTACAGTGAGTTAATAGTGCCCATTTCACATGAGATGCTTAATTGGGTTTATTGGCATCAAAAGAGGATATTTCTCGTTGATGTATTCCCTCCTCACGATAACCTGTAAATGCTTCTATACAACCACGTACCCTTTGAAGGTTTTGTATTTATGACATTCTCCTCCTCATTATCGATCTACAGCCAATCTTCAAAATCCAAACTGATCCATTTAATGAGATATTAGAGTTTATCCTAAATTAGCACAACAGCAGAAACATTACAACGGCTATACAGTTTTGCATTGTGCCATCCATCCAAACTACGTGCTAAACTTTGAATATGTGTAATAAAATGTAAAGCATAGGGTTTAAGATTACTAATGTACTTTGCTGTTGAGAAACTGCAACGGTCAACCATGGAATGCCAAAGTGAGTGTCTCTTGAATGAGACATTGATATTACACCATGCTGTCACTACTTTGTCCAGGAAATGCACTTCCTGCATCCTTTAAATCCATTTTCATTTCAATATCAACTACCCAGTTTCCTTTCCTGGTCTCATGTTGTCTGATATTGTAAATGGTTCTCTCTCCTCAGCTACTGTTCCTCTCCCATTCAAAACCAATGTCATCAGCCCCACTCTCACCTCACAAGAACCTAGCCTTAACCCCTCTGCTTTGCAAACCAACAATCATCTCCAACTCCTGTCAAAAGTTCTTAATATGGGATCACTTTTCAAAGCTGCGTCCATCGTTCCCATAACTTTGTACTCGGATCCCTTCGATCAGGTTTCCACCCTTGTCACAGCATTGAAAAGACCCTGAATCAAAGTCACAGATAACAATGCGCTGGGATTGTGGTCAGGTTAAACTGTCCCTCCCCATCCTTTCCGATCTGCCTTGGGTCTTTGACCTGGCTGACCTCACCATCTTCATTCAATGCCTCTTTACTATTGTCCTGTTGGACTGCCCTTACCTTGAATCATAGAATCTCCACGGCCCATCACATCCCCACCGACTGTCCGAAGAGCATCCCACCCATGCCCAAACCCGTAACCTATCCTTGCATTCCCCATGCTAATACACCTAGTTTGCACATCCCTGGATCCTATGGGCAAATTAGCACGGCCAAACCACCCCAATCTATATATTTGGACTGTGGGAGGAAACCGGAGCACCCGGAGGAAACCCACACAGACACAGGGAGAATGTGCAAACTCCATACAGACAGTTGCTTGAGGCTGAAATCGAACCCAGATCCCTGATGCTGTGAGGCAGCAGTGCTAACCACTTAGTTCCACTCTTGGCAGAATGTCTGCTTCAGTAGACTCACGACTTGAGTCTGCCCTACAGGGTACCATTTCTTGGTTTGTCTTTTCCATTTGCCTCTGCTATTATAGATCCATAAAGTCATAGAACTGTACTGCATGGAAACAGACCCTTCGGTCCAACTCGTCCATGCCGACCAGATATCCCAACCCAATCTAGTCCCACCTGCCAGCACTTGGCCCATATCCCTCCAAACCTTTCCTATTCATATACCCATCCAGGTGCCTTTTAAATGTTGCAATTGTACCAGGCTCCACCACTTCCTCTGGCAGCTCATTCCATACACATACCCCTCTCTGCGTGAAAAGGTTGCCCCTTAGGTCTCTTTGATGATATCTTTCCCCTCTCACCTTAAACCTATGCCCTCTAATTCTGGACTCCCCTACCCCAGGGAAAAGACTTTGTCTATTTACCCCATCCACGCCCCTCATGATTTTGTAAATCTCTACAAGGTCACCCCTCAGCGTCCGATGCTCCAGGGAAAACAGCCCCAGCCTGTTCAGCCTCTCCCTGTAGCTCAAATCCTCCAACCCTGGCAACATTCTTATAAATCTTTTTTGAACCCTTTGAAGTTTCACAACATCCTTCCGATAGGAAGGAGACCAGAATTGCACACAATATTCCAACAGTGGCCTAACCAATGTCTTGTACAGCCGCAACATGACCTCCCTTGCTCACTGATGCTCAATGAATCACTCTTTACAGAACGCCTCCAATTCACCTTCTGCTCCACCCTTGGTGCTGATGTTCAGGAAGGTCTGAGTGAGTAAGACAGGTTGGTCCGGCCTAGTTATCCATGTGGCTTAAGGGTCTGAGCTGGAGCCTGCAGTGGGTGGCAGCAATGAGTGTGCAAATGGGGGCAATGAATAAAAGGCAGCATATACAATGGAAATAGCAAGGAATTTCATCGAAATGTGAGAATCACAGGCCACACAATGTAGAAGCAGAAATTTGTGTGTGCCAATCGAAACGTCAGTTGTTAGTGTCTTATGGATACAAGAGTGCCCTGTTGTGATTGGAGATGAGGGTTGTGCAGAGGTGGAGGGAAGATTTGACGTATTATGGGGAAATGTCATTCACATGTTGTGTGATGAGGAGTCTTACCTCGGCAGCCCTAATAAAGTCATGAAATATTGAAGCCAGCACTGTGGCCTGGTTCTGGGAATGATGTTGGTGGCATCAACTTGCGTAGCCACCTCTTTCCCTGGGTTGCTGTTTTACTTGGTGTAAAGGGAACAGGGCATCCTTCCTAGCGCTGACCTTATCAATAAGTAACTCCAACGCAGGGTCCTAAGTTTGAGATTAGGTCTGCTGCTTCACAGGTTCCTCTTTAAGAAACCACTAGCCCACCAGATTCTAAACCAGCGAGCTGCCTCATGTTTTATCTCACCAGGGCCGAATGCTCACCACTTATACTTCAACACAGTCCAAATCCATTCGGGCCTCTCACTGGCACCTGAAGGACATACAATGATCACAAATGTCACTGTATGCCAGTGAAATGAAAAGCAGGTTGCTATACTGAGATTACAGTGGGATGCAAAATTTATTGTCACTTCAGCAGCAGGATAGATCGACAATTTTATTGTGGGGAAGAAACTGAGGTGTGTAAACACGTTTCTTTCGTGGTGTTGGCTTTAGATTCTTCTCAGGGCGAGGACGTAAATCGAAATATATTATAAATGCACTCCCCATAATAAAGTGAATGGGGAATTCAGGACAAAATGCCTTTTTTCAGATGACAATCTGGAAGTCACTGCTGCAGCCAGTAGATAAGGTGAATCGTTTAGATGCATTTAAAGAGAAACTGGAGGGAGAAAGAAACAGAAGGATATGTTGACAGGGTGAGATGTCGTAAACAGAATGGGAGGAGACTCATGCAAAGCACAAGTGTTGGCATGGACCAGTTGGGACCAATAGCCTGTTTCCACGCTGTAAACTCTGTGGTTTGGTATGAATACAGACTCAGCTCATGTGGCATCAAACAGGGAACCGTGCTAGGATCTGGTCTGAATACCTCAGTGCCTTACTCGGTCGCACACTAAAGCAAGTTGCACAGGATCTCTTGTAAAGAAGCATTTGTTCAACAGGCTGGAAACGAGACTCAAGCAAAACGAGTGACAGAGTGCTGGCTGCTTCCAAAGTGTAATATGTTGGTGAAAGAGTAAAAGATGAGTTTACATTGATGATGCATTATTTAATCACTGTGTGAAACTAGTCTATGGTCCATGTGTTACAGGTAGGATAACAACCACTTAGTGTAGAATTACAAAGCTGAAACACATTCAAGTGACTTGAATGGCATTGTGACAGCCCAGTTCATTTCCAAATTCTGGCGTGAGCTTTCGATCATTGCCTTCTTATTTATTTATGCACCTTTTATAAGTTCTGCTATTTTCTTCCTCACTCTCCTTCTGCCATATGCCATTCCCGGGTGAAATTGATGATCTTTTTGTTTCATTCACTCGTGTATATGTAACCACAATCTTTCTTGTCCTCAATCAAAAATTCAAAATGGCTGTAGGCTGGGAAGGGAAGGCAGTTGTGGGTCAATTGGTCAGAAGGTCATGGGTTTAAATAGCCTTCCATAGACTTGGCAGCAGCATCCAGGCTCAGGCATCAGTGCGGTCCTGAGGGTGTGCTACACAGTTAGGGATGTGAACTTTCGGATGAGATGTTAAACTGAAGCCTCATTTGGCAATCTCGAGTAAAAGATCTCCTAGTGTCATTTCAAAGAAAACCAGAAGAGTTCTCTTTGGTGTTTTGGCCAATATTTATCCCTCAGTCAAAATCAATAACGCAGATTATCGGCCATTAACACATTGCTCTTTGTGGGAGTTTGCTGTGCTCAAGTTAGCCAGGGTTCAGTCAACCTTTCTCCACCACACAGCAAGGAAGGCCCCGAGGGAACTCACCCCATTGTTCGGAGCAAGGATTCAAATCTTTACCAGCTGATCTGTTTTGGGGAACCATTTCGGGTCAATTCACAAACACCCGACATTTTTCCTGCTCATTTCACAAATATAGGGCACATATGATCCATTACGAGAAAGTGAGGACTGCAGGTGCTGGAGCTCAGTCGAGAGTGGAGTGCCTGAAAAGCACAGCAGGACAGGCAGCTCTTCATTGTGCCCGAAATGTCGATTCTCCTGCTCCTCGGATCCAACATATGATCCATTACATGTCCACACCTCTGTCTGGCTTTAAATGTCAGCTTGCTTGAGCACTGCCACTCTTGCACTCGCCTCTGATTGTGAAGGGACAACAACACACACTCCAGGACTGAGATCCTGATCTAGAACTGTTATTTCACTGGGGTGCTGCACTGTCGGAGGTGCCATTCTTCAGACGTTGCCCTGTTTGTGCCTCTTAGCTGGATGGCAAAGATTCGGTCATGCTGTTTGTCGAAAAGCTTTGATTTGTCCTGCTGTCATTGCCAACACTCATCCCTCTGTCAACCCAACACAAATTAAGTGATCATTCACTGATTTGCTGCCTGTGAGACCTTGTGTGAAAATCCACTGTAGAGTTTGCTGACATCGCTGTGAATGCGATTGAAAGATACAACATTGGTGAGAAAAAGTGTTTCCACTCTGCGACTCATGTTGGCTATATCAGTAGAATGGCAATTGTTTGTGGGTCAGCCTGAATATTTGGTGTTGAGAGGGCATTTTTTTTGTCTCCATCACCATTTGAAGAGGTGAGCCCACTCAGTGAATATTGCATCGCTGCATGTCCCCAAGACAATGAAAAATCTTAGGATGTCCTCCAAATGATAAAGATCCATTCATAATGAAGTGACACATCTATTTTATTCATTCTTTCTTGTGATGTGGGTAAGCCCAGTATTTATCTCCCATCTTCTATTTGATGTGAGGGAGGATGTTCCAGCATTTTGACCCAGCGCCCATGAAGGAAGAATGATATAGTTCCAATTAAGTCAGGGGGAGGGGAACTGGCTGGTTGTCATGTTTCCATTGTGGACTGATGGACTTGAACAACTTGACCAAATATAAGAACTATGGGCAAAATGGTCAACCCCTAGAAAAGGCTGAGCCTGTAAGAAACAGGGTCTGGGCTCCAAGAATGGAAAGTATTGAAACTGCAGAAACTAAAGGGTGAGGAAATTGCAGAACACGTACTCGTCTTGGAAACGTATGCAGGTGACAGCAACAGAAGCATTTGGAAGTGTACCAGTTGAAGGTGAGTGTGCATTGGAGATTGATCTTGGAAACAGGATCTAAGACCCAGCCAAAAAGTCAATCTGTGGTGAGAACCTAGGAAGCCCTGGGTTAGGGACCCAGCGCAGGAACAGGAACCCAGGAGCCAAGACAGTTCGAATCAGCAAGGGTTAAGTGTTCAGTTTCCACTCAACTGCACCCACAGCTGTGATCCAGCTGATCGCTACATCGTCTGAACTCACATCAATTTACAAAACAGCATGCATGAGCCTTGTGAAAGATGCAAATCTATAGATAAGATTCCCTACAGTGTGGAAACAGGCCCTTCGGCCCAACAAGTCCACACCGACCCTCCGAAGAGCAACCCACCCAGACCCATTCCCTTACATTTACCTCTTCACCTAACACTACGGACAATTTAGCACGGCCAATTCACCTAACCTGCACATTTTTGGACTGTGGGAGGAACTCGGAGCACCCGGAGGAAACCCACGCAGACACGGGGAGAATGTGCAAACTCCACACAGACAGTTGCCTGAGGCGGGAATTGAACCCGGCGCTGTGAGGCAGCAGTGCTAACCACTGAGCCACCGTGCCACTATAGTGGCGCGTGCCTTTCTCTTAACCAGGTTTTGGGTTCCATCGTTCGCTCACCTATGACCCATCCTATGAAGAACTAAAGTGGCATCACTGGCCCATTGCAACAAGAGCTTGGCTGTCAGCTCCCAGCACAATTCAGATCACCCCTTTGCCAGCTGCTGCCCAGGGAGCGGAACCAAGTTCTGGAAGGCACCTGAGGAACATTGTTTCAAATAAAACTCTGCCAGTGAGACCACAAACTGTAATGGTGTTGGGATCATTCTCAACATCACTGGCTGGCTACGTACATTGCTGGAGGAAAGTCACCCACTCAACGTGAAACCTGACGGACGAGCATTTGGATGGATGTCAGTGAGATGGAAATTGAGCAGGTTCGACCAAGTAGGTGGGTCCTCTGGTCAGCTGGGCTCGGTTGGTCGCATTTTAGCCTCTGAGCTGGACGGAGGCTTTTAGCTCCATATCGCACACTAGCTTCACATTGGCTGACGCTCCAGTAGAGTAACAGGAGACTGCAGCACTACCAAAAGTACCGTCTTCTGGTTGAGCTGCTAAACTGAGGGCCCTGCCTGTCCATTCAGACGTAAACAAACCTCTGGTGCTATTTCCGAGAAGGGGAAAGGCATTCTCTCAGTGTTCTGGCCAGTATTTATTTCAACAAACACCACAAATAAAACAGCGTTTCTGGACATTATCGCGGATGTGAGAGCTTGCTGCTGCTTTTCCTGCTGTAGCGACTGCACCTCAAAAATATTTCATTGGCTCCACCATGCTCTGAAATATCCGGTGGTGGAGAAAGGTGTGATATACATTTCGGCCTATCTTTTGTTTTTCTTACCAGCCTGATCACCTGCTTTGTCCTCCACACACCTTAGTCTAACTTCTCCCGTCAGTGTTCTGTGAGTGCTAGTATTAAACCATTGAGAAAGAAATGGGTTAACCAGTATGTGATTCTCAGTGGGCTTCACCAAGGTAGATACAGGGTGTCTGTTTCCAAACGCTTGGAGGCTCTTGAACTAGGAGAGGGAGCAAACTGAGCCATAGAGAATGTATTTCACTCAGAGAGTTGTGAATCTTTACCCCAGGGAGCTGTGGATGTTCAGTTATCAAGTATATTCAAGGCAGGGGTCAGTGGATTTGTGGGTACTGATTAGATTAGATTAGATTCCCTACAGTGTGGAAACAGGTCCTTCGGCCCATCAAATCCACACTGACCCTCGAAGAGCAACCCACCCAGACCTATTCCCCTACATTTAACCCTGACTATTGCACCTAACACTATGGGCAATTTAGCATGGGCAATTCACCTCACCTACACATCTTTGGACTGTGGGAGGAAACCCATGCAGACACGGGGAAAATGTGCAAACTCCACACAGACAGTTGACCAAGGTCGGAAATTGAACCTGGGTGCCTGGCGCTGTGAGGCAGCAGTGCTCGCTGCTGAACCACCCTTCCACCCCATTTCCTGAGGGAAATGAAGGCATGTGGAGTCAGGATGAAAAATTAGGTCGAGGTGGAAGATTTCACTGAATGGCAAAGTGAGCTAGAGGCACTGCTGCGCTTTTCCAGCAACACATTTTCAGCTCTGATCTCCAGCATCTGCAGACCTCACTTTCTCCGCACTGAAATAGCCTCCCAATGCTCCTATCTCATATGTTTCATAAGACTTTTGGATGAGAACTCAGCTGCTGAATCACTATTGGAATAACTGTAGTGAGCAGGAATTTAGAATTGCCTCAATATTGAAGATAAGAGGTGCTGCATTTGCACTGAAACCTAGACAAACTCCAGGACTGAATGGTACAGTGATAAGCACCCGGGTCTGCTCTTGCACTGTGGAGAAGCTCAAACAAAGAATAGCTTGCAAAACCTAGAAGATTTCTCAATGTGGTGTTGCCTAGCAACAGTGATAAAGCTTTGAGCAGCTATCCCAGAGCTGCAATTCATATCCTGAGCCTGGTATCATTGTGCTTTCACAGCCGATCCTGTTTTACATCAGCATAGCATGGTGACTGCTACTCTCTTACTTCAGGAAGGGCTGGTACACTTAATAACATGTCCATTGAAGAGTCTGTTTTGCCTCCCATTAGGTCTAATCTTAGATTCTTACCAACAAATCAAAATTGCACATTCCAGGTAATCTGAATGGACACATTCACCCAAATAGCTCAAATACCCAGTTTGGGTGACACAGTGAAAAGGGATGGGATAGATACCACTCTCCCTCTGGTCCTGAATGCACTGACTGACTTGGCTGTGCTCCCACTGGTAAACGACACCCTAATTTCAATCACTCCACTCACTGTGGCCCGAAGGACAAAGCGGCCTGTTTGATCAGCAACCCCAAACACCCCCCGCAACCGTAACCTTTCATTCCCTCCAGCACCGATGCACAGCAGCAGCAATGTACCATCTACAAGATAAGCTGTAACCTGCCAAAGCTCCCAAGGCAGCACCTTCCAAACCCACAATCACTTCCATCCAAGACAAGGGCAGCAGATACATGGGAACACCACCCCCTGGAAATTTTCCTCCAAGTCATTCCCCATCCTGACTTGGAAATCTATTTCCGGTCCTTCAGTGTTGCTGGGTCACAATCCTGGAATTTCCTCCCTAAGGTCATTGTGGGTCAACCCACAGCACATGGACTGCAGCAGTTCGAGAAGGCAGCTCACCCCCACCTGCTCAAGGGGGCAACTAGGGGTAATAAATGCTGGGCCCAGCCAGCGATGCCCACATCCCAAGAAAGTTTCTTCTGAAGAACTACGCTCTGGAATTTCCTCCCTGCAGCTCTCAGCCTCTCTATCTCTCTCATTCTTCAGTCACTCTTTAAAGCTCATCACTTGAGCCAAGCTTTTATCTTGGAGATATCGATAGCCGTGCGCTTCCGGTCTTGATGTTCACCCACAAAGCGTTGTCTGGATGTTAGAATGTGGAAGGGCAGCCGGACAGACACATTCTGAGGCAGACCAACATCCCCCACATGCCAATTAAAATATTGAATGTTGCTTCTGTTTGCCTCAGGGCACACCTGACAAGATTGATGCCCGGTTGTGGACGCTAATGCAATGCCAGGTGTGCAGCTTGAAAGTGCACCCTGCAGCGTTACGGCCATCAAAGCCTTGTGTGCAGAGCTTTACAAGTCAGCTCCACGTGCTGCTTCCAACTGTAACAGCCTCATTTCTACCCTGCCTTCAATGTAAGAATGAGCCCAAGGGAGACTGAACAAACAGCGACAGGAAGGGAGAAAGAGCGACGGTGTTCACAAGGTGGGATTTGAGGAAGTCTTTCAAAGTGGAAAGATGGAAGGGGAAAAGGTTCAAGGAAGCAAATAGGTCCAAGGCAGTCACAAGGATCTGCAACCTGCACGGTGACTCAGTGGTCAGCACTGCTGCCTCACAGCACCAGGGTCCCAGGTTCGATTCCAGCCTCAGGTGACTGTCTGTGTGGAGTGTGCACATTCTCCCCGTGTCTGCGTGAGTTTCCTCCGGGTGCCCCAGTTTCCTCCCACAGTCCAAAAATGTGCAGGTCAGCTGAATTGGCCATGCTGAAATTGCCCATGGTGTTAGGTGCATTAGTCAGAGGGAAAACGGGTCTGGGTGGGTTACTCTTCAGAGGGTCGGTGTGGACTGGTTGGGCTGAAGGGCCTGTTTCACACTGTAGGTGATCGAATCTAATCAAAGCAGGACGAAAGGGGCTGAGGAGATGCAAAAAGACAGCAGGGGGATATGAAGCTGGAGGAATTCCAGAGATCCAGCAGTCTAAGAGTCTTCAGCTGGAGTCTTTTGTCTTTGATTGAATCTGTTGGTGGTTGGGGAGTCAGTGCAGACAACAAAGAGGCCAAAGTGAAACTTAGTGCAGGACAGGACAGGACAGGGGGTTGCAGTTCTCAATCAGAGGAAGAAAGTTCAGTGAGGAAACCTTTGAAAAACATTGAGTCCAGAGCTGAGAAAAGCTGGGATAATTGTCTCAGAAACAGAAGAGCAGTGATCGGGATAGGAGCAATCAAAGATATGAAACTCTAGAGGGAGAGAACGCCCTTATCTTGGCCTGTACAGTTCACTCAATGCTTTCCACAGCACCAAGAAAATCCCATCCCTCTGACAGCAAGAGTTAAGTACCCCATCAGAATCGACACTCCCCTCCCCCTGCCCCCACACCCAATCCACACCACTCCAGCCAAGCACATGGATTCCTGGTCTATCAATACACCGACACATGGAGCCTATTAACAAAGGACCAACCTCACGATATCCACTGCACTTCCAGTTGCAACCTGCCAGTATCTGGATCTCTGAGTCCGTTGGGATTAATATCTATTCATATTAATTTTCACTGCAGTCCTTGAAGGTGATGCTAATCCCCGGCATTGTGTTAGCTGACTTAATCCTGACAGTAAATATGCCAGGATTAGCCGAAGTCAGAAGTCATACAACACCAGGTTACAGTCGAATAGATTTATGTGAAATCACAATCTTCCGGAGCGCTAGTCCTTCATCATCTGACGTGTGACTTCTGACTTTGTCCACTCCAGTTGAACACTGGCACTTCCACATCAGGATTATCTGAAACTGGGAAGATTTGTTTCTCCCAGATCTATTAGAATTGACAAATTCTCTCACTTACTGCCAGTGTGTACTTGGTTACAACGTGTGCATGAGGAGCCAATGCCCTGAGCAGAGAACACCACCACACCATTGAACTATCTCAATGACTGGACCTTTATATTGGAATGGTCAGAATTCTCTTCTCCATGAGAAATAAAAAACAAAAAATGCAGCTGCTTAACACCTTTGACAACCTTGAGCCATCCCCCAAAGTGCTTGAAAACTGATTTTTGTAATCCACGTTGGGATGTCGGAAGCATGGCAGCCAGTTTATACACAACAAACGTCCACAAGCAGCAATTTAATAATTAACCACATAATCTGTTTTTGAGGTAATGGTTGATGGATAAATATTAGCCATGATACCAGGGATGACTTCCCTGCTTATCTTTGAAGCAGTGCCATGGAGCCTATTAACTATATTCAAGAGGACAGTTTGGGCCATGGTCTCATCCAAATTACATCATCTCCAACTGTACGTAAACCCCTCAGTACTGCATGAGTATGTCAGTTTGTATTTTGTACTTATGTCTCTAGAGTGGGACTTAACCCCAGGACCCAGAGCAACCCATTGAGCCACAGCATCGTTCTTTATTTTCCAATTGCCTTTTGATTCTGTATAAGTTTGTATCTTAGAAAAAAATACTTTTCACAGTTTAGCCTGGAATGGCTGGTGCATCAGCATCCAGTTCTGTCAGAGGTACACTGCTCTAGTGCATCCCCTGGCAGTACAAAGGGAGATTGTTAATACTAAGGGATATTATCCCAGTCACTGTAAACCTAACCGGGAGCCATATTAACCTCATTCACCCAGTTGTAAACCAAAAGGATCATGTGGGACATTGGTTTTATATCCCAGTTACTGATGTTACTCACCACTACCTTCCATGCAGAGCAAAATGGGAATCTTTCCTCAAGGAATGAGAAGGATGGATAACACTGGAATGGAATGAATTATACACGAACAATGGAATTAACATGATTCATATTCTTTCCCCATTTGTTTTGTTGTCTTAATCTCCTCAGACTACTCATTCGCTACCTGGATTACCCTTAATTGAAGTAATTTGATGCAAGGCAATTAGAAATTAATGATGGAATTTAAGAAGGGTATCTAATTTCTGCTCAGGGTGAAGAGAGGATAGAGGCTAAGAACTCTTCTGTTGGAAGAGTAACCACTTGGTCAAGGTACTGGAGGAGCTGAACAGAGCCCCCATCACAAGTCAGTGTCTTCAGGGGTTAGGAACTTAAAAGGCTCAGGAAACGAACACAAAAATGCTTCCAGTCAACAATTAAAGGTGTGTTGCTGTGGATTAATAACTACCCTGCACTTTGGTAAAAAGAGGATCAGTACTCCAAGTTCATAGAGTGCCTAAATTACTGTGTAATTTAAGGACTCAGCACTCCAAAGCAGTTCTCAGTAGCAGAAAGCCTCAGTTTTGCAGACTGGCTTTTATTGTTAAGCAGCAAAATAATTACAATGAACAATGGTTGGAACAAGATATTAGAGGAGTGGTCTGTTTATTGTCCTGCTGTTGGATTACAGCCTGGAGCTACTCTTTGTAAAAGGGCGATTAGTTTTACACAAAACCTCAGGTGTTCTCTTTCACAACACCATTGATCTGCAATAGGCCCGGTAAGCTTCCAAACTCGGAATTGGTTTGAGGTGCTGCAGGGGCATTTACTGGCAGGAACCGATTTCAAATTCTCGCCCAAACTCACCCATTGTAGATAAAGGCATCAAAAATGCAGCCAGTAAGAAACACTGGAAAACTTGCGGTCCCTTCTGAGTATTGTAGTTTGTTAACTAAAAGTAAATATGCCAACAGTAAAGTTTGGCGTGGCAGGATAGTAGAATAAATAGTAATACAAAAATTGAAGTAAATATTTATCGATTTGAAGGCATGGGTGGGTCAAGGGTGGATCAATAAGATTACAGATCACATCCAGATGACATCTAAGTGGTTTTATGAAGGCAATTTATTGTTAATTTGGCCGTATTGGCAAAGCTATCTTTTTGCCCATCCCAGACTGCCCTGGGAAGATGGTGGCGCCTTTCCTGAACATTTTCAGCTCCCTACAGTCACATGTGATTAACAGTGATTCATACCTTGCGACACTTCGAGGCCATTTGTAAAGGGCATTTAGACACATCCCTCTGCTATATCATTGAGGCGGACATACCAGTATCTGTCTAACATTTATGTTACATTGGTTGATCTCAGCTGAGACAACAGTTACCCTCAGTATTTCTCAGTCACTTCTCACCACTCGGGAAGTCTCAACAACTACACTGTGCAACCCGCTCACGAGTTTGAAACCCTCTATCAGAGCTCCTCTCAGCCGCTTTCTCTCCAAGGAGACCTGTTCCAACTTAGAGTCACCGAGATGTACAGCATGGAAACAGACCCTTCAGTCCAACTCGCCCAGGACAACCAGATAGCCTAACCGAATCCAGTCCCATTTGCCAGCACTTGGCCCACATCCCTCTACATCCTTCCTATTCATGTACAAAAGATGCCTTTTAAATGTTGTAGCTATACTAGCCTCCTCCATTTCCTCTGGCAGCTCATTCCACACACGCACCACCCTCTGTGTGAAAAGGTTGCCCTTAGGTCCCTTTTAAATCTTTCCCCTCTCATCTTAAACCTATGCTCTTTAGCTTTGAACTCCCTTACCCTGGGAAAAAGACCTTGGCTATTCACTCTATCCATGCCCCTCATGACTTTACAAACCTCTATAAGGTCACCCTCAACCTCCGACACTCCAGGGAAAATAATCCCAGCCTATTGAACTTCTTCCGAAAACTCAAATCCTCCAACCCGAGTAACATCGTTGTATATCTTTTCTGCACCCTTTCAAGTTTCACAACATCTTTCCTATAGCAGGGAGACCAGAATTGAATGCAATATTCCAAAAGTGGCCTCACCAATGTCCTGTACAGCGACAACATGACCTCCCAACTCCTGTACTCAATACTCTGACCAATAAAGATTAGTATGAGAAAAGCCTTCTTCACCACCCTGTCTACCTGGGACTCCACGTCCAAGGAACTGTGAACCTGTATCCCAAGTTCTCTTTGTTCATCAACACTCCCCAGGACCTTACCTTTAAGTGGAGAAGTCCTGCCCTGATTTGGCTTTCCAAAATGTAGCACTTCACATTTATCTAAATTAATCGCCATGAACCTCTTCAATCCATCTTTGTCATTGAAGTTTCTCATTACTATTATGGATTTTTTTTTCAAATGTTGTGTAGTTATGAAGGGAAAACTGAAGGCTTCATATTCTGGAATTGGGAGCAATGTCTCCTGGTGTCAGTCTGAGGAGCTGAACTGGGCCAAGGCTAAGGATTGTGGGTGTGTAATGTTTATCCAACGTCACCTGCCTGCTGAATGCTTCTGCAACAAGGCCTCTGATATATGGACACATTAGATTAGATTAGATGCCCTACAGTGTGGAAACAAGTCCACACTGACCCTCCGAAGAGTAACCCACCCAGACCCATTTACCCCTGACTAATGCACCTAACACAATGGGCAATTTAGCATGGCCAATTCACCTGGCCTACACATCTTTGGATCGTGGGAAGAAACTGGAGCACCCGGAGGAAACCCACGCAGAAACGGGGAGAATGTGCAAACTCCACACAGACAGTCGCCCAAGGCCGGAATTGAACCTGGGACCCTGGTGCTGTGAGGCTGCAGTGCTAACCACTGAGCCACCGAGCAGCCCGTTGCTCGAAGAAATTATCTTTCTCTTTTTTTCTCAAGCTTTGATCTATTTCGTACTCATCAACATAAGGTGTCATCAGTGTTGGGGGAGAAACAGTTTGCTTTTATGTAGCACCTTTAAAGTAGTAAAACATCTCAAGGCGGCACGGTGGCACAGTGGTTAGCACTGCTGCCTCACAGTGTCAAAGACCCGGGTTCAATTCCTGCCTCAGGCGACTGACTGTGTGGAGTTTGCACGTTCTCCCCGTGTCTGCGTGGATTTCCTCCGGGTGCTCCGGTTTCCTCCCACAATCCAAAGATGTGCAGGGTCAGGTGAATTGGCCATACTAAATTGCCTGTAGTGTTAGGTAAGGGGTAAATGTAGGGGTATGAGTGGGTTTCGCTTCGGCGGGTCGGTGTGGACTTGTTGGGCCGAAGGGCCTGTTTCCACACTGTAATCTAATCTAAAAGGTGCTTCACAGAGCCGTCAGCAAACAAGGCAAGCCATAAGGACATTGAGTAAAGTCTTAGACATATTTGGGTTTTAAGGGAATGCTTAAAGGAGAGGGAGGTAGAGAGAGGCTGAGATATTTAGGAAAGGAATTGCAGAGCTCAGCAAGGGACATCAGTGTGTCTTGCTGTTCTGCAGCAGATCCGTAAACTGCTGCAGCAGATCTTTTTGAGTCTCCTTCATCAGGTGATAGACAGAGCGTCGCTCTGAAAGCTAGTGCTTCCAATTAAACCTGTTGGACTATAACCTGGTGTTGTGTGATTTTTAACTTTGTACACCCCAGTCCAACACCGGCATCTCCAAATTTTGAGTCTCACATTACCGTGGTTATGCTTCTGGTTTTGAAATTCACCAGGCCTGGTTCTTGGGTGTGGGTTTCACGACTCATGACCTGCCCACATTGGATCTGACTAAGGTGGGTGCCACTCAAAGTTATGTGCCCAATTGTAAGGTATGACCAAACAGGCCCTGAGCTGCTGTTTACACCATCGTGCTGCCACCTCCTCTGTAGGGTGCCAAGCAATATTGTGCAGATATGTAGTCCAGCCAACCTTCTCGAAGGCCGATGCCCCTGTTAAAGGGACGTTGTGCTGAATAATATTGGTGTCGAGAGTGTGGTGCTGGAAAAACACAGCAGGTCAGGCAGCATCCAAGGAGCAGGAGAGTCGACATTTCGGGCATAAACCCTTCATCAGGAATTGATGAAGGGCTTTTGCCTGAAACGTCGATTCTCCTGCTCCTCGGATGCTGCCTGACCTGCTGTGCTTTTCCAGCACCACACTCTCGACTCTGATCTCCAGCATCTGCAGTCCTCACTTTCTCCTGAATAACATTGGCGGAATTTGCATGATATGACATCAGAGCAAAGAGAGGCTTCGAGGAGGATGATGGATGCAGTGAAAGGAAAGTGGAGTTCCCGGCTTTCTCTGTAATCTTGCATTGATACAACACCTTTCACAACCTCAGTACGTCCCAAAGTGTTTTCTAATCGATTCATTACTTTTGAAGTGTAAGAAGTTATATTGTAGGAAACACAACAACTAATTTCTATATCACAGGCTTCCATAAACTACAGTACAACTCATGCCTAGGATACCAGGGGTAGCACCTCTGATCTTCTTCATAATAGTTCCATGGGATCGTTGACATCTATGTGTGAGGGTAGGCAGGACCTTAGGTTAGTTTAACACCTTGCCCTCCCCCTATTAAGGTAGTCCCCCAACACTCTCTCACTACCTCACTGGAGTGTCAGCTGAAGCTGTGTGCTCTGTTTTGGAGTGAGAATTGAACACACAACCTCTCAAAGCTGTCAGCTGGCTAGTAAAATTCCATTCTCAGAAAATGCCTGTTAAAAAAGTTTCCTTGTAAGTCATTAATTATAGCGAAACCTTTTTGCCTGCTTTGTGTCTGAAATGCTGCTGAAGATAAGACTGTGATGTGTCCAAAAAAGTTTTGAAGATAAGGTATTGGGCAGGGCAGTCATGAAGAGTGACTTGCATTTACCTTAAAGTCAATAGGAGGGGGTTGGGGGAGAGATTGGAATTCTGTTGCATTCCCTAAATCAGTCTACTTCACTTACCCAAACACATCAAAGGTCAGGTAAGTTCATCAGCAATTCAGTGAAACCCCAATGATTCTGCGGAGTAATCTTTTCCAGTTATATTAAAACAATGTTTGTTCACTCCATTGAACATGATAGTTCAAGCAGCCGGGAACATCAGGGCTGGAGTTCCACTGGGGGTGCTCTGGGTTTTGAATGATGGCTGACAGTCATGGAATACACGTGCAGAAGGAAGCTATGTGGCCCATCAGGTCTGGATTGGGTCTTTCAGAGAGCAATCCAGCGAGTTCTTTCCCTACATCCTGGCAGTTTTTAATCCCACTCTCTTTCAAAGATGGTGACTGATTTGGCCTCTGCCACACTGTCAGGCACTACATTCCAAATCCCAACCACTTGCTATGCAACTTTCATGTTGTTTCTGGTTCTTTCGCCAATTCTTTTAATCCATACACCGTGGTTTTCAGCGCTACTGTGACCAGAGCTGCAGACACAGCTCTTCCTTGAGCTGCAGAGACAGACCGTTTTTACAGTGTTACTGTAGTGTTACAGTAGGGTAGTATTAATTACAAGACAATTTGAATTAAATTACATTCAATGGAAAATAATCCATTGTCCGGCAGTTGCAGTCAGATAATAATTGTAACAGGAGGTTCTATTCCTCTGCTAGAGCAAGTGCTAGTGTCCAGTATCCTGGTTACAGTGGGTCAGCAGGGTGGAGTGCATTCTCGTCAGGCATCTGGGTGCCACTCAGTCTAGGTAGGCTTTGTGGGGTTTCAGTACCTGAGGACACTGGGGATGCTCTCGGGCTGCAGGAGCACGGATGCTATTGTGAGGTAGGAAGTCTGTTATCAGATCATTGAAGGATTGTATTCTTTCAGTCTGGAAGCTGTTTAGGTAAAGTCTCATTTTGCTGTTTAGTTCCTGAGCTGGTTGTGGTCAAATTGAGGCTCTGTTTAGCTAAGAACAGACATGGCTTCTGTGAACAAGTAGTGGGCAGGCAGAGCGGCTTATTTTTTCTCCCACACGACGAACCTAATCTCGTCCCATTTGCCAGCATTTGGCCCATATCCCTCTAAACCCTTCATTTTCATATACCCATCCAGATACCTTTTAAATGTCATTGTACCAACCTCCACCACTTCCTCTGGCAGCTCATTCTATACACACAGCACCCTCTGCGTGAAAAGTTTGCCCCTTCTGTCCCTTTTATATCTTTTCCCTCTCACCTAAACCAATGCCCCACCCCAGGGAAATAACCTTGTCTATTTATCCTGTCTATGCCTCTCATGATTTTACAAACCTCTATAAAGTCACCACTCCAACACTCCAGGGAAAACAGCCCCAGCCTATTCAACCTCTCCCTATAGCTCAAATCCTCCAACCCTGGCAACGTCCTTACAAATCTTTTCTGAACCCTTTCAAGTTTCACAACATCCTTCTTATAGCAGGGAGACCAGAACTGCATGCAATATTCCAAAAGTGGCCTAACCAATGTCCTGTACAGCCACAATATGGCCTCCCAATTCCTGTACTCAATGCACTGACCAGTAAAGGAAAGCATACCAAGCGCCTTCTTCCAGGGCTATCAAACAAAAATGTTGTGAAAAATGTGTTAACCAGGCTAGAAAAATGATAACCATCTCAACACAAACTGATAGTCTGAGACTTCTGTCCTTTTCTGATACCAGGTCGCAAGGCCATAGGGTCAGAGCCTGTTTTCTGGCCCTAGCATACATTTGACGAGAGAGGCCTGAAACTATCCAGCGACTAAGCCTCAGGCTGTCCAGAAATAACGGCCTAACTGCTTGCTCAGGCCTCCAGAACTTGTGTCACCAGAAAAATTAATTTAGGATTTCCAGCAATGACATTTTGGTAAGAAACATCTGAGGGGATGTTGTGGGGTGGATTACATCAGGCAATTGCGTGGAAAGGTTCACTGGGGAAGGAGATCAATCAGCAGGACTATAGAGTCAGTGAGGAAGGGGGAGGGAAGGGGACATCGGTGGTAAAGGGAAGCATTGATCCCCTGGATTAAACAGAAAATTATATTTAGCAGGAGAAAAATTGGACATGAAGCATTCCACGGTGAAATGAGCACAACTCGAGCTCATAAGCTTGAAAAACAAGGGCAACATTCCTGATGAAGGGCTTATGTGTGAAGCATTGACTCTCCTGCTCCGCAGATTGATAGAATCCCTCCAGTGTGGAAACAGGCCCTTCAGCCCAACAAGTCCACACTGACCCTGCAAAGAGTATCACATCCAAGTCCATTCCCCTACCCTGTCATTCTACTTTTACCCCTGACTAATGTAGTTTACCTACACAGTCCTGAAGACTATGGGTAATGTAGCACGGCCAATTAACCCAACCTGCATATCGTTGGACTATGGGAGGAAACTGGAGCACCTAGAGGAAACCCACGCAGACACAGGGAGGATGTGCAAACTCCACGCAGACAGTTACCCAAGGCTGGGATTGAACCTGGGTCCCTGGGGCAATGAGACAACAGTGCTAACCACTGAGCCACCCGTGCTGCCTGACCTGCTGTGCTTTTCCAGCACCCCACATTTCGACTCTGATTTCCAGCACCTGCAGTCCTCACTTTCACCCTGAAAAAAGCTGCAAGCCATTCACAAATATTGAGCCCAGTATCCTTGAGATCTTAAATTCTCCTGTGGTGTTGTTCACAGATACTGTGGTGAGACGACATAAGGTTCAATGAAGCAGAATAAATTTGAGAGAGAACTGGACATATTTTCTTGTGGGCAAAATGATATGGCTGAGGAAATTCAAGACAGAAGGTATAGGCTGAAAGAAACTGGCGTGGGACAGATTCAGTGACTGGTGTCAAAGCTTGACAATGAAGAGTTCCAAAGAGTTCAGAGAATGATCAGAGACACAGCACTGAGAAATGAAAATTAAGCTGCATTATTAAATCAGTGGGATATGAATTTTTGAGACTGCTGTTCTGAAATTGGACAAAGCCACGTCCTGAAATTGCCAGTTAAAAATAGAAAATGCAGGAAACATTCAATAGCTCGAGCAAGAGGAATGGAGTGAGCTCAGTTGGCTGATTTGCAGGGTGATGCCAACAAGCATGGGTTCAATTCCTGTACTGCCTGAGATCACTGCTGAAGGTCTTGTTTTCTCAACCTTGCCCGAGAAGTGTTCTCCCCGTGTCTGCGTGGGTTTCCTCCGGGTGCTCCGGTTTCCTCCCACAGTCCAAAGATGTGCAGGTCAGGTGAATTGGCCATGCTAAATTGTCCGTAGTGTTAGGTAAGGGGTAAATGTAGGGGTATGGGTGGTTTGCGCTTCGGCGGGTCGGTGTGGACTTGTTGGGCCGAAGGGCCTGTTTCCACACTGTAAAGTAATCTAATCTAATCTAAAGTGGTCACCCTCAGGTTAAACTCGCCAGCACCAGTCCCCCCACCGCCTCTCTTTCTCTGTCATCGAAGAGCAGCTTCTGAATTTATGGCAGGATTTTCCCTAGCGGGCTTCTGATCCATGCAGCCTCAAATGGCTCAGAGGCGGCACAGTGGCTCACAGCACCAGGGTCTCAGGTTTGATTCCAGCCTCGGGTGGTTGTCTGTGTGGAGTTTGCACATTCTCCCTGTGTCTGTGTGGGTTCCCTCCAGGTGCTCCGGTTTCCTCCCACAGTCCAAAGATGTGCAGGTCAGGTGAATTGGCCATGTTGAATTTCCCATAGTGTTAGGTGCATTAGACAGAGGGAAATGGGCTTGGGTGGGTTACGGCTCAGAGGGCCGGTGTGGACTGGTCAGGCCGAAGGGCCTGTTTCCACATTGCAGGGAATCTAATCTGAAGTCCGCACTGTGTGCGAAACAGCCACTCACTGTAATTTTCCCAATTTACTGGCCAGAGGGAAGGCTTGCAACCCAAACTGGACTCTCAAAGCTGGAGGGCCAATCGTAGAAAAAGGAGCAGGAGTGAGCCATTCATTCAGAGAGTCAGAGAGTCATAGAGTCATAGAGTCACAGAGTCATAGAGTCATAGAACCATCGAGTCATAGAGATGTACAGCACGGAAACAGCTTCGGTCCAACCCATCCATGCCGACCAGATATCCCACCTGCCAGCACCCGGCCCATATCCCTCCAAACCCTTCCTATTCATACACCCATCCAAATACCTTTTAAATGTTGTAATTGTACCAGCCTCCACCACTTCCTCTGGCAGCTTATTCCATACACGTATTACCCTCTGCGTGAAAAAGTTGCCCCTCAGGTCCCTTTTATATCTTTGCCCTCTCACCCTAAACCTATGCCCTCTCGTTCTGGACTCGCCGACCCCAGGGAAAAGACTTTGCCTATTTATCCTATCCATGCTCCTCATAATTTTGTAAACCTCTATAAGGTCTCCCCTCAGTCTCCGATGCTCCAGGGAAAACAGCCCCAGCCTGTTCAGCTTCTCCCTATAGCTAAGATCGTCCAACCCTGGCAACATCCTTGTAAATCTTTTCTGAGCCCTTTCAAGTTTCACAACATCTTTCTGATAGGAAGGAGACCAGAATTGCATGCAATATTCCAAAAGTGGCCTAACCAATGTGCTGTACAGCTGCAACATGACCTCCTAACTCCTATACTCAATACTCTGACCAATAAAGGAAAGCATACCAAATGCCTTTTCACTATTCTATCTACCTGCGACTCTACTTTCAAGGAGCTATGAACCTGCACTCCAAGGTCTCTTTGTTCAGCAACACTCCCCAGGACCTTACCATTATGTGTATAAGTCCTACTAAGATTTGCTTTCCCAAAATGCAGCACCTCGCATTTATCCAAATTAAACTCCACCGGCCACTTCTCAGCCCATTGGCCCATCTGGTCAAGATCCTGTTGTAATCTGAGATAACCTTCTTCGCTGTCCACTACACCTCCAATTTTGGTGTCATCTGCAAACTTACTAACTGTACCTCTTATGCTCACATCCAAATCATTTATGTAAATGACAAAAAGCAGAGGGCCCAGCATCGATCCTTGAGGTCACAGGCCTCCAGTCTGAAAAACAACCCTCCACCACCACCCTCTGTCTTCTACCTTCGAGCCAGTTTTGTATCCAAATGGTTAGTTCTCCCTATATTCCATGAGATCTAACCTTGCTAATCAGTCTCCCATGGGGAACCTTGTTGAATGCCTTACTGAAGTCCATATAGATCACGTCCACTGCTCTGCCCTCATCAATCCTTTTTGTTACTTCTTTGAAAAACTCAAGCAAGCTTGTGAGACATGATTTCCCACGGACAAAGCCATGTTGACTATCCCTAATCAGTCCTTGTCTTTCCAAATACATGTAAATCCTGCCCATCATGATTGCCTCCAACAACTTGGCCACAAACAACATCAGGCTCACCGGTCTATAGTTCCCTGGCTTTTCCTTACCACCTTTCTTAAACAGTGGTACCATGTTAGCCAACCTCCAATCTTCCAGCACCTCACCTGTGACTATGAAAGCAAATCTTAGCAGGACTTATACACTTCATGGTAAGGCCCTAGGGAGTGTTGCTGAACAAAGAGACCTTGGAGTGCAGGTTCATAGCTCCTTGAAAGTGGAGTCGCAGATAGATAGGATAGTGAAGAAGGCGTTTGGTATGCTTTCCTTTATTGGTCAGAGTATTGAGTACAGGAGTTGGGAGGTCATGTTGCGGCTGTACACAACATTGGTTAGGCCACTGTTGGAATATTGCGTGCAATTCTGGTCTCCTTCCTATCGGAAAGATGTTCTGAAATTTGAAAGGGTTCAGAAAAGATTTACAAGGATGTTGCCAGAGTTGGAGGATTTGAGCTATAGGGAGAGGCTGAACAGGCTGGGGCTGTTTTCCCTGGAGCGTCAGAGGCTGAGGGGTGACCTTATAGAGGTTTACAAAATTATGGGGGGCATGGATAGGATAAATAGACAAAGTCTTTTCTCTGGGGTCGGGGAGTCCAGAACTAGAGGGCATAGGTTTAGGGTGAGAGGGGAAAGATATAAAAAAGACCTAAGGGGTATCTTTTTCACACAGAGAGTGGTACATGTATGGAATGAGCTGCCAGAGGAAGTGGTGGAGGCTGGTACAATTGCAACATTTAAGAGGCATTTGGATGGATATATGAATAGGAAGGGTTTGGAGGGATATGGGCCGGGTGCTGGCAGGTGGGACTAGATTGTGTTGGGATATCTGGTCGGCATGGACGGGTGGGACTGAAGGGTCTGTTTTCATGCTGTACATCTCTATGACTCTATGATATATCTCAGCAAAGGGCCCAGCAATCACTTCCCTGGCTTCCCACAGAGTTCTAGGGTACACCTGATCAGGTCCTGGGGATTTATCCCCTTTTATGCGTTTCAAGACATCCAGCACCTCCTCCTCTGTAATAAAGACATTTTTCAAGATGTCACCATCTATTTCCCTACATTCTATATCTTCCATGCCCTTTTCCTCAGTAAACACTGATGCAAGATACTTGCTTCGTAACTCCCCCATCTCATGCGGTTCCACTCAAAGGCCGCCTTGCTGATCTTTGAGGGGCCCTATTCTCTCCCTAGTTACCCTTTTGTCGTTAATGTATTTGTAAAAACCCTTTGGATCTCCTTAACCCTATTTGCCAAAGCTATCTCTTGTCCCCGTTTTGCCCTCCTGTTTTCCCTCTTAAGTATACTCCTACTGCCTTTCTACTCGTCTAAGGATTCTCTCGATCTCTCCTGTCTGTACCTGACATATGCTTCCTTCTTTTTCTTAACCAAACCCTCAATTTCTTTAGTTACCCAGCATTCCCTACACCTACCAGCCTTCCCTCTCACCCTGACAGGAACATACTGTGTCTGGACTCTCATTATCTCACTCTGAAGGCTTCCCATTTTCCAGCCGTCCCTTTACCTGTGAACATCTGCCCCCAATCAGCTTTCGAAAGTTCTTTCCTAATACCGTCAAAATTGGTCTTTCTCCAATTTTGAACTTCAACTTTTAGATCTGGTCTATTCTTTTCCATCATTATTTTAAAACTAATAGAATTATGGTCGCTGGCCCCAAAGTGCTCCCCCACTGACACCTCAGTCACCTGCCCTGCCTTATTTCCCAAGAGTAGGTCAAGTTTTGCACCTTCTCTAGTAGGTACATCCACATACTGAATCAGAAAATTGTCTTGTACACACTTAAGAAATTCCTCTCCATCTAAACCTTTAACACTGTTGCAGTTCCAGTCTATGTTTGGTCAGTTAAAATCCCCTACCATAACCACCCTATTATTCTTACAGATAACTGAGATCTCCTTACAAATTTGTTTCTCAATTTCCCTCTGACTATTGAGGGTCTATAATACAATCCCAAGAAGGTGATCATCCCTTTCTTATTTCTCAGTTCCACCCAAATAACTTCCCTGGATGTATTTCCGGGAATATCCTCCCTCTGCACAGCTGTAATACTATCCCTTATCAAAAACACCCCCCCCCCCCCCCCCCCCCCTCCTCTCTTGCCTCCCTTTCTATCCTTCCTGTAGCATTTGTATCCTGGAACATTAAGCTGCCAGTCCTGCCCATCCCTGAGCCATGTTTCTGTAATTACTATGATACCCCAGTCCCATGTTCCTAACCATGTCCTGAGTTCATCTGCCTTCCCTGTTAGGCCCCTTGCATTGAAGTAAATGCAGTTTAATTTATCAGTCCTACCTTGTTCTCTGCTTTGTCCCTGCCTGCCCTGACTGTTTGACTTGCTCCTTTTCCCAAATGCACCAGTTTCAACTTGATCTCTTTCCTCACTATCCCCCTGGGTCCCAACCCCCCACCTTACTAGTTTAAATTCTCCTGAGTAACTCGAGCAAATATCCCTATCAGTATATTAGTCCCCTTCTAACTTAGGTGCAATCCATCCTTCTTGTACAGGTCACTTCGACCCCAGAAGAGATTCCATAGATCCAAAAATGTGAAGCCTTCTCCCATGCACCAGCTCCTCAGCCACGCATTCCTCTTGGTTGGGAGTGTGAAGTTTGCAGCAAAGCAAGAGGAACTGTCAGAAGAGCAGGATGGCACAAGGTCTTACCCACAGAGGAGCTACAAGGGGCACCCCTCTTACCTCAGTTCACAGAGGAGCAGTGGTGTCAGGAGACTGTGAGGGAGATATGCTGCTGCTGTCAAGAACTCACTGCCTCTGAATGACTGTGTAACAGTCTCCATCTTTAATCATGCAATGCCTACAGTGTGAAAACAGGCCCTTCAGCCCAACAAGTCCACACCAACCCTCCGAAGAGTTAACCAATCCAGACCCATTCCCCTACCCTATTACTCTACATTTACCCCTGACTAATGCACCTAATGCACACATCCCTGAACACTATGGGGCAGGGATTATATTGGCCAATTCACCAAACCTGCACATCTTTGGACTGTGGGAGGAAATCAGAGCACCCGAAGGAAACCCACACAGACACACGGGGGAAGAACTTGCAAACACCACACAGACAGTTGCCCGAGGCTGGAATCGAACTCGGGTACCCGGTGCTGTGAGGCAGCAGTGCTAACCACCGTGCTGCCACCCCCCCACAATACAGCATAGCAACCCGCAGTGCTTGGCCAAGGTCCTCGACAACACAAAAGGAAATGCTTTAGAATTTCATGAGCCAGGGAGTTTAACCTCCATCTCCACAATCAAGGCTAACACTTCTGTGTCACACTGTGTGTTCAAGATGTCCAATCCGAGGCCCAGTCTGCCTGTTCTGCTGGTTTCGAGGGATGTTGGATATTAAAGATCTCGTGGCACAACTTTGAGAAGTTCTGCTGGGGTCTTGTAACTTCCTCCTTCAATCAACCTGCCTGGACTGACTCATCTTTCATTGTGTGCTCAAAATGGCTGGCCTGCTTATCGAGCGAGCACACTTTAAAATGTGTCAAGCGTCTTGGGATGGCTCAGGCTGGGTATGTTGAGGGGGCTACACAAATGCAAGCATGTGCCCACTCTCGACTGGACTCAAATGCAGCTGATGTGCGGAGGTTGGAGGGGAAGAGGTGATTCTTTGCCCACCATCGTCTGAGCTGGCTTTGAACTCTGCCACCCACTCCTCCTCCCCAGCCATGTGGGTTTCACAGGGAAGCATGGTTCAGCCCACTATACACACAATTCGAGGTAAGCTTTGCTGAGGGAAAGACCGATAGCAATGCAAACTGAACAGGGAAGGGTCAGGAGTGGCACAACGCCCATGCAAAAGGGGAGTGATAAGCTCCTGAGTTATTACCTTGTTTAATTGCACAAGTTACAACCTTGCATGCAAAAGACTCACAATCAGTTGATCAATTTAAACTCCCCCACTGCATTACTCACTCTGCACTTTGGCTCCTGCTTTGGGGTGTGGAAAATAGGTAAACAGGGCTGTTGAGGGGAATTGTAATGGGTAGGGGAAAGAAAGGGAAGGGTCCGATATCAGAATGCATTTCCTTAGATTATATGAGGCAATTAGAATTGACACGACAAACATTTGTGATTAGGACTTCATGCAGAACAATGGATGTAAAGTGGAAGCTGACTTTGTAGTAAGTATTCGGCCGGTATCACACCTGTTAGAGAAGAGGATTCAGATGTGTACTATGAACAAAGGTGTGGCACTTTATAGGTTGAGAACTATCATAATTCTGTTTGCTAAAATAGATACATGGCACTCAGTAAGTCATCACCAAATGCTAACAGTTTGCAGATAGGCTCCAGCTAACAAAACCTTAACTTAAGCCACCTATACCTCCTATGTTCATATCCAAATCATTTATATAAATGATGAAAAGTAGAGGACCCAGCACGAATCCTTGTGAGACACCACTGGTCACAGACCTCCAGTCTGAAAAACAACCCTCCACCACCACCCTCTGTCTTCTACCTTCGAGCCAGTTCTGTATCCAAATGGCTAGTTCTCCCTGTTTTTCCATGAGATGTAATTAGTAAGTTTGCAGATTGCACCAAAACTGGGGGTGTAGTGGACAGCAAAGAAGGTTACCTCAGAGTACAATGGGATCTTGATCAGATGGGCTAACGGGCTGAGGATTGGTCGATGGAGTTTAATTTAGATAAATGTGAAAAGCAAATCTTAGCGGGACTTATACACTTAATGGTAAGGTCCTAGGGAATGTTGCTGAACAAAGAGACCTTGGAGTGCAGGTTCATAGCTCCTTGAAAGTGGAGTCGCAGGTAGATTGGATTGTGAAAAAGGCATTTGGTATGCTTTCCTTTATTGGTTAGTGTATTGAGTACAGGAGTTGGGAGGTCATGTTGTGGCTGTAGAGGACATCGCTTAGGCCACTGTTGGAATATTGCGTGCAATTCTGGTCTCCTTCCTATCAGAAGGATGTTGTGGAACTTGAAAGAGTTCAGAAAAGAAGGATGTTGCCAGGGTTGGAGGAGTTGAGCTGAAGAGAGAGGCTGAACAGGCTGAGGCTGGTTTCCCTGGAGTGTTAGAGGCTGAGGGGTGACCTTATAGAGGTTTACAAAATCATGAGGGGCATGGAAAGGGTAAATACACAAAGTCTTTTCCCTGGGGTGGGGGAGTCCAGAACTAGAGGGCATAGGGTTTAGGGTGAGAGGGGAAAGACATAAAAGAGACCTCTGGGACAACTTTTTCACACAGAGGGTGGTACGTGTGTGGAATGAGCTGCCAGAGGATGTGGTGGAAGTTGGTACAATTGCAACATTTAAAAGGCATCTGGATGGATATATGAATAGGAAGGGCTTAGAGGGATATGGGCCGGGTGCTGGCAAGTGGGACTACATTGGGTTAGGATATCTAGTTGGCATGGACGGGTTGGACCGAAGGGTCTGTTTCTATGCTGTACATCTCCATGAGTCTGTGTCGCTATTTTGCAGCATTGCCTTGCAAAGATGCTCGCTCTCATTTTATTGCCTGGTACATGGTGGCAAGCTACAGCACTGGCAGTTGATCTTGAAGAAAGCTTCCCACAATGATCTTGCAGTCTCTGTGGCATCTCAGCTTGAATCTGGTGACAAGTCAAAGGGATCTCCAAGCATCCAGCAGCATGGGCTCAAGAATCAAAGTCAGTCACATCAAAGCATTCGCACCCACAGCAATTGCATGCAACCAGAGCTAGGAAGTTAAAAACCACTGAGAGTTTTCACTCCTCATTTATTAAATTTTAGATAGTGAGCAAAATGATTGGGAGATAACATGCGATTGAGTTAAAAACTTAAAGGTCAGAAAGAAGTTTGAAAGATAAATTGTGGAGGTAATGCAGAAATTGGACATTCGACAAGCATTAAAATATTCTTTCTGGACCAGTCTGGTTGGTTAGCAGTAATTAAGATTTCACATCTTGTTTAAAAACTGAATTTGAGTCAACAAGATGCAACCTTTTCAAGGACTTTTACAGTAGACCCAAGAGAATCTGAGCTAACTCAAGTCAGTTCAGTGATTCCTGATTAATTACTGTCTGGGAAGAGATCTCAACAGCACACCTTTGAGAGAAGGGTTTCACTGCGTGCGTGTAGATTCCAGAATTTACTGAGGAGAAAGTGAGGACTGCAGATGCTGGAGATCAGAGTCGAAGAGTGTATTGCTGGAAAAGCACAGCAGGTCAGGCAGCATCCGAGGAGCAGAGAGTCAACGTTTCAGGCATAAGCCCCTCATCAGGAATGAGGCTTGTGGCCCAAGGAGGCTGCGAGATAAATGGGAGGGGGATGGGGCTGAATTTGAATGGAATTTATTGTCACGTGAACCGAGGCACAGTGAAAAGCTTTGCCTTGCGAGCAATACTGGCAGATCA
Organism: Chiloscyllium plagiosum; assembly: GCF_037043375.1. Classification (NCBI taxonomy): domain Eukaryota; kingdom Metazoa; phylum Chordata; class Chondrichthyes; order Orectolobiformes; family Hemiscylliidae; genus Chiloscyllium; species Chiloscyllium plagiosum. Next base: position 20,616,882 of record NW_028270191.1, on the reverse strand, counting down.
TATCGTTAAGTAGTATAGATAAGCAAATAATAGGGAAACAACAGCAAAAGCAAAAACACAGGTACAGGCTAATGTTAAGACTGTTTCGAAACCGGCTGGTGCGTGTGTTCAGGCTTCTGTACCTTCTCCCTGATGGTAGAGGTTGTAGAAAAACATTACCAGGGTGGGATGGATCTTTGAGAATGCTGGCGGCCTTTCCGTGACAGCGGGCCTGGTAGATGGATTCTATAGATGGGAGGTTGGCCTTTGTGATTGTCTGGGCTGAGTTCACCACACTCTGTAACCATCTCCGATCTTGAATGGCACAGTTGCCATACCAGGTAGTGATACATCCAGACAGAATGCCCTCGATGGCGCACCTATAAAAGTTGGCAAGGGTATTCGCCGTCATGCCAAATTTCCTCAGCTGCCTGAGGAAGAAGAGACGTTGTTGGGCCTTTGTAACCAGTGCGCCCCCATGAAGAGTCCAAGAAAGCTTGTTGTGGATGACCCACTCCCAGGAGCTTGACACACCCCACTGGTTCCACTCTGTGCTGTTAATGTGTGTGGGGGGGGGGTGGGGGGGGGGGGGGGGGGGGGGGGGGAAGGGGGGGGGCATGAGTAGCATCCTGCCGAAAGTCAATAATGAGTTCCTTGGTTTTGCCAGCATTGAGAGCTGGGTTGTTCTCAGTGCACCATTTTTCCAGGTCTTCCACCTCCCGTCTGTAGTCTGTTTCGTCGCCATCTGAGATTCGACCGACTATAATGGTGTCATCAGCGAACTTGTAAATGGCATTAGTCTGGTCTTTGGCGACACAGTCATGGGTAGACAGTGAGTACAGTAGGGGGCTGAGTACGCACCCCTGGGGGGCTCCAGTGTTGAGTGTTAGTGAGGATGAAATATTGTGCCCAGTCTTTACTGATTGTGGCCTGTGGGTCAGGAAACTGAGGATCCAGTTGCACAGAGTGGTGTTTGGTCTGAGATCACTAAGTTTAGTAATCAGTCTCAAAGGGATAATAGTGTTGAAGGCTGAACTGCAGTCAATGAGTAGGATTCTTATGTAGCTGTTCTTGGTGTCAAGATGTTCTAGGGAGGAGCGAAGGGCAAGTGATATGGCATCTGACGTGGATCTGTTGGTCCGATAGGCAAATTGGAGTGGGTCAAGAGTAGTGGGCAGGCTGGGGTTGATTAATGCCATGACCAGCCTTTCAAAACACTTCATGACCACCGAAGTTAGGGCCACTGGGCGGTAGTCATTGAGACATGCTGCATGAGCCTTCTTAGGCCAGGGATGATGTTGACCCTCTTGAACAGGCAGGGACAGTGGCCTGCTGCAGGGAGAGGTTGCAGATGTCCGAGAAGACCTCTGTCAGTTGATCTGAGCATGCTCTGAGTGCACGGCCTGGTACTCCGTCTGGTCCATCGCTTTCCTTGATTCACAGGAAGGAAAACTGATCTGACCTCTGATGCAGTGACTGTTGGGATAGGTTTGTCCAGACTTATAGGTGTTACCTCTCCGCCGAAATTCTTTCTCAAAGTGAGCGTAGAAAGCACTGAGATGATCTGGGAGGGATGTGTCATCGTCTGCTATCTTGCACTGTCTCTGGGGGAAGGGAGCTGAGAATGTGATAGGTGGATGGATGTGGGGGTGAAGGTGATAGACCATTATGCATCCCTCTGACCTATCACCTTCACCCCCACCTCCATCTACCTATCACATTCCCAGCTCCTTTCCCCCCAGCCCCAACCCCCTCCCATTCATCTCTCATCCCCCTTGGCCCACAAGCCTCATTCCTGATGAAGGGCTTATACTCCAAACATCGATTCTCCTGTTCCTCGGATGCTGCCTGACCGGCTGTGCTTTTCCAGCACCACACTCTTTGACTGCAGAATTTACAGTCACTTACAGAGGAAGCACAACAGCAGATGTGAAAATCTTGGTCAATGGAAAATGTGTCCTGTGAAAGTACAATAGAATTGATTCTAAGCTTTCAAAGCTCCTGGCAACTGGGGTTTGTAGGTTTCTCCAGCTGCACGTTGTTAATATCTCATGAAGTGCAGAAGCTTAAAGGATAACACTGGTTATATCACAAAAACAATCATATTGCAGCCTATTGTTTTACAACAGTCACAAGATTCAGCTTTCAAAGCTGTTAAAATAGCCAATCATTGTGGGGGGATTGCTGGCTTGGAATAAAACCTCCTGTCATGCAGCACTTGCTCCCATTGTACAGTTCACACATCATTCCATTCACCTTCCAGCCTTTCAAAGTTGCAAACAATAACAGTTGAGGAAAAGGATAGAGTAACAGGGACTTGGAAATACATTCAAAACTGATCACTGATATCAGCCTTCAAAAGGTTATGGATATATTCCATTTTCTTCTTTTGGTTCCTGCAACACTGTTTGATGAAAAGCATTCATTTTTTTTTCAAAATTTCAAACAGTTAATCAGGTAAAGAAAGTCCTGCTTGTAAACAAACTAGAATCATGGAGTCACCATAGAATCCCTGCAGTGAGAAAGCTGGCCATTCAGCCCATCGAATTCACACTGACCCTCCAAGACCTATCTCCCGACCTCATTCCTGTAACCCACATTTCCCATGACTAACCCATCTACGTCCTGAACATTATGGACACTATAGCATGGGCAATCCACCCTAACTTGCACATCTTTGGACTGTGGGAGGAAACTGTGGGAGCACCTGGTGGAAACCCACACAGACACGGGGAGAATGTGCAAAATCCACACAGACAGTCGCCTGGGGGTCCCTGGCACTTGTAAGGCATCCCTGCTAACCACTGAGCCACCGTGCTTCCCAGATGTTAAAGGGACATTTGGATTTTTCTGACTGGGGATACAAAATACCTTATATAGTTTTGGAGATAAACTCTCAACAGTGAGACCTAGGTCACAGTATACAGTCCGTCTACAATTATTCAATTTCTATTGTTCATTTAGAAACTCACTCGTCAGAACTTGATTTGCCAAAAATTTGCAATGGCTTTGGAGTCAGCCTTTTCGGTTAGTTATGGTTATCACGGTTGGTAATGGCATTTGCTGATCCGTCACCATAATGTTCACCTTCCCCTTAACTGTGTCAGTTCAGAAACATCAGTTCCCTGTAATGTGTGTGCATGCATTGATATGTAAACATTCCCATGCAAATCAAACAAGGTGGCAGTTTGGGGCAGCTGGAATCCCAGAGCAAAGCTGTGAAAGCTTTTGTTTTGAGCAGCCTAGTAGTATGGAAAAGACCGTCACCCATGTCTTTCAGGACTTTGCAAAAGAAGGTCTGGAGAGAGATGCAGCGGATCTTTGTCGAGGTTAATAGTGAGCTGCGCCATGACGCAGGATTCTGGTGCTCTATGGGCTGTTCCCAAGGATTCACACCAAGTCAGACATCAACTGTTGTTGGAGGATCATCAGCTTGGTGAAAGAAGTCTTTGGTTTGCCGAAAACTTAGCCTTCCGGAGTAAAGAGCCGTTGATGACTGAGTGTTGCAGACTGGGACATTCCAAGGTCTAGGACTATGTGCTGAGGATGCACTGAAGTTTGCGGCAACTGTCATTGAGGCACAATGGGGAAAGGCCAGTATCTAAGGGTTCTCATCCTTAATACACCAAGGTGTCGGAACCTGTGGAAAGCCCCTCAGCCTGTATACACCATGGAATGTTTGACACAAAATGTATATGTGTGCATTGTAAAATACTGATAATTGGAATGACAAGTGTAGTGAGGCACCTCATGGACTGTAAATAAAGAAACTGATCTCCATTACACTTTATATAATGTACCTTTATACATTTTATGAACAAGGTATATTTTGGAGAGTAAATACCACAGATGTTTTCTTTACAGAAGACGTATGTCCGTTAAATATTAGTAATACTTTACTTTTTGTCACCTTTTTTATCATTGCGATTGAAAGTACTCTTGGATTTGAGCCAAACATTTGTAGGTTCAAGCCCCAGCGGTGATGGAAAGCTTTTCAAAGGAGAGACCTTTCACCACTAATTCTGACTTGTTTGCAGACACGATTCAGTTATTGTTTGCACAATTCTCACAATACCCAATGATTCCAGTTTTCCGGTTCCATTCCCTCTGATTTACATTTAATGCAAACACCTTGAGGTTGAGATTGTTATGGAGGAGATCCCACCCACCTTTTTGGACATATCGCATCCTGGTTGATTCTATGTTGCCTTATGTGACCTCTTCAACCAGCCTGCCACTTTATTACTTCCACACTGAAACCTTTCACGGCTTTTCCGAGCTCTCTAAGCGGCTGCACCCTGTCCAATCAAAACATTTAATCTGCCCTTTGACACCATGTGAGTCTCCAACTGCTGCTTCTTGGGGAAACAGCAATTGAATTGCTCTTGCTGCTCACAGCAGAGGCTGCTTCATGTTACGGACACTGAATGCCGATTGCTTGACTGTTTTTTGTAGATTACTTACTTACAGTGTGGAAACAGGCCCTTCGGCCCAACAAGTCCATACCGACCCGCCGAAGCGCAACCCACCCAGACCCATTCCCCTACATTTACCCCTTCACCTAACACTACGGGCCATTTAGCATGGCCAATTCACCTAACCTGCACATTTTTGGACTGTGGGAGGAAACCGGAGCACCCGGAGGAAACCCACACAGGCACGGGGAGAACCTGCAAACTCCACACAGAGAGTCGCCTGAGGTGGGAATTGAACCCGGGTCTCTGGTGCTGTGAGGCAGCAGTGCTAACCACTGTGCCACCGTGCCACCCATCTCCATTAATCCACAACTGGGACACTTCATTGTCCGTTCTCAGCCTCCAACGTAGTTCCAGTGGAGCTCAGGACAACCTCGAGGAACGGCACCTCACCTTTCAACTTAGGCCCTTTAAGCCTTCTGGACCTAACTCTTGGAACTATTTTAGTTTAGAACCTCTGCCCGCTCTTATATTGTGTTTCTTTGCTGGTTTGGTTATTTTTCACTTGTTTTTTTCCTTCTCTTTGCTTTATTGGGCATTCAGTCAGCAGTTATTCTGCCATTTATCCTGTTGTGTACTTGCTCCATTATTTCTTCCTTTTGCCTGGTCTCAAAACCCATTTACCTCAAAACTGATTATGCTTCTAACTTTTCTCAGTTCTGCCGAAACCTCATCGAGCTCAAACGCTAACTCTGCTTCTCTCTCCGCAAAGACTGCCAGACCTGCTGGGATGTGTTTGCTCTCATTTCTCTAGCTGCTACACGGACCAACATTTTATCTGCATGTGAACTCCCAGGATTTAGCCAAACCAAAGCATAAAGGCCTGTAATTAGAGGGGTCCACAAAGGCCAGATTTAGGCCTCTAACGAAAGGTATCCTCAGGGAAATTAATTCATGAAAAACACTTCTGACACTGAGGTGTTTAAAAATACATTCCCATGGCACAATGTCAACTAAAGTGAGAGTGGTCCACACAGCTGGCATTTTCAGCAATAGCATGTTTAACATTAAAATACACGAAGGAGGGACATTGGGGGCCCAGAGCAAGTGGTGTCCTATTCCTGATGCTGAACATTAGTTGGAAACCTGACATCAAAATCAAGGTGGGCTCCTGAACTGGAGGGGAAAGCCCCCATGTTGGAGCCATGGGACTGCTTTCCCTCGATTTGTGAGGTAAATCCTCCTCCCCTCCCTCAACAGGTTTCGGCTGGGAGGCCGCTCTCATTTAGCTGGTGGCCTCCTCCAAAGACAGGGGAGTATTCAGTCTAACCCCAACCCTATTGCAAGCAGCGTATCAAGAGAGCCATAAAATGGCCGCTAATTGGGCCTTTGATGACGGAAATCCGGGGGCCAGTGAAATTCTGGTCCCGGGTTTCAAATCCCTGCGTGGGCCTGCTTCTGAATTCCTCTGGCAGCAATCTCCTCCAGCCCTACAACCCTCCTCCTCCAATTCTGGCCCCTTCCAGCCTTGGTCACCCTTCCATGAACTCCCCTACCATGTTGGAACAACACTGCAAGCAACTAAACCAGTTGTTACCATGGCTAGGAGACAGTTAAACTAGCAATGGGAAAGCAAGAGTAGTAATTTACTCAGCAACGGTCCCTGGTGTGAGGACGAAAGCCAGTTTGACAGGTTCCAAGAGCTGCAAGCCTTGAGCAATAACTGGCAATGTACAATTTCAGGACTTGGCTCAAATGGCTTCATCTGCTTAGTTGCTTTAATAAGATCATGTGTGGAAAACTATAAATGGGATGAGGTAACAACAATAAGGGTAAAGCATTGCTAACAGAGTAAAATTCCCCATTGAGCTTCACAAAGATGTAGTTAGACAAAAATGGACACCAAACTTCAAAGATTGTGGTATTGAGAGCGGTGAGCAGAGGTACCGAGAGGAGCTGGAGGAAGTTATAAAAACAGCAAGTTTTAGGGAGGGAATTCCAGAGTTTGGACCATAAGGTGCTGGAGACACAGTCACCCCAGGAGGAAATATTCCATAAAACTGGGGAATGAGACATACTGTATGACTCAGCTTGTTGGTATTTTCCTCACCAACCGATTCAGGGATGTTATGACACACCACTGAAGCAAGTGGAACTTGAACCCAGACTCCTCCTGATTCAGAGGTACAGATATTATCACTGTGCCACATGAACCCTTGACTTAGCTTATTTACTTGTATACAAATGGAGCTCCAGTACGACCAGTATACTCATTTCCAAGTATTGCTGCTTTTGTTTTCCTGTTTTTACCTCTCGGACTAAATAGACAAAGTGAGAGATGGTAAGGTTAGAGTCAGAGAGTCCAGTGTGGGAGCAAGGTGATTGGGAGGGGTGGCTGTCCCAGAGGATTGTCACTGGCACATAATTCCGTACAAAGCGTAATTAGTCAATCAGGTCGATTCATCTCTCTGTCATCATGCTGATAACGCAGCCTCTACACGAGGATCTTCAGGCCTCTTACTCATCTCTAATTTTCATCAAAGCACCATCAGTAGCCATATCTTGAGCTGCCAAAACTCAAGGCTATGGAATGCCCTCCCTAAGCTGTTGGTTATGTTGTCGAAGATACACAGATGATGGGCACTGCTTGACTGACTGAGGACTGGGTTCACAGGCAGAGATAGTAGTGGGAGGGCCTTGTGACACACTGGAATTGTCTTTGTCTCTGAACCAGAAGGTTTCGGTTCAACTCCCACCTGCCCCCGCAGTGTGCCATACCTGCCTGGAGGGGTTGATTCACAGTAATGAGAAAGAGATTCAGGAGAGATCTTGTGTGGTGCAATTGTGGTGCCCCTATATTTCTGAGTCAGGAGTTTTGAGTTTGAGTTCCCATGTGAAAACTCATTGTCCATGGGAGACACATCTGTAACAGGATAAAATGTATTGCCTATCATATGTAAATCCTTCCAATCCTTCTGATGGCAGACAGTAAGAGAGAATGGAGAGTGTTTCCTGATCGGCCATCTTGTAGAAGGCAATGGCAAACCACTGCAGTCCTTTGCCCAGAAGTGTGAACCAAGCCAATGGAAGTCTATGACCCACTTTTGGAAATGGGAGAAAACAGTCAGGGAGATCATGTGATGCAGTGGGTGATGTCCCTGCCTCTGAGCCAAAAGCTCTGGGTTCAAGTCCCACTTGAGGACCAAGGAAGGCGTATCCATAACGCAGCTAAACAGATTGACCCAAAGTTTGCACCGACTTTATTTTGTGTTTGCCTTTCGTCTGCCTAGTTTCTCCACTTTCTCCCCCCCCCATCCCCTCCTTCAAGAGTGTTGATTTTGTGCTTAGTAATAGAACTAACCTCGGTTCCTCACCCATCTTGGGTACAATAACCAAGACACCGTCCTCAGTAATAGGGAGCCTGTTGGGATTGGATCAGGGCACAGGGCCAAGGAGCAGCACTAGAGCCTTTGATTTTCTTTAATTTAAAAAAAAATTATTTCACTTTTTTTTATTCATTCATGGGATGTGGGCATTGCTGACTCGGTCATAATTTCTTGCCTGACCCTAGTTGCCCTGTGAGAAGGTGGTGATGAGCTGCCCTCTTGAACTGCTGCAGTCCATTGGGTGTGGGCACACCCCACAATGCTGTTAGGGAGGGAATTTCAGGTCTCCTTTGCAGAGAGATAGCACAGACACAATGGGCTGAATGATCTCTCTGTATCCTGCAGCCATTTTGTGATTCTAAACGCTGTCAGGGAAATGTTGAACAAAATGGTAAGAAAGACAGAATGGAGTGGGGGTGTCCAGTCTCAGGATTTGGGGAAGGAAGTTCATCTAAAACATGGGAGAAGCTGATTGTTAAAAGTCAGCAGATTGGTTTTTATTGCTTCGGAGTTCCCTGCTGCTTGCACACTCAATTTGTGGGATTTTTTTGCTACTTCAATCAGCAGAGTCATTTCCTGCAATCAGATTAGATTAATTTCTGTCGGTCCAAATAGTTAACATCCAGACAACCATTGTGACTAATAATTTTTTCTTTTGCCTGTATCACCCCACATCACAGCTATTAACCTCTAACCAGTTGCTGGGGAAGAAAATTTCACTAATACAGACTGGCTATAAGCAATGTGCATCACCACACCACACTGAGTCAAACCTTGGTTAAACATTATACGTTGTCATGGAAACGGGGAAGAGAAAAATGCCCACTTGATATGGACATTGCCCTTTGGACTATCTGTCGATGATTGACTCAGCACCAAACTGATTTTATGTGTGTGTGTGTCATTGTGAAGTGAGTCTGGGCTGTACCGAAACATCCGAAGTGTTAATGAAGTTCAACTGCACATGCTTAATGTGGCTTGGAATACTGCCTTTACTCCAGTTTCTGACACTATTTCACAAGTAGGGATCTGATATTACCTGAGCAGTGTCAATAAGTCAGTGCTCAAAGTTATACTTTTGGGGTTTTAATGGAATTCTCTGACAGTTACAGCATCATGCAAGTTAATAAATGCTCAGCCTCACCCGTAAATATTACTGATTGATCAACGTTGAATGTTATAAGAATCCATTCCACTACCTAAAACTGAAAAACAGTGACACTGGAAATCTGAAATTAAAACAGAAATTGCTAACAAACATTCAGTAGGGCAGGCAGCATCTGTGAAGAAAGAAACGGAGTTTCTGTTTCTGTTAGAAGTTGCCCTTCTGTCCCTCTCCTCCTTGACTTCAGGTTCTGTTCCCCAGCAGGCGCTCTGGTTCCTCACCCACCTGCAGGACAATCCAGTGAGAGTCAGAAATCCAATCAGAGTCAGAATCCTGAGAAATACTTGTTCCCATTTAATGCCATTAACTGAGGAATGAATATTGACCAGTGCACTGGGGGAAACTCCCTTTCTTTTCTTCTTCTTCAAGATGATCTCACAGGACCTTTCATATCCATCCAAGATGACAGAGAGGACCTTCAGTTTAGCACCTCACTCAAAGAATAGCACTATTGCATTGGAGAGTCAGCTTTGATTTTGTTGCATTCAAGTCCTGAAGTGAGGCTTGAACCCACAACCTTCTGATGCAGGGACCAGATCACTGCCAACTGAGCCAATGGTACCGCCACCACCTCCATTGAGGCATTGGTTCTCTCCCATTGTTGTATGCCACTGAGCCACAGAGGCATAAGGACAAGGTTGAGCTCAACTATGATGGAGCCCACTCATATTTGCTGTTTAAGCTTGCAAGTGGTCAGCCTGGGCAGGGAACTCGAGAGCTGCTGCTATCTGTGGAGCTATAGCCAGCATGAATCTTCAGGAGAGCAGGGAAAACTGAAAGAAAACAGTGCGGTATTTAGGTAGTCTCTCGCTGGCAAAGAGCTTGAGTCTTGCTGAAAAGAGAAAAGCGCTTGTGAAGCTTTTCATTTTGTACGCACAATTTGCAGGAATGCCAAATTTCAAACGGTCACAACAAATTATACCAAGCTTTGATTAGTTGGCAAGTTGGTTTTGATTTGCTGAGGCATTGCCATGGAGAAATCAACAGGAAACGACCCCTCTTTCAGAGAGTGTGTGTGGAACATACCGAATAATCTCTGCAGTTTGCTTTCTTCTTTAGCTATGTAGTTCATGTGAGCATTGGTGATTCAGGGGTACAATTGGTGATTCAGGGATTTTGTTCCTGGCTGATATATCATTTCTGGCATGGACTCGATGGGCTGAATGGGCTCCTTCTGGTCTGTAATTGGGTCTACTGCTGTGCAGTCCACCTCCATCTCAAAGGCTACTTGTTGTTATTCCTGTGATGGGCAATGCAGCAGATTGAATCCCAGTTCAGTTATTTATTTTCCACAAAACAAATACAGGCTTTGTCTACACTGGAGGGGAATAATCTTGATATGGCCTCTGGCAAAACAGATTCCTGATCGCTATGGAAACCAAGGCACACCTAACGTGGCCATTGCCTCCCTTCACCTGCCTTGTTTACCATAAAAGGAATTGTTCCATAAAGTAATCAAGGTCAATTGCAGATAAAGAATAAACAGGATGGTTGACAGCGGTTACTTATTTTATTTATACAGTAGGGTTGGAGAGCTGCAGGGTAGAGTCCTCCTTGATTGTCTTTTGTTAAAGCTGTGAAATTTGGATGTGTTAAATAATGAGTGGTTGGGGGTTGGTTGCACAGTCAGTGGGCTGAGCATTGTTAAGAAACAGTGATTGGCATGCACATGGAAACTATTTGATTTGCAAAGTACGAAGATGTGAAACCAGTTGAACCTGTGATAATGAATTGGCAGCCAAATTTTTCAACGGCTGAATGGGTGTTAGCTGTGGCACAGTGGGCATAACACTTCCCTCTAGCTCAGGTGGTTGTCAGCTCAGGTCGTACAGCAGGATAAAATCCATATTCCCAGCATAGTTCAGAGGGAGTTCTGCACTTGGTGCTTCGGATGAGGACTGAGGTCCCCTCTGCTCTCTCAGACAGGCAAGAAAGATCCCACCAAACTATTTTGAAAACAAGCAGGGGCGTTCAGCCTGGTATCTTGACTAATATTTATCCTACAATCAACATTGCAAAAACAAATTATATGAGCAATGTCACATTGTAGATTGTGACATATTGTGGTACATAAACTGGCTACTTAGACTAAGGTATAAAGGGAAATGCAGGATATTGGAACTGAAATTACAGGGAAAATGCAGGGCATTGGGGCTGAAAATATAAAGGGAAAACACACGGTATTAGAGCTTAAAGTATGAATGGAGTGCAAGGGCATTAGAGCAGAAAGTAGAGGGGTACATCGAGCATTAGAGCTGAAAGAATAGAGGGAATTGGAGGTATTTAGAGCTGAAAGTATAGACAGTATTAGAGCTGCAAGTAAAGAAGGACATTCAAGCTGTTCGAGCTGAAAGTACAGAGGGAAACTCAGGACATTAGAGCTGAAAGTACAGAGGGAAACACAGGGTATGAGAGCTGAAAGTACAGAGGGAAACACAGGACATTAGAGCTGAAAGTACAGAGGGAAACTCAGGACATTAGAGCTGAAAGTACAGAGGGAAACACAGGGTATTAGAGCTGAAAGGACAGAGGGAAACACAGGCCATTACAGCTGAAAGTACAGAGGGAAACACAGGACATTAGAGCTGAAAGTACAGAGGGAAACACAGGGTATTAGAGCTGATAGTACAGAAGGAAACACAGGGTATTAGAGCTGAAAGTACAGAGGGAAACTCAGGACATTAGAGCTGAAAGTACAGAGGGAAACACAGGGTATTAGAGCTGAAAGTACAGAGGAAAACACAGGACATTAGAGCTGAAAGTACAGAGGGAAACTCAGGACATTAGAGCTGAAAGTACAGAGGGAAACACAGGGTATTAGAGCTGAAAGTACAGAGGGAAACACAGGGCATTAGAGCTAAAAGTACAGAGGGAAACACAGGACATTAGAGCTGAAAGTACAGAGGGAAACACAGGGTATTAGAGCTGAAAGTACAGAGGGAAACACAGGCCATTACAGCTGAAAGTACAGAGGGAAACACAGAACATTAGAGCTGAAAGAACAGAGGGAAACACAGGGTATTAGAGCTGAATGTACAGAGGGAAACACAGGACATTAGAGCTGAAAGTACAGAGGGAAACACAGGACATTAGAGCTGAAAGTACAGAGGGAAACACAGGCCATTACAGCTGAAAGTACAGAGGGAAACACAGGACATTAGAGCTGAAAGTACAGAGGGAAACACAGGACATTAGAGCTGAAAGTACAGAGGGAAACACAGGACATTAGAGCTGAAATTACAGAGGGAAACACAGGACATTACAGCTAAAAGTACAGAGGGAAACACAGGCCATTACAGCTGAAAGTACAGAGGGAAACTCAGGACATTAGAGCTGAAAGTACAGAGGGAAACCCAGGACATTAGAGCTGAAAGTGCAGAGGGGAACCCAGGACATTAGAGCTGAAAGTACAGAGGGAAACTCAGGACATTAGAGCTGAAAGAACAGAGGGAAACACAGGATATTAGAGCTGAATGTACAGAGGGAAACACAGGACATTAGAGCTGAAAGTACACAGGGAAACCCAGGACATTAGAGCTGAAAGTACAGAGGGAAACCCAGGACATTAGAGCTGAAAGTACAGAGGGAAACTCAGGACATTAGAGCTGAAAGAACAGAGGGAAACACAGGATATTAGAGCTGAATGTACAGAGGGAAACACAGGACATTAGAGCTGAAAGTACAGAGAGAAACACAGGACATTAGAGCTGAAAGTACAGAGGGAAACACAGGCCATTACAGCTGAAAGTACAGAGGGAAACACAGGACATTAGAGCTGAAAGTACAGAGGGAAACACAGGACATTAGAGCTGAAAGTACAGAGGGAAACACAGGACATTAGAGCTGAAATTACAGAGGGAAACACAGGACATTACAGCTAAAAGTACAGAGGGAAACACAGGACATTACAGCTGAAAGTACAGAGGGAAACTCAGGACATTAGAGCTGAAAGTACAGAGGGAAACCCAGGACATTAGAGCTGAAAGTACAGAGGGAAACCCAGGACATTAGAGCTGAAAGTACAGAGGGAAACTCAGGACATTAGAGCTGAAAGTACAGAGGGAAACACAGGCCATTACAGCTGAAAGTACAGAGGGAAACACAGGACATGAGAGCTGAAAGTACAGAGGGAAACACAGGCCATTACAGCTGAAAGTACAGAGGGAAACCCAGGACATTAGAGCTGAAAGTACAGAGGGAAACACAGGACATTAGAGCTGAAAGTACAGAGGGAAACACAGGCCATTACAGCTGAAAGTACAGAGGGAAACACAGGACATTAGAGCTGAAAGTACAGAGGGAAACACAGGCCATTAGAGCTGAAAGTACAGAGGGAAACACAGGACATTAGAGCTGAAAGTACAGAGGGAAACACAGGACATTACAGCTAAAAGTACAGAGGGAAACACAGGCCATTACAGCTGAAAGTACAGAGGGAAACACAGGACATTAGAGCTAAAAGTACAGAGGGAAACTCAGGACATTAGAGCTGAAAGTACAGAGGGAAACACAGGGTATTAGAGCTGAAAGTACAGAGGGAAACTCAGGACATTACAGCTGAAAGTACAGAGGGAAACTCAGGACATTAGAGCTGAAAGTACAGAGGGAAACACAGGGTATTAGAGCTGAAAGTACAGAGGGAAACACAGGACATTAGAGCTGAAAGTACAGAGGGAAACCCAGGCCATTACAGCTGAAAGTACAGAGGGAAACACAGGGTATTAGAGCTGAAAGTACAGAGGGAAACACAGGCCATTAGAGCTGAAAGTGCAGAGGGAAACACAGGACATTAGAGCTGAAAGTACTGAGGGAAACTCAGGACATTAGAGCTGAAAGTACTGAGGGAAACTCAGGACATTAGAGCTGAAAGTACAGAGGGAAACACAGGGTATTAGAGCTGAAAGTACAGAGGGAAACTCAGGACATTACAGCTAAAAGTACAGAGGGAAACACAGGACATTACAGCTGAAAGTACGGAGGGATACCCAGGACATTAGAGCTGAAAGTACAGAGGGAAACCCAGGACATTAGAGCTGTAAGTACAGAGGGAAACTCAGGACATTAGAGCTGAAAGTACAGAGGGAAACACAGGGTATTAGAGCTGAAAGTACAGAGGGAAACACAGGACATTAGAGCTGAAAGTACAGAGGGAAACCCAGGCCATCACAGCTGAAAGTACAGAGGGAAACACAGGGTATTAGAGCTGAAAGTACAGAGGGAAACACAGGCCATTACAGCTGAAAGTACAGAGGGAAACCCAGGACATTAGAGCTGAAAGTACAGAGGGAAACACAGGACATTACAGCTGAAAGTACAGAGGGAAACACAGGGTATTAGAGCTGAAAGTACAGAGGGAAACACAGGACATTAGAGCTGAAAGTACAGAGGGAAACCCAGGACATTAGAGCTGAAAGTACAGAGGGAAACCCAGGACATTAGAGCTGAAAGTACAGAGGGAAACACAGGACATTAGAGCTGAAAGAACAGAGGGAAACACAGGCCATTACAGCTGAAAGTACAGAGGGAAACACAGGACATTAGAGCTGAAAGTACAGAGGGAAACACAGGCCATTACAGCTGAAAGTACAGAGGGAAACCCAGGACATTAGAGCTGAAAGTACAGAGGGAAACACAGGACATTAGAGCTGAAAGTACAGAGGGAATCACAGGCCATTACAGCTGAAAGTACAGAGGGAAACACAGGATATTAGAGCTGAATGTACAGAGGGAAACGCAGGACATTAGAGCTGAAAGTACAGAGGGAAACACAGGCCATTACAGCTGAAAGTACAGAGGGAAACACAGGACATTAGAGCTGAAAGTATAGAGGGAAACACAGGGTATGAGAGCTGAAAGTACAGAGGGAAACACAGGACATTAGAGCTGAAAGTACAGAGGGAAACTCAGGACATTAGAGCTGAAAGTACAGAGGGAAACACAGGGTATTAGAGCTGAAAGTACAGAGGGAAACACAGGCCATTACAGCGGAAAGTACAGAGGGAAACACAGGACATTAGAGCTGAAAGTATAGAGGGAAACACAGGGTATTAGAGCTGAAAGTACAGAGGGAAACACAGGACATTAGAGCTGAAAGTACAGAGGGAAACTCAGGACATTAGAGCTGAAAGTACAGAGGGAAACACAGGGTATTAGAGCTGATAGTACAGAAGGAAACACAGGGTATTAGAGCTGAAAGTACAGAGGGAAACTCAGGACATTAGAGCTGAAAGTACAGAGGGAAACACAGGGTATTAGAGCTGAAAGTACAGAGGAAAACACAGGACATTAGAGCTGAAAGTACAGAGGGAAACTCAGGACATTGGAGCTGAAAGTACAGAGGGAAACACAGGGTATTAGAGCTGAAAGTACAGAGGGAAACACAGGGCATTAGAGCTAAAAGTACAGAGGGAAACACAGGACATTAGAGCTGAAAGTACAGAGGGAAACACAGGGTATTAGAGCTGAAAGTACAGAGGGAAACACAGGCCATTACAGCTGAAAGTACAGAGGGAAACACAGAACATTAGAGCTGAAAGAACAGAGGGAAACACAGGGTATTAGAGCTGAATGTACAGAGGGAAACACAGGCCATTACAGCTGAAAGTACAGAGGGAAACACAGGACATTAGAGCTGAAAGTACAGAGGGAAACACAGGGTATTAGAGCTGATAGTACAGAAGGAAACACAGGCCATTACAGCTGAAAGTACAGAGGGAAACACAGGGTATTAGAGCTGAAAGTACAGAGGAAAACACAGGACATTAGAGCTGAAAGTACAGAGGGAAACTCAGGACATTAGAGCTGAAAGTACAGAGGGAAACACAGGGTATTAGAGCTGAAAGTACAGAGGGAAACACAGGGCATTAGAGCTAAAAGTACAGAGGGAAACACAGGACATTAGAGCTGAAAGTACAGAGGGAAACACAGGGTATTAGAGCTGAAAGTACAGAGGGAAACACAGGCCATTACAGCTGAAAGTACAGAGGGAAACACAGAACATTAGAGCTGAAAGAACAGAGGGAAACACAGGGTATTAGAGCTGAATGTACAGAGGGAAACACAGGACATTAGAGCTGAAAGTACAGAGGGAAACACAGGACATTAGAGCTGAAAGTACAGAGGGAAACACAGGCCAT
This sequence comes from Chiloscyllium plagiosum, assembly GCF_037043375.1. Classification (NCBI taxonomy): domain Eukaryota; kingdom Metazoa; phylum Chordata; class Chondrichthyes; order Orectolobiformes; family Hemiscylliidae; genus Chiloscyllium; species Chiloscyllium plagiosum. The sequence continues at coordinate 20,600,801 of NW_028270191.1, read as the reverse complement.
TACAGCTGAAAGTACAGAGGGAAACACAGGACATTAGAGCTGAAAGTACAGAGGGAAACACAGGACATTAGAGCTGAAAGTACAGAGGGAAACACAGGACATTAGAGCTGAAATTACAGAGGGAAACACAGGACATTACAGCTAAAAGTACAGAGGGAAACACAGGCCATTACAGCTGAAAGTACAGAGGGAAACTCAGGACATTAGAGCTGAAAGTACAGAGGGAAACCCAGGACATTAGAGCTGAAAGAACAGAGGGAAACACAGGATATTAGAGCTGAATGTACAGAGGGAAACACAGGACATTAGAGCTGAAAGTACAGAGGGAAACCCAGGACATTAGAGCTGAAAGTACAGAGGGAAACCCAGGACATTAGAGCTGAAAGTACAGAGGGAAACTCAGGACATTAGAGCTGAAAGAACAGAGGGAAACACAGGATATTAGAGCTGAATGTACAGAGGGAAACACAGGACATTAGAGCTGAAAGTACAGAGAGAAACACAGGACATTAGAGCTGAAAGTACAGAGGGAAACACAGGCCATTACAGCTGAAAGTACAGAGGGAAACACAGGACATTAGAGCTGAAAGTACAGAGGGAAACACAGGACATTAGAGCTGAAAGTACAGAGGGAAACACAGGACATTAGAGCTGAAATTACAGAGGGAAACACAGGACATTACAGCTAAAAGTACAGAGGGAAACACAGGACATTACAGCTGAAAGTACAGAGGGAAACTCAGGACATTAGAGCTGAAAGTACAGAGGGAAACCCAGGACATTAGAGCTGAAAGTACAGAGGGAAACCCAGGACATTAGAGCTGAAAGTACAGAGGGAAACTCAGGACATTAGAGCTGAAAGTACAGAGGGAAACACAGGCCATTACAGCTGAAAGTACAGAGGGAAACACAGGACATGAGAGCTGAAAGTACAGAGGGAAACACAGGCCATTACAGCTGAAAGTACAGAGGGAAACCCAGGACATTAGAGCTGAAAGTACAGAGGGAAACACAGGACATTAGAGCTGAAAGTACAGAGGGAAACACAGGCCATTACAGCTGAAAGTACAGAGGGAAACACAGGCCATTACAGCTGAAAGTACAGAGGGAAACACAGGCCATTAGAGCTGAAAGTACAGAGGGAAACACAGGACATTAGAGCTGAAAGTACAGAGGGAAACACAGGACATTACAGCTAAATATACAGAGGGAAACACAGGCCATTACAGCTGAAAGTACAGAGGGAAACACAGGACATTAGAGCTGAAAGTACAGAGGGAAACACAGGGTATTAGAGCTGAAAGTACAGAGGGAAACACAGGACATTAGAGCTGAAAGTACAGAGGGAAACCCAGGCCATTACAGCTGAAAGTACAGAGGGAAACACAGGGTATTAGAGCTGAAAGTACAGAGGGAAACACAGGCCATTAGAGCTGAAAGTGCAGAGGGAAACACAGGACATTAGAGCTGAAAGTACTGAGGGAAACTCAGGACATTAGAGCTGAAAGTACTGAGGGAAACTCAGGACATTAGAGCTGAAAGTACAGAGGGAAACACAGGGTATTAGAGCTGAAAGTACAGAGGGAAACTCAGGACATTACAGCTAAAAGTACAGAGGAAAACACAGGACATTACAGCTGAAAGTACGGAGGGATACCCAGGACATTAGAGCTGAAAGTACAGAGGGAAACCCAGGACATTAGAGCTGAAAGTACAGAGGGAAACTCAGGACATTAGAGCTGAAAGTACAGAGGGAAACACAGGGTATTAGAGCTGAAAGTACATAGGGAAACACAGGACATTAGAGCTGAAAGTACAGAGGGAAACCCAGGCCATCACAGCTGAAAGTACAGAGGGAAACACAGGGTATTAGAGCTGAAAGTACAGAGGGAAACACAGGCCATTACAGCTGAAAGTACAGAGGGAAACCCAGGACATTAGAGCTGAAAGTACAGAGGGAAACACAGGACATTACAGCTGAAAGTACAGAGGGAAACACAGGGTATTAGAGCTGAAAGTACAGAGGGAAACACAGGACATTAGAGCTGAAAGTACAGAGGGAAACCCAGGACATTAGAGCTGAAAGTACAGAGGGAAACCCAGGACATTAGAGCTGAAAGTACAGAGGGAAACTCAGGACATTAGAGCTGAAAGAACAGAGGGAAACACAGGCCATTACAGCTGAAAGTACAGAGGGAAACACAGGACATTAGAGCTGAAAGTACAGAGGGAAACACAGGCCATTACAGCTGAAAGTACAGAGGGAAACCCAGGACATTAGAGCTGAAAGTACAGAGGGAAACACAGGACATTAGAGCTGAAAGTACAGAGGGAATCACAGGCCATTACAGCTGAAAGTACAGAGGGAAACACAGGATATTAGAGCTGAATGTACAGAGGGAAACACAGGACATTAGAGCTGAAAGTACAGAGGGAAACACAGGCCATTACAGCTGAAAGTACAGAGGGAAACACAGGACATTAGAGCTGAAAGTATAGAGGGAAACACAGGGTATGAGAGCTGAAAGTACAGAGGGAAACACAGGACATTAGAGCTGAAAGTACAGAGGGAAACTCAGGACATTAGAGCTGAAAGTACAGAGGGAAACACAGGGTATTAGAGCTGAAAGTACAGAGGGAAACACAGGCCATTACAGCTGAAAGTACAGAGGGAAACACAGGACATTAGAGCTGAAAGTATAGAGGGAAACACAGGGTATTAGAGCTGAAAGTACAGAGGGAAACACAGGACATTAGAGCTGAAAGTACAGAGGGAAACTCAGGACATTAGAGCTGAAAGTACAGAGGGAAACACAGGGTATTAGAGCTGATAGTACAGAAGGAAACACAGGGTATTAGAGCTGAAAGTACAGAGGGAAACTCAGGACATTAGAGCTGAAAGTACAGAGGGAAACACAGGGTATTAGAGCTGAAAGTACAGAGGAAAACACAGGACATTAGAGCTGAAAGTACAGAGGGAAACTCAGGACATTGGAGCTGAAAGTACAGAGGGAAACACAGGGTATTAGAGCTGAAAGTACAGAGGGAAACACAGGGCATTAGAGCTAAAAGTACAGAGGGAAACACAGGACATTAGAGCTGAAAGTACAGAGGGAAACACAGGGTATTAGAGCTGAAAGTACAGAGGGAAACACAGGCCATTACAGCTGAAAGTACAGAGGGAAACACAGAACATTAGAGCTGAAAGAACAGAGGGAAACACAGGGTATTAGAGCTGAATGTACAGAGGGAAACACAGGACATGAGAGCTGAAAGTACAGAGGGAAACCCAGGACATTAGAGCTGAAAGTACAGAGGGAAACACAGGCCATTACAGCTGAAAGTACAGAGGGAAACACAGGACATTAGAGCTGAAAGTACAGAGGGAAACACAGGACATTAGAGCTGAAAGTACAGAGGGAAACACAGGACATTAGAGCTGAAAGTACAGAGGGAAACACAGGACATTACAGCTAAAAGTACAGAGGGAAACACAGGCCATTACAGCTGAAAGTACAGAGGGAAACTCAGGACATTAGAGCTGAAAGTACAGAGGGAAACCCAGGACATTAGAGCTGAAAGTACAGAGGGAAACACAGGCCATTACAGCTGAAAGTACAGAGGGAAACACAGGACATTAGAGCTGAAAGTACAGAGGGAAACACAGGACATTAGAGCTGAAAGTACAGAGGGAAACACAGGACATTAGAGCTGAAATTACAGAGGGAAACACAGGACATTACAGCTAAAAGTACAGAGGGAAACACAGGACATTACAGCTGAAAGTACAGAGGGAAACTCAGGACATTAGAGCTGAAAGTACAGAGGGAAACCCAGGACATTAGAGCTGAAAGTACAGAGGGAAACCCAGGACATTAGAGCTGAAAGTACAGAGGGAAACTCAGGACATTAGAGCTGAAAGTACAGAGGGAAACACAGGCCATTACAGCTGAAAGTACAGAGGGAAACACAGGACATTAGAGCTGAAAGTACAGAGGGAAACACAGGCCATTACAGCTGAAAGTACAGAGGGAAACCCAGGACATTAGAGCTGAAAGTACAGAGGGAAACACAGGACATTAGAGCTGAAAGTACAGAGGGAAACACAGGCCATTACAGCTGAAAGTACAGAGGGAAACACAGGCCATTAGAGCTGAAAGTACAGAGGGAAACACAGGACATTAGAGCTAAAAGTACAGAGGGAAACTCAGGACATTAGAGCTGAAAGTACAGAGGGAAACACAGGCCATTAGAGCTGAAAGTACAGAGGGAAACACAGGACATTAGAGCTGAAAGTACAGAGGGAAACACAGGACATTAGAGCTGAAAGTACAGAGGGAAACACAGGACATTACAGCTAAAAGTACAGAGGGAAACACAGGCCATTACAGCTGAAAGTACAGAGGGAAACACAGGACATTAGAGCTCAAAGTACAGAGGGAAACTCAGGACATTAGAGCTGAAAGTACAGAGGGAAACACAGGGTATTAGAGCTGAAAGTACAGAGGGAAACTCAGGACATTACAGCTGAAAGTACAGAGGGAAACTCAGGACATTAGAGCTGAAAGTACAGAGGGAAACACAGGGTATTAGAGCTGAAAGTACAGAGGGAAACACAGGACATTAGAGCTGAAAGTACAGAGGGAAACCCAGGCCATTACAGCTGAAAGTACAGAGGGAAACACAGGGTATTAGAGCTGAAAGTACAGAGGGAAACACAGGCCATGAGAGCTGAAAGTGCAGAGGGAAACACAGGACATTAGAGCTGAAAGTACTGAGGGAAACTCAGGACATTAGAGCTGAAAGTACTGAGGGAAACTCAGGACATTAGAGCTGAAAGTACAGAGGGAAACACAGGGTATTAGAGCTGAAAGTACAGAGGGAAACTCAGGACATTACAGCTAAAAGTACAGAGGGAAACACAGGACATTACAGCTGAAAGTACAGAGGGATACCCAGGACATTAGAGCTGAAAGTACAGAGGGAAACACAGGACATTAGAGCTGAAAGTACAGAGGGAAACTCAGGACATTAGAGCTGAAAGTACAGAGGGAAACACAGGGTATTAGAGCTGAAAGTACAGAGGGAAACACAGGACATTAGAGCTGAAAGTACAGAGGGAAACCCAGGCCATCACAGCTGAAAGTACAGAGGGAAACACAGGGTATTAGAGCTGAAAGTACAGAGGGAAACACAGGCCATTACAGCTGAAAGTACAGAGGGAAACCCAGGACATTAGAGCTGAAAGTACAGAGGGAAACACAGGACATTACAGCTGAAAGTACAGAGGGAAACACAGGGTATTAGAGCTGAAAGTACAGAGGGAAACACAGGACATTAGAGCTGAAAGTACAGAGGGAAACCCAGGACATTAGAGCTGAAAGTACAGAGGGAAACCCAGGACATTAGAGCTGAAAGTACAGAGGGAAACTCAGGACATTAGAGCTGAAAGAACAGAGGGAAACACAGGCCATTACAGCTGAAAGTACAGAGGGAAACACAGGACATTAGAGCTGAAAGTACAGAGGGAAACACAGGCCATTACAGCTGAAAGTACAGAGGGAAACCCAGGATATTAGAGCTGAAAGTACAGAGGGAAACACAGGACATTAGAGCTGAAAGTACAGAGGGAATCACAGGCCATTACAGCTGAAAGTACAGAGGGAAACACAGGATATTAGAGCTGAATGTACAGAGGGAAACACAGGACATTAGAGCTGAAAGTACAGATGGAAACACAGGACATTAGAGCTGAAAGTACAGAGGGAAACACAGGGTATTAGAGCTGAAAGTACAGAGGGAAACTCAGGACATTACAGCTAAAAGTACAGAGGGAAACACAGGACATTACAGCTGAAAGTACAGAGGGATACCCAGGACATTAGAGCTGAAAGTACAGAGGGAAACACAGGACATTAGAGCTGAAAGTACAGAGGGAAACTCAGGACATTAGAGCTGAAAGTACAGAGGGAAACACAGGGTATTAGAGCTGAAAGTACAGAGGGAAACACAGGACATTAGAGCTGAAAGTACAGAGGGAAACCCAGGCCATCACAGCTGAAAGTACCGAGGGAAACACAGGGTATTAGAGCTGAAAGTACAGAGGGAAACACAGGCCATTACAGCTGAAAGTACAGAGGGAAACCCAGGACATTAGAGCTGAAAGTACAGAGGGAAACACAGGACATTACAGCTGAAAGTACAGAGGGAAACACAGGGTATTAGAGCTGAAAGTACAGAGGGAAACACAGGACATTAGAGCTGAAAGTACAGAGGGAAACCCAGGACATTAGAGCTGAAAGTACAGAGGGAAACCCAGGACATTAGAGCTGAAAGTACAGAGGGAAACTCAGGACATTAGAGCTGAAAGAACAGAGGGAAACACAGGCCATTACAGCTGTACGTACAGAGGGAAACACAGGACATTAGAGCTGAAAGTACAGAGGGAAACACAGGCCATTACAGCTGAAAGTACAGAGGGAAACCCAGGATATTAGAGCTGAAAGTACAGAGGGAAACACAGGACATTAGAGCTGAAAGTACAGAGGGAATCACAGGCCATTACAGCTGAAAGTACAGAGGGAAACACAGGATATTAGAGCTGAATGTACAGAGGGAAACACAGGGTATTAGAGCTGAAAGTACAGAGGGAAACACAGGACATTAGAGCTGAAAGTACAGAGGGAAACACAGGCCATTACAGCTGAAAGTACAGAGGGAAACCCAGGACATTAGAGCTGAAAGTACAGAGGGAAACCCAGGACATTAGAGCTGAAAGTACAGAGGGAAACTCAGGACATTAGAGCTGAAAGTACAGAGGGAAACACAGGCCATTACAGCTGAAAGTACAGAGGGAAACACAGGACATTAGAGCTGAAAGTACAGAGGGAAACACAGGACATTAGAGCTGAAATTACAGAGGGAAACACAGGACATTACAGCTAAAAGTACAGAGGGAAACACAGGACATTACAGCTGAAAGTACAGAGGGAAACCCAGGACATTAGAGCTGAAAGTACAGAGGGAAACCCAGGACATTAGAGCTGAAAGTACAGAGGGAAACTCAGGACATTAGAGCTGAAAGTACAGAGGGAAACACAGGCCATTACAGCTGAAAGTACAGAGGGAAACACAGGACATTACAGCTAAAAGTACAGAGGGAAACACAGGCCATTACAGCTGAAAGTACAGAGGGAAACACAGGACATTAGAGCTGAAAGTACAGAGGGAAACTCAGGACATTAGAGCTGAAAGTACAGTGGGAAACACAGGGTATTAGAGCTGAAAGTACAGAGGGAAACTCAGGACATTACAGCTGAAAGTACAGAGGGAAACTCAGGACATTAGAGCTGAAAGTACAGAGGGAAACACAGGACATTAGAGCTGAAAGTACAGAGGGAAACACAGGACATTAGAGCTGAAAGTACAGAGGGAAACCCAGGCCATTACAGCTGAAAGTACAGAGGGAAACACAGGGTATTAGAGCTGAAAGTACAGAGGGAAACACAGGCCATTAGAGCTGAAAGTGCAGAGGGAAACACAGGACATTAGAGCTGAAAGTACTGAGGGAAACTCAGGACATTAGAGCTGAAAGTACTGAGGGAAACTCAGGACATTAGAGCTGAAAGTACAGAGGGAAACACAGGGTATTAGAGCTGAAAGTACAGAGGGAAACTCAGGACATTACTGCTAAAAGTACAGAGGGAAACACAGGACATTACAGCTGAAAGTACAGAGGGAAACCCAGGACATTAGAGCTGAAAGTACAGAGGGAAACACAGGACATTAGAGCTGAAAGTACAGAGGGAAAATCAGGACATTAGAGCTGAAAGTACAGAGGGAAACACAGGGTATTAGAGCTGAAAGTACAGAGGGAAACACAGGACATTAGAGCTGAAAGTACAGAGGGAAACCCAGGCCATCACAGCTGAAAGTACAGAGGGAAACACAGGGTATTAGAGCTGAAAGTACAGAGGGAAATACAGGCCATTACAGCTGAAAGTACAGAGGGAAACCCAGGACATTAGAGCTGAAAGTACAGAGGGAAACACAGGACATTACAGCTGAAAGTACAGAGGGAAACACAGGGTATTAGAGCTGAAAGTACAGAGGGAAACACAGGACATTAGAGCTGAAAGTACAGAGGGAAACCCAGGACATTAGAGCTGAAAGTACAGAGGGAAACCCAGGACATTAGAGCTGAAAGTACAGAGGGAAACACAGGACATTAGAGCTGAAAGTACAGAGGGAAACACAGGCCATTACAGCTGAAAGTACAGAGGGAAACACAGGACATTAGAGCTGAAAGTACAGAGGGAAACACAGGCCATTAGAGCTGAAAGTACAGAGGGAAACACAGGACATTAGAGCTGAAAGTACAGAGGGAAACACAGGACATTACAGCTAAAAGTACAGAGGGAAACACAGGCCATTACAGCTGAAAGTACAGAGGGAAACACAGGACATTAGAGCTGAAAGTACAGAGAGAAACTCAGGACATTAGAGCTGAAAGTACAGAGGGAAACACAGGGTATTAGAGCTGAAAGTACAGAGGGAAACTCAGGACATTACAGCTGAAAGTACAGAGGGAAACTCATGGCATTAGAGCTGAAAGTACAGAGGGAAACCCAGGACATTAGAGCTGAAAGTACAGAGGGAAACACAGGACATTAGAGCTGAAAGTACAGAGGGAAACCCAGGCCATTACAGCTGAAAGTACAGAGGGAAACACAGGGTATTAGAGCTGAAAGTACAGAGGGAAACACAGGCCATTAGAGCTGAAAGTGCAGAGGGAAACACAGGACATTAGAGCTGAAAGTACTGAGGGAAACTCAGGACATTAGAGCTGAAAGTACAGAGGGAAACTCAGGACATTAGAGCTGAAAGTACAGAGGGAAACACAGGGTATTAGAGCTGAAAGTACAGAGGGAAACTCAGGACATTACAGCTGAAAGTACAGAGGGAAACACAGGCCATTACAGCTGAAAGTACAGAGGGAAACCCAGGACATTAGAGCTGAAAGTACAGAGGGAAACACAGGACATTAGAGCTGAAAGTACAGAGGGAAACTCAGGACATTAGAGCTGAAAGTACAGAGGGAAACACAGGGTATTAGAGCTGAAAGTACAGAGGGAAACACAGGACATTAGAGCTGAAAGTACAGAGGGAAACCCAGGCCATCACAGCTGAAAGTACAGAGGGAAACACAGGGTATTAGAGCTGAAAGTACAGAGGGAAACACAGGCCATTAGAGCTGAAAGTGCAGAGGGAAACACAGGACATTAGAGCTGAAAGTACAGAGGGAAACACAGGACATTACAGCTGAAAGTACAGAGGGAAACTCAGGACATTACAGCTAAAAGTACAGAGGGAAACACAGGCCATTACAGCTGAAAGTACAGAGGGAAACACAGGGTATTAGAGCTGAAAGTACACAGGGAAACACAGGACATTAGAGCTGAAAGTGCAGAGGGAAACACAGGACATTAGAGCTGAAAGTACAGAGGGAAACCCAGGCCATTACAGCTGAAAGTACAGAGGGAAACACAGGGTATTAGAGCTGAAAGTACAGAGGGAAACACAGGCCATTAGAGCTGAAAGTGCAGAGGGAAACACAGGACATTAGAGCTGAAAGTACAGAGGGAAACACAGGACATTAGAGCTGAAAGTACAGAGGGAAACTCAGGACATTAGAGCTGAAAGAACAGAGGGAAACACAGGCCATTACAGCTGAAGGTACAGAGGGAAACACAGGACATTAGAGTTGAAAGTACAGAGGGAAACACAGGCCATTACAGCTGAAAGTACAGAGGGAAACCCAGGACATTAGAGCTGAAAGTACAGAGGGAAACACAGGACATTAGAGCTGAAAGTACAGAGGGAAACACAGGCCATTACAGCTGAAAGTACAGAGGGAAACACAGGACATTAGAGCTGAAAGTACAGAGGGAAACACAGGCCATTAGAGCTGAAAGTACAGAGGGAAACACAGGACATTAGAGCTGAAAGTACAGAGGGAAACACAGGACATTACAGCTAAAAGTACAGAGGGAAACACAAGCCATTACAGCTGAAAGTACAGAGGGAAACTCAGGACATTAGAGCTGAAAGTACAGAGGGAAACACAGGGTATTAGAGCTGAAAGTACAGAGGGAAACTCAGGACATTACAGCTGAAAGTACAGAGGGAAACTCATGGCATTAGAGCTGAAAGTACAGAGGGAAACACAGGACATTAGAGCTGAAAGTACAGAGGGAAACACAGGACATTAGAGCTGAAAGTACAGAGGGAAACCCAGGCCATTACAGCTGAAAGTACAGAGGGAAACACAGGGTATTAGAGCTGAAAGTACAGAGGGAAACACAGGCCATTCGAGCTGAAAGTGCAGAGGGAAACACAGGACATTAGAGCTGAAAGTACTGAGGGAAACTCAGGACATTAGAGCTGAAAGTACTGAGGGAAACGCAGGACATTAGAGCTGAAAGTACAGAGGGAAACACAGGGTATTAGAGCTGAAAGTACAGAGGGAAACTCAGGACATTACAGCTAAAAGTACAGAGGGAAACACAGGCCATTACAGCTGAAAGTACAGAGGGAAACCCAGGACATTAGAGCTGAAAGTACAGAGGGAAACACAGGACATTAGAGCTGAAAGTACAGAGGGAAACTCAGGACATTAGAGCTGAAAGTACAGAGGGAAACACAGGGTATTAGAGCTGAAAGTACAGAGGGAAACACAGGACATTAGAGCTGAAAGTACAGAGGGAAACCCAGGCCATCACAGCTGAAAGTACAGAGGGAAACACAGGGTATTAGAGCTGAAAGTACAGAGGGAAACACAGGCCATTAGAGCTGAAAGTGCAGAGGGAAACACAGGACATTAGAGCTGAAAGTACAGAGGGAAACACAGGACATTAGAGCTGAAAGTACAGAGGGAAACTCAGGACATTACAGCTAAAAGTACAGAGGGAAACACAGGCCATTACAGCTGAAAGTACAGAGGGAAACACAGGGTATTAGAGCTGAAAGTACAGAGGGAAACACAGGACATTAGAGCTGAAAGTGCAGAGGGAAACACAGGACATTAGAGCTGAATGTACAGAGGGAAACCCAGGCCATTACAGCTGAAAGTACAGAGGGAAACACAGGGTATTAGAGCTGAAAGTACAGAGGGAAACACAGGCCATTAGAGCTGAAAGTGCAGAGGGAAACACAGGACATTAGAGCTGAAAGTACAGAGGGAAACACAGGACATTAGAGCTGAAAGTACAGAGGGAAACTCAGGACATTACAGCTAAAAGTACAGAGGGAAACACAGGCCATTACAGCTGAAAGTACAGAGGGAAACACAGGGTATTAGAGCTGAAAGTACAGAGGGAAACACAGGACATTAGAGCTGAAAGTACTGAGGGAAACTCAGGACATTAGAGCTGAAAGTACAGAGGGAAACACAGGGTATTAGAGCTGAAAGTACAGAGGGAAACTCAGGACATTACAGCTAAAAGTACAGAGGGAAACACAGGCCATTACAGCTGAAAGTACAGAGGGAAACCCAGGACATTAGAGCTGAAAGTACAGAGGGAAACACAGGACATTAGAGCTGAAAGTACAGAGGGAAACTCAGGACATTAGAGCTGAAAGTACAGAGGGAAACACAGGGTATTAGAGCTGAAAGTACAGAGGGAAACACAGGACATTAGAGCTGAAAGTACAGAGGGAAACCCAAGCCATTACAGCTGAAAGTACAGAGGGAAACACAGGGTATTAGAGCTGAAAGTACAGAGGGAAACACAGGCCATTAGAGCTGAAAGTGCAGAGGGAAACACAGGACATTAGAGCTGAAAGTACAGAGGGAAACACAGGACATTAGAGCTGAAAGTACAGAGGGAAACTCAGGACATTACAGCTAAAAGTACAGAGGGAAACACAGGCCATTACAGCTGAAAGTACAGAGGGAAACACAGGGTATTAGAGCTGAAAGTACAGAGGGAAACACAGGACATTAGAGCTGAAAGTACTGAGGGAAACACAGGGTATTAGAGCTGAAAGTACAGAGGGAAACACAGGCCATTACAGCTGAAAGTACAGAGGGAAACTCAGGACATTACAGCTAAAAGTACAGAGGGAAACACAGGCCATTACAGCTGAAAGTACAGAGGGAAACCCAGGACATTAGAGCTGAAAGTACAGAGGGAAACACAGGACATTGGAGCTGAAAGTACAGAGGGAAACTCAGGACATTAGAGCTGAAAGTACAGAGGGAAACACAGGACATTAGAGCTGAAAGTACAGAGGGAAACACAGGACATTAGAGCTGAAAGTACAGAGGGAAACCCAGGCCATTACAGCTGAAAGTACAGAGGGAAACACAGGGTATTAGAGCTGAAAGTACAGAGGGAAACACAGGCCATTAGAGCTGAAAGTGCAGAGGGAAACACAGGACATTAGAGCTAAAAGTACAGAGGGAAACTCAGGACATTACAGCTAAAAGTACAGAGGGAAACACAGGGTATTAGAGCTGAAAGTACAGAGGGAAACACAGGGTATTAGAGCTGAAAGTACAGAGGGAAACACAGGACATTAGAGCTGAAAGTACTGAGGGAAACTCAGGGTATTAGAGCTGAAAGTACAGAGGGAAACTCAGGACATTGCAGCTAAAAGTACAGAGGGAAACACAGGCCATTACAGCTGAAAGTACAGAGGGAAACCCAGGACATTAGAGCTGAAAGTACAGAGGGAAACACAGGACATTGGAGCTGAAAGTACAGAGGGAAACTCAGGACATTAGAGCTGAAAGTACAGAGGGAAACACAGGACATTAGAGCTGAAAGTACAGAGGGAAACACAGGACATTAGAGCTGAAAGTACAGAGGGAAACACAGGCCATTAGAGCTAAAAGTACAGAGGGAAACACAGGGTATTAGAGCTGAAAGTACAGAGGGAAACACAGGGTATTAGAGCTGAAAGTACAGAGGGAAACTCAGGACATTGCAGCTAAAAGTACAGAGGGAAACACAGGCCATTACAGCTGAAAGTACAGAGGGAAACCCAGGACATTAGAGCTGAAAGTACAGAGGGAAACACAGGACATTAGAGCTGAAAGTACAGAGGGAAACTCAGGACATTAGAGCTGAAAGTACAGAGGGAAACACAGGGTATTAGAGCTGAAAGTACAGAGGGAAACTCAGGACATTACAGCTGAAAGTACAGAGGGAAACTCAGGACATTAGAGCTGAAAGTACAGAGGGAAACACAGGACATTAGAGCTGAAAGTACAGAGGGAAACACAGGACATTAGAGCTGAAAGTACAGAGGGAAACCCAGGCCATTACAGCTGAAAGTACAGAGGGAAACACAGGGTATTAGAGCTGAAAGTACAGAGGGAAACACAGGCCATTAGAGCTGAAAGTGCAGAGGGAAACACAGGACATTAGAGCTGAAAGTACAGAGGGAAACTCAGGACATTAGAGCTGAAAGTACAGAGGGAAACTCAGGACATTACAGCTAAAAGTACAGAGGGAAACACAGGCCATTAGAGCTGAAAGTGCAGAGGGAAACACAGGACATTAGAGCTGAAAGTACAGAGGGAAACACAGGACATTAGAGCTGAAAGTACAGAGGGAAACACAGGACATTAGAGCTGAAAGTACAGAGGGAAACCCAGGCCATTACAGCTGAAAGTACAGAGGGAAACACAGGGTATTAGAGCTGAAAGTACAGAGGGAAACACAGGCCATTAGAGCTGAAAGTGCAGAGGGAAACACAGGACATTAGAGCTGAAAGTACAGAGGGAAACACAGGACATTAGAGGTGAAAGTACAGAGGGAAACTCAGGACATTACAGCTAAAAGTACAGAGGGAAACACAGGCCATTACAGCTGAAAGTACAGAGGGAAACACAGGGTATTAGAGCTGAAAGTACAGAGGGAAACACAGGACATTAGAGCTGAAAGTACTGAGGGAAACTCAGGACATTAGAGCTGAAAGTACAGAGGGAAACACAGGGTATTAGAGCAGAAACTACAGAGGGAAACTCAGGACATTACAGCTAAAAGTACAGAGGGAAACACAGGCCATTACAGCTGAAAGTACAGAGGGAAACCCAGGACATTAGAGCTGAAAGTACAGAGGGAAACACAGGACATTAGAGCTGAAAGTACAGAGGGAAACACAGGGTATTAGAGCTGAAAGTACAGAGGGAAACACAGGACATTAGAGCTGAAAGTACAGAGGGAAACTCAGGACATTAGAGCTGAAAGTACAGAGGGAAACACAGGAGATTAGAGCTGAAAGTACAGAGGGAAACACAGGACATTAGAGCTGAAAGTACAGAGGGAAACCCAGGGCGTTACAGCTGAAAGTACAGAGGGAAACTCAGGACATTACAGCTGAAAGTACAGGTAAACACAGGACATTAGAGCTGAAAGTACAGCGGAAATGCAAGGTATGAGAGCTGCAAGTAAAAAAGGAACTGAAGGGTATTAGAGCTGAAAGTACAGAGGGAAACTCAGGGCATTACAGCTGAAAGTACAGAGGGAAACACAGGACATTAGAGCTGAAAGTACAGCGGAAATGCAAGGTATTAGAGCTGAAAGTACAGAGGGAAACCCAGGGCATTAGAGCTGAAAGTACAGAGGGAAACTCAGGACATTAGAGCTGAAAGTACAGAGGGAAACACAGGGTATTAGAGCTGAAAGTACAGAGGGAAACACAGGACATTAGAGCTGAAAGTACAGAGGGAAACACAGGGTATTAGAGCTGAAAGTACAGAGGGAAACTCAGGACATTAGAGCTGAAAGTACAGAGGGAAACCCAGGACATTAGAGCTGAAAGTACAGAGGGAAACACAGGACATTAGAGCTGAAAGTACAGAGGGAAACACAGGACATTAGAGCTGAAAGTACAGAGGGAAACACAGGGCATTACAGCTAAAAGTAGAGAGGGAAACTCAGGGCATTACAGCTGAAAGTACAGGTAATCACAGGACATTAGAGCTGAAAGTACAGCGGAAATGCAAGGTATGAGAGCTGCAAGTAAAAAAGGAACTGAAGGGTATTAGAGCTGAAAGTACAGAGGGAAACTCAGGGCATTACAGCTGAAAGTACAGAGGGAAACACAGGACATTAGAGCTGAAAGTACAGCGGAAATGCAAGGTATTAGAGCTGAAAGTACAGAGGGAAACCCAGGGCATTAGAGCTGAAAGTACAGAGGGAAACTCAGGACATTAGAGCTGAAAGTACAGAGGGAAACACAGGGTATTAGAGCTGAAAGTACAGAGGGAAACACAGGACATTAGAGCTGAAAGTACAGAGGGAAACACAGGGTATTAGAGCTGAAAGTACAGAGGGAAACTCAGGACATTAGAGCTGAAAGTACAGAGGGAAACCCAGGACATTAGAGCTGAAAGTACAGAGGGAAACACAGGACATTAGAGCTGAAAGTACAGAGGGAAACCCAGGACATTAGAGCTGAAAGTACAGAGGGAAACTCAGGACATTAGAGCTGAAAGTACAGAGGGAAACTCAGGACATTAGAGCTGAAAGTACAGAGGGAAACCCAGGACATTAGAGCTGAAAGTACAGAGGGAAACTCAGGACATTAGAGCTGAAAGTACAGAGGGAAACCCAGGACATTAGAGCTGAAAGTACAGAGGGAAACCCAGGACATTAGAGCTGAAAGTACAGAGGGAAACTCAGGACATTAGAGCTGAAAGTACAGAGGGAAACACAGGACATTAGAGCTGAAAGTACAGAGGGAAACACAGGACATTACAGCTGAAAGTACAGAGGGAAACTCAGGACATTAGAGCTGAAAGTACAGCGGAAATGGAAGGTATTAGAGCTGCAAGTAAAAAAGGAACTGAAGGGTATTAGAGCTGAAAGTATAAAGTGAAATGAAAAATATGAGAGCTGAAATATCGAGGGAAATGCAATGTGTTAGAGCTGAAAGTATGGAGGGAAACTCAATCTATTACAGCTGAAATTACAGAGAAATGCAGAGCTTTTGCTGAAAGTGTAGAGGGAAATGCAGGGTATTAATGCTGTAATTATCGAGGGGGACACAGGACTTTATGTTTCAGAAGCAGCCCAGAACTGTCTTCAGTGAACTATCTGGCCTGCACACCTTGAGGGGAAACCGAACCTCAAAGCATTTATTTTAATCAGTTGATTATAGAATCACAGAAACCCTACAGCACAGAAAAAGACCATTCAGCCCATCAAGTGTGCACTGAAAAGCATCCCACCCTGTCTCCATAACATCTGTCAAAATTCTGCCAAACAACAATGTTGCCTGCCCGGTGCCAGGGTGCGGGACATCTCCGACCAGCTTGAAAGGATATTGGAGCGGGAGGGGGAGGATCCAGTTTTTATGGTCCACGTTGGGACTAACAACATAGGCAAAGCTAGGGTGGAGGACCTGTTTGGGGATTATCAAGCACTAGGAAGGAAATTGAAGCACAGGTCCTCAAGGGTCACAATCTCCGGATTACTGCCCGAGCCACGTGCCAATTGGCATAGGGATAAGAAAATTAGGGAAGTAAACACGTGGCTAAGGGATTGGTGTGGGAAAGAGGGATTCCATTTCATGGGGCATTGACATCAGTTTTGGAACCGGTGGGATCTGTTCCGTTGGGACGGTCTCCACCTGAACCAATCTGGTACCAATGTTCTAGCGAAGAGGATAAATAAGGTGGTCAGTAGGACTTTAAACTTCTGAGTTGGGGGGAAGGGAAAGTGAAAGCGACAGGGAGTATGGAGTTAAATGGAAAGATAAGCAGGAGGAGAGCATGTATGCAGGTGGATTTAACCTTGAGGCAGATTAGGAATGCAACAAAAAGGAAGGATAACTTAGGACATCTTATGACTTCCAATATCTCTAATGATAAGAATGTTAGCATTAAGGCACTTTACCTGAATGCTTGTAGCATTCGTAACAAAGTAGATGAACTAATGGCACAGATCATCGTGAATGATTATGATGTGGTAGGCATCACAGAGACATGGTTGCAGGGGGTTCAGGACTGGCAGTTAAACATCCAAGGATTTACAACTTATCGAAAAGACAGGGAGGTGGGCAGAGGGGGCGGGGTGGCCTTGTTAGTTAAGTACAAAATTAAATCTATGGCACTGAATGACATAGGGTCGGATGATGTGGAGCTGTGTGGGTGGAATTGAGGAACCACAAAGGCAAAAAAACCATAATGGGAGTTATGTACAGACCTCCTAACAGTGGTCAGGACCAGGGGCGCAACATGTACCGGGAAATAGAGAAGGCATGTCAGAAAGGCAAGGTCACGGTGATCATGGGGGACATTATTAGAAATGATAGTAAAAGTTTCTTTCAATACATAAGAAACAAACGACAGGCAAAAGTAGACATTGGGCCACTTCAAACTGATGCTGGAAGCCTAGTGATGGGAGATAAGGAAATAGCAGGAGAACTTAATAAGTACTTTGCGTCAGTCTTCACAGTGGAAGACATGAGTAATATCCCAAAAATTAAAGGGAGTCAGGGGGCTGAGTTGAGTATGGTTGCCATTACAAAAGGGATAGTGCTAGAAAAGCTAAAAGGTCTCAACATTGACAAATCTCCTGGCCCTGAAGGGCTTACATCCTAGAGTTCTGAGGGAGGTGGCTGAGGAAATAGCGGAGGCATTGGTTGAGATCGTTCAAAAGTCACTGAAGTCCGGGAAAGTCCCGGATGATTGGAAGACCACTGTTGTAACCCCATTGTTCAAGAAAGGATCAAGACAAAAGATGGAAAATTATAGGCCAATTAGGCTAACCTCGGTTGTTGGTAAAATTCTAGAATCCATCGTTAAGGATGAGGTTTCTAAATTCTTGGAAGAGCAGGGTCAGATTAGAACAAGTCAACATGGATTTAGTAAGGGGAGGTCGTGCCTGACAAACCTGTTAGAATTGTTTGAAGAGGTGACAAGTAGGTTAGACCGGGGAAACCCAGTGAATGTGGTCTATCTAGACTTCCAAAAGGCCTTTGATAAGGTGCCACACAGGAGGCTGCTGAGCAAGGTGAGGGCCCATGGTGTTTGAGGTGAGCTACTGGCATGGATTGAGGATTGGCTGTCTAACAGAAGGCAGAGAGTTGGGATAAGAGGTTCTTTCTCGGAATGGCAGCCGGTGACAAGCGGTGTCCCACAGGGTTCAGTGTTGGGGCCGCAGCTGTTCACGTTATATATTAATGATCTGGATGAAGGGACTGGGGGCATTCTAGCGTAGTTTGCCGATGATACGAAGATAGGTTGTCAGGCAGGTAGTACTGAGGAAGTGGGGAGGCTGCAGAAGGATCTACACAGTTTGGGAGAGTGGTCCAGGAAATGGCTGATGAAGTTCAATGTGAGCAAATGCGAGGTCTTGCACTTTGGAAAAAAGAATACAAGCATGGACTACTTTCTAAACGGTGAGAAAATTCATAAAGCCAAAGTACAAAGGGATCTGGGAGTGCTAGTCAAGGATTCTCTAAATGTAAAAATGCAGGTTGAGTCCGTGATTAAGAAAGCGAATGCAATGTTGTCATTTATCTCAAGGGGGTTGGAATCTAAAAGCAGCGATGTGCTACTGAGACTTTATAAAGCACTGGTTAGGCCCCATTTGAAGTACTGTGTCCAGTTTTGGGCCCCACACCTCAGGAGGGACATACTGGCACTGGAGCGTGTCCAGCGGAGATTCACACGGATGATCCCTGGAATGGTAGGTCTAACATACGAGGAACGGCTGAGGATCCTGGGATTGTACTCATTGGAGTTTAGAAGGTTAAGGGGAGATCTAATAGAAACTTACAAGATAATACATGGCTTGGAAAGGGTGGACGCTAAGAAATTGTTTCTGTTAGGCGGGGAGACTAGGACCCGTGGGCACAGCCTTAAAATTAGAGGGGGTCAATTCAGAACAGAAATGCGGAGACATTTCTTCAGCCAGAGAGTGGTGGGCCTGTGGAATTCATTGCCGCAGAGTGCAGTGGAGGCTGGTACGCTAAATGTCTTCAAGGCAGAGATTGATAAATTCTTGATGTCACAAGGAATTAAGGGCTACGGGGAGAATGAAGGTAAGTGAAGTTGAAATGCCCATCAGCCATGATTAAATGGCGGAGTGGACACGATGGGCCGAATGGCCTTACTTCCACTCCTATGTCTTATGGTCTTATGGTCTAATCTGTGCAATTATTGCAAAAGGGGCAGATTGTGTAATTCCTACATCATGCACTGCCATCTATTGAATTGGCTGAATTGGGATCAGTGCATGAAGCCAGAGGGTGATTGTATGAGGGATGGGCCAATTGGCCTCCCATGCTCCAAATAAATTCATAGAATTCAACAGCACATCCAGCCATTCGGCCCACTGTCCCTCTGCTGGCTCTTTGATAGAGCTATCTGGGATTGCTGAATGCTCTGCCTTAAACTGATTTACAAGTGGAAGAGATGAGCTCTGAGCAAGAGATGAAGAAACTTGTGCGGGGAAGATGGTTGTTGAAGGAGAATAGGAGACCTGCGAAGCGAAGGAGAGCGGATAGCAAGGGAGAAGGCTTCCAGAAAATGATTCCAGTGACTAAGGCTGTAGAAAGTAAAAGGCTGATCTTCAGTGGCAAAGTACAGACGAGGTAACAACATGAAGAGATCTTCAGCTCAGATTGTTTTATCAAAGCTAAAGCCCAAAGCAGAGTTTGTACATCTCCCCTGAGAACGGGAAAAGAAATTAGAACATCACAAGGCATCCCAAAGTCACTTTGGAATATTTTATCATCAAAGATTATTAAGGAATTTAGGAAGAACTTGTCTATGTATCCCCTTTCGCTTACCTGGAGAGGGAAGATACCAATAGATGTAATACTCCTCCACAGATTTTCCAAAGCTATGTCATTGGTGTATTTCACCTTTAATTGGGAGGTGGGTCGGGGTTCTCCTCTGATTTTACAAGTTGCCCACCCTCTAAAGATAAAGCCACGCTCAGAGAGGTCTGCAAGGGTCACACTCAGCTTTCCACTTCTTGAATTCTCCTACCAGAATGAAGGGATGGTTTATTGTTTTAAGCAAGCATATTCTTTTGCTTTGGAAATTTTTGATTGGATTAGTTTCCCTCTCTGTGGAAACAGGCCCTTCAGCCCAACAAGTCCACACCGACCCTCCAAAGAGCAACCCATCTAGACCCATTCCCCTACATTCACCCCTGACTAATGCACCTAACACTACGGGCAATTTAGCACGACCAATTCACCCTGACCTGCACATCTTTGGATTGTGGGAGGAAACCGGAGCACCCAGAGGAAACCCACACAGACACGGGGAGAATGTGAAAACTCCACACAGACAGTCACCCGAGGCTGGAATCGAACCCAGGTCCCTGGCGCTATGAGGCAGCAGTGCTAACCACTGAGCCACCATGCCATCCCTTTGAAGCCAGAGAGTAACTTTGTGCTAAGCAAGTGGTGGAGTTTTCAACCTTTTTTACAGTTTTTGCCTTTCATTAGAGGGCATTGTTGGTTGAATGCTCATAGCCCTCCACTATCTCAATCCAAGTGGTGTTCTTTGTGAGCCAGCTATTCGACAATGGAAGCATCACCTGTTCCTGGTCATGTTCAGTGTTGACACTTGCCCAATGCAAATCACTGAATATGCATTCACACAGTGAGGATCTTGGCTGAGAATCTGCCCTGTCAGTAACCCAGCTGATTGTAAGAGCTCCTATGACCACTCTGTCCAACTTGGGCTGGAGATATTGTATGGTGTTCTTCTGGGCATGCATTGCCTTAGTAGCACACCAAACTGTTAGGAGATTTACAAAATATTTAAAACCAATGGCACAGCATCTTCATTTCACCTTCAAAATCCCTGTAACCAATAAATGAGGTTTGGAGAATAAAATTTGCTGTGCGTGACATACTGAACAAAATTATACCTTTGAGCTCATCCAAACCTCTGTAGCCCATTTGCTAAATCAGCCAAAGTCCCAGTCCTGTGCTCACTGACCTTCATTAGCTCCAATCAAATTATATCTTGATTGGAAAATTCACACCCTTGCTTCAAATCCCTCCGAGGTTTCATCTCTGCTTATATCTGAAACCACCTCCAGCCTCACTTCCCTCCAAAACCTCAGTGTTTCTCAAATTCTGTCCTCTTACATAGCATCCACTTCTTTTGCTCCAATATTAGCAGCTGCGCCTTCAGTTACCCGGTCACCTGTCCTAACATCTGCTGGTTTGGTTCAGTGTCAATTGTTTGATTCTCTTCTCAAATGAAGCATTTTGGGTGCCTTCCAAACATAAGTTGTTGTTGTAAACTCTTGGGTTTACTCTTTCACTTCACATTATCGGTTTTAATAAATTTCCCCTCGGACTATTGTAAAACAATTTGAGATTATAAATAATTTCGGTGGCTTAGTGGTTAACACTGCTACCTCACAGAGCCAGGGACTCAGGTTCGATTCCAGCCTCCAGTCTGTGTGGAGTTTGCACATTCTCCCCGTGTCTGCGTGAGTTCCCTCCAGGTGCTCCAGTTTCCTCCCACAGTCCAAGGATGTGCCGATCCGGTGAATTGGCCATTCCAAATTGCCCATAGTGTTAGGTGCATTAGTCAGAGGGAAATGGGTTTGGTGTCGACTGGTTGGTCCGAAGGGCCTGTTTCCACAATGTAGGGAATCTAATCTAATCTAATTTGTGAGAAGGACTGTTGTTGTTTCAGCTTATTATGCAGTACCATACAGACAGCTGTGCTAATGTGCATTTTATAGCTGAAGAAATTGACAATGATGTTATCACATTCACATTAAGGTAATAGCACTCCAAGTAATTAGATAATATATTAATTACAGCATAGCTTTCTGATTCTCTAGTCTCGTATAAATGTGTGATGTAAAAGCTTGCTTTGGTTAATTAGTTGTGTATTCATAATATTAGGAGAAAGTGAGGACTGCAGATGCTGGAGATCAGCGTCGAGAGAGTGGTGCTGGAAAAGCACATCAGGTCAGGCAGCATCCGAGGAGCAGGAGAATCGACATTTCGGGCAGAAGCCCTTCATCAGGAATGTGGGGAGGGAAGGCGTTGAGAGATAAATAGGAGGTAGGAGTGGGGCTGTGTGGGGGGGAGAGGGGGGGGAAGGGAGCTGGGAAGGCGATAGGAAGATGCAGGTGGGGAGGTGATGGTGACAGGTCGGAAAGGAGGGTGGAGCAGATAGGTGGGAAGGAAGATGGACAGGTAGGACAGTTCAAGAGGGCAGTGACGAGTCGGAGAGTTGAATCTGTGATGAGGGGGAATGGGAAATGAGGAAACTGGTGAAATCAACGTTGATTTCTTGTGGTTGGAGAGTCCCAAGGTGGAAGATGAGGCGTCCTTCCTCCAGGTGTGGGGTGGCTTGGATTTAGCGGTGGAAGAGGTCCAGGACCTGCAGGCCCTTGGCAGAGTGGGAGGGGGAGTTGAAGTGGTCGGCCACAGGGCGGTGGGGTTGTTGGGTCCGTGTGTCCCAGAGACATTCCCTGAAACGTTCCGCGAGTTGGCGTCCTGTCTCCCCAATGTAGAGGAGACCACATCGAGAGCAACGGACACAGTAGATGAAGTGTTTGGATGTGCAGGAAAATCACTGCCAAATGTGGAAGGATCCTTTGGGGCCTTGGACAGAGGTGAGGGGGGGAGGTGTGGGTGCAGGTTTCACATCTCCCACGGCAGCAAGGGAAGGTTCCGGGAATGGAGGGTGGGTTGGTTGGGGGTGTGGATCTGATGAGGGAGTCGCGGAGGGAATGGTCTCTGTGGACTGCCGATGGGGTGGGGAGGGAAACATATCTCTGGTGGTGGGGGTCTGATTGTAGGTGGTGGAAATGGCAAAGGATAATGCACTGTATGACCATTTCCCCCACCTACCATCAGACCCTGACCACCAGAGATATATTTCCTTCCCCACTCCTATCAGCATTCCTCAGAGTCAATTCCCTCCACAACTCCCTCGTCAGGTCCACACCCCCGACCAACCCACCCTCCATTCCCGGAACCTTCCCTTGCTGCCGCGGGAGATGTGAAACCTGCACCCACACCTCCCCCCTCACCTCTGTCCAAGGCCCCAAAGGATCCTTCCACATTTGGCAGTGATTTTCCTGCACATCCAAACACTTCATCTACTGTGTCCGTTGCTCTCGATGTGGTCTCCTCTACATTGGGGAGACAGGACGCCAACTCGCGGAACATTTCGGGGAACGTCTCTGGGACACACGGACCCAATAACCCCACCGCCCTGTGGCTGACCACTTCAACTCCCCCTCCCACTCTGCCAAGGGCCTGCAGGTCCTGGGCCTACTCCACCGCTAAATCCAAGCCACCTCACACCTGGAGGAAGAACGCCTCATCTTCCGCCTTGGGACCCTCCGACTGCACAGCATTTACTTTAACTTCACCAGTTTCCTCATCTTCCTTCCCACCCATCCCATCCCAGATCCAATCCTCTAATTCGGCACCGCCCTCTTGAACTGACAATCTTCCTTCCCACGCACCTGCATCTAACTATCGCCTTTCCAGCTACCTCACCCCCAGCCCCACCCCACCCTCCTATTTTTCTCTCAGTCCCCTTCTCCCCACCCCCCACATTCTTGACGAAGGGCTTATGGCCGAAATGTCGGCTCCCCTGCTCCTCGGATGCTGCCTGACCTGCTGTGCTTTTCCAGCGCCACACTATTCACAATATTACATCAGCAGTAATGAAACAGGGAACATCGAGTCACAACGGTACCAAAGGAGGCCATTCAGCCTGTATTTGACAATACAGTCAGTCCCACCCCTCTGTTCCATCTCCAAAGTCCGCACGTTTATTTACCTCAAATGCCCAACAAATTTACTTTGAAATGATTGATTGAATCTGTTTCCAGCACCCTGAAACAATTGTCTCCAGTTCATTCCATTCACTGCATAAATAAATTCTTCCTTAAATTCCCCTACAACTCTTGCTTAAAATCTTAAATCTCTGTCTCATAGCACTGGTACTATCAGCCAACGAGAATAATTATTTTTGTCAACCTTATCCTCCTCATCGCTGTCTTAAATGGACAATTCTTTAATCAGAATTATGCCCTTTGATCCTAAGCTCTCCTTTAAGGAAAACAACCTTCCACATCGACCCTGTCAATTTCCGGATGAAGGGCTTTTGCCCGAAACGTTGATTTTGCTGCTCGTCAGATGCTGCCTGAATAGCTGTGCTCTTCCAGCACCACTGATCCAGAATGCCTCAGAATCCTGTTTGTTACAATATGTTTGCCTTTCATTATTCTCAATTCCAATGAGTACAGGCCTAAGCTGTTCAATCTCACCTCATAAGACAGTCCCTCCATATCCAGGATCAGCTGAGTGCACCTTCTCTGGACTGCTTCTAATGACAGTATATCTTTAATTCAACAAGGAGTCCAAACCTGTTCACAGTATTCCAGCTGTGGTCTGATTAGTGCCTTGTACAGTTTTAGCGAAACTGCCCTACCTTTACACTCCATTCCCTTTGAAATATCGGCCAACACTGGGTGGATTAAGTGGTTAAGTGAATTGGCCGTGCTAAGTTGCCCCATAGTATCTACAGTGTCCGGGGATATGTAGGCTAGGTGGATGAGCCATGGGAAATGCAGGGTTACAGGGATAGGATAGGGCATGGGTCTGGGTGGGTTGTTCTTCGGGGGGTTGGTGTGGACTCAGTGGGTCAAATGGCCTGCTTCCATACTGTAGGGATTCTGTGATGATTCTATAAGGAACACTGAACTTGGATGCTAATTTTCTGTGATTCATGAATGGGGACTCCCAAAACCCTTGCTTTGTAGCTTTGCTGCAGTCTTTTTCCATTTAAATAATACTCAGCTCCTTTATTCTTCTTGCCAAAGTGCATAAGCTCACATTTGCCCATGTATCAAGTTTTATGCTCACTCACTTAACCTGTCTACATCCCTCTGTAGATGACTGTGTCCTCTTACCACTTGCCTTCCTCCCTATTTTTGTGACATCTACAAACTTGGCGATAGTACAATCACTTTACTTATCCAAGTCGTTCCTCTCCCACCCTTCTGCATCCCACCCATTCAACATATTCCTCCACACTTAACCATCTGACACCTGAGGGTAACGAATTCATTTGGTACCATGTTCCGCGAAGAGTTGATTTTGTTTGCGACTTAGACATTATACCTCCCTCAACCAGCGGTACCAAAAAATGCAAATGAACTGGCCATTTAACTGCTCTTCGATTGGTTGTGATTTGGTCAGGGCATGCTAAGTGCTAATGTGACCGCAGTATGTTTGTGAGTTTGGGCTGGAAATTTGAGAAAAAGCTGCAACCGAACTCTGCTACTGCTGACCTGTAGCTCGATGCATTCCCTTTGGCTTTCTACAATCAAGAGATATTTTTTTCCAAAAGTGTGCAGCCTTGCGGCTTGCAGTGTGTGCAGCATGAAAAGAAAGAATGTGCATTCCTATAGTGCCTCTCATGACCTCGGGGTGCCCCAGTGCACTTTACAGCCAATGAAATACTTCTGAAGTGCGGTCACTGTTATGATGTAGGGACCATAACAAACGTTTTGAGCGCAACATGGTTAAATGACAATGCGAAAAATAATTCCTAAGCTCATAAATTTCTAAAACTTAACACTGACCAGTTCTTGAGACAAGTTAAATCCAGAGGCCTTCACTGATGAGTGTTACTGGTGATTATAATTCACAATAAAAAGCTCCATGAACTATGTCACAATTGCCAGTCGGTACCACACAGGATCTTAATTTATTGTTGTACTCTGTAAACAATCTGCCATTCTAAAAATGCTTCTTGGCTTAGCACATGAAACATTCCTTTGTACTCTTATGACCACAGCAATGAACTTGGAGAGTTTCTGCCACTTATTGCGTATCTGCCATTTCTCTCCCAAATAATAAAGGCGACCAGCAATTTGCTGCCTGATCAAGGGGTGGAATAAAAGACAATCAACAAGAATGACCCGAGAGGGACCAGACTGTGGATTCCAGTCATGCACTGTCATTTCTTGCTCCTCCTAAGCCAAAGATTGATGGTCTTCATAATGGGGATGACACAAAGGTGTCTGTCCAGACGCAAAGCCAATATCTGCTTCAACTTGTTGCTTCCTATGGGCAGTTTTATGAAAGTAACTGGAGGCACGCAGTTGAAATGGCTCAGAAACACCAGACTAGTGACAGTTGAGCAGAGCTGAATGTTGAACATCCCCTCCTGCTTTTGTATCTGTTATACAAGGCCAAAGTCTGGTGAAGGCAGTGACTCTTTAGATGATTAATGACAGGAAATAGAAATATGCAGTATTTTTATCCTGCTGTTTCTAACTGAATTCACTGCCTCATGGAACAGGAACTTGAAAGGGTTCAGGAAAGATTGACAAGGATGTTGCCAGGGTTAGAGGGTTTGAGCTATAGGGAGAGGCTGAACAGGCTGGGGCTGTTTTCCCTGGAGCGTCGGAGGCTGAGGAGTGACCTTAATGAGGTTTATAAAATCATGAGGAGGTTTATAAAATCATGAGGGACATGGATAGGATAAATTGACAGGTCTTTTTCCTAGGGTGGGGGAATCCAGAACTAGAGGGCATAGGTTTAAGGTGAGAGGGGATAGATATAAAAGGGACGTAAGGGGCAACCTTTTCACGCAGAGGGTGGTATGTGTATGGAATGAGCTACCAGAGGAAGTGGTGGAGGCTGGTACAATTGCAACATTTAAAAGGCATCTGGATGGGTATATGAATAGGAAGGGCTTAGAGGGATGTGGGCCAAGTGCTGGCAAATGGAACTAGATTAATTTAGGATATCTGGTCAGCATGGACGAGTTGGACTGAAGGGTCTGTTTCTGTGCTGTACAGCTCTATGACTCTATGACACATCATAAAAGTGAAAATGCTTGCTTTGTTACAGCACCTTTCACAAACTCAGGATGTGCGAAAGCCCTTTGCAGTGAATTATTATTGAAGCGTAACTGCACTGTAATGTAGCAAAGGCAGCAGCCAATTTGCACACAGCATGCTCCTACAAACAACAATGAGATCATCTGTTCTTCAGATGTTGTATGAAGGATTAAGTTTGGCCCAGGGAACCAGAGAGAACCCCCCTTTCCTTTGAAAAAATATTGAAGGGTCTTTTGATTCCGAAGGCAGATGAGAAGGACCTGTTTTTACATCTCAGCATTTCAGATAACGCAGCACTCCCTGAATCCATCACCAAGAGTGTTAGCCTGGAATTAGATGCTCAAATCTCTGGACTCAGAGGCCAGAGTGCAACTAAATGAGCTACAACCGTCTCCGTCTAAGCTGTATGGCTGTGAGCACACACAGCTGCTCCATATAGAAATTGGTGTCAGCCCACCAATGGCAGCACTGACTCCCAGTTCTGGAAGTTGTCACGCACACAGGCCTCAGAGACCTGTGCAGCCAGGGAGGAAATTAGGGGGAATAGCTGAAGGTGTTGCTGGCCAGGAAACTGTTCAACCATTCACATCAACCTCACCCAAACCTTACATTCCATTGTTTTGAGTTGCATGGGTCAGGTCCTCGTTCCACTGAGTGGTGATATCCAGTTTGCATAACGCAGTACCTCAGCGGAGAAACACCTCCATTAGGGCATCATCAAGCAGTTCAGTGATGCATTAATTGAGCATGTGCCCAGAACGTTACCATCAGAGAAAAAAACAGGCTTCCCTGAACCTCAACCACAACCCTATTGAAGTGAACATTTCAATCACAACATTGCTAACCCTCAACAGGCAGGTTTTTAGCACAGAACCTGAAAGGCATTGCTGAAAAAAGGTACAAGTGTTTTGTTATGCACTTATCAGGACAATTCACACGAAAAACTAGTTTAAGAGGAAAAAACAATATTTTTTTTTCTTTTTTTTTCTTTTATCCCCAGCACCCATGGTGTGTGTGTGTATACATGTGAGACACAGTGAAAGACACAAAGTGCACCAAAAACAATATTTATACTGCATGAAAGGAGAGAGTTGATTGGCTGACAGCTGTACTCTGATTAGTAGAGGCATTGCCATGGACAAAGCACCAATTAATGATGATTTACAATTAACTGCCTGGCTTTGTTTAAATTTTATCAAGTTGGTTGACTGACTAATCAGGGCATTGCCCTGAGAAATAAACTGGCAAATGGCTGTCACTGGTTTTGTTGAGTTGAAACAGGTGTAATGCTTGTACATGTTTTTGTATCTGCAAAATGCAGAATCCTGTCAATTAATATACGCAAAATCCAGTACACACAAGTGTGCCACAGTCCTGACTGACAATCTTAAATTGGGTGTCAGTTTAGATTAGATTACTTACAGTGTGGAAACAGGCCCTTCGGCCCAACAAGTCCACACCGACCTGCCGAAGCGTAACCCACCCAGACCCATTCCCCTACATTTACCACTTCACCTAACACTACGGGCAATTTAGCATGGCCAATTCACCTAACCTGCACATTTTTAGACTGTGGGAGGAAACCCACGCGGACATGGGGAGAATGTGCAAACTCCACACAGTCAGTCGCCTGAGGCGGGAATTGAACCTGGGACCCTGGCACTGTGCACTAACAGTGGCACGAGCCACCGTGCCACACAGTCAGGATACCCAGCAAATGTTGCCCAATTGCACAATCAGATTGAACATTGGACACGATGTTGCAAGTTTTGGAAGCTCAAGTTGGTCAGGTACAGTCAGACCATTGTGAATACACCAGATGGCCTCCTTCTTTAAAGACCATAATTTCCCCTCCTACATGGTTGAGGATCCCTCCAGCGCATCTCATCCACTTTCAGCACCTCAGTCCTCGAACCCCACCCCTTCAACCGCAACAAGGACAGAACCCCCCCCCCCCCCCCCCCCGTCCTCACCTTCCACCCCACCAACCTCCGCATAAATCGCATCATTTGCTGATATTTCTGCCACCTCCAAATGGACCCCACCACCATGAATATATTGTCCTCCCCACCCCTATCCGCTTTCTGCAAAGACCGTTCCCTCCGTGATCTACCTGGTCAAGTCCACGCCTCAATGGGCTGAGAAGTGGCAGATGGAGTTTAATTCAGATAAATGCGAGGTGCTGCATTTTGGAAAAGCAAATCTTAGCAGGACTTATACACTTAATGGTAAGGTCCTAGGGAGTGTTGCTGAACAAAGAGACCTTAGAGTGCAGGTTCATAGCTCCTTGAAAGTGGAGTCGCAGGTAGATAGGATAGTGAAGAACGTGTTTGGTATGCTTTCCTTTATTGGTCAGAGTATTGAGTACAGGAGTTGGGAGGTCAGATTGTGGCTGTACAGGACATTGGTTAGGCCATTGTTGGAATATTGCGTGCAATTCTGGTCTCCTTCCTATCGGAAAGATGTTGTGAAATTTGAAAGGGTTCAGAAAAGATTTACAAGGATGTTGCCAGGGTTGGAGGATCTGAGCTACAGGGAGAGGCTGAATAGGCTGGGGCTGTTTTCCCTGGAGCATCGGAGGCTGACGGGTGACCTTACAGAGGTTTACAAAATTATGAGGGGCATGGATAGGATAAATAGGCAAAGTCTTTCCCCTGGGGTCGGAGAGTCCAGAACTAGAGGGCATAGGTTTAGGGTGAGAGGGGAAAGATATAAAAGGGACCTAAGGGGTAACTTTTTTTACACAGAGTGGTGCGCATATGGAATGAGCTGCCAGAGGAAGTGGTGGAGGCTGGTACAATTGCAACATTTGAAAGGCATTCAGATGGGTATATGAATAGGAAGGGTTTGGAGGGATATGGGCCGGGTGCTGGCAGGTGGGACTAGATTGGGTTGGGATATCTGGTCTGCATGGACGGGTTGGACTGAAGGGTCTGTTTCCGTGCTGTACGTGTCTATGACTCTATGACACCCTCCCCTCCCAGCACCTTCCCTTGCCACCACAGGAATTGCAATACCTGCGCCCACACCTCCCCCCTCAATTCCATCCAAGGCCCCAAAGGAGCCTTCCACATCCATCAAAGTTTCACCTGCACTTCCACATGTCATTTACTCTATCTGTTGCTCCTGATGTGGTCTCTTCTACACTGGGGAGGCCAGATGCCTTGCCGTGGCCAAACATTTCAACTCCCTCTCCCACTCTGCTAAGGACATGCAGGTCCTGGGCCTCCTCCATCGCCACTCCCTCACCACCTGACGCCTGGTGGATGAGCGTCTCATCTTCTGCCTCGGGACCCTCCAACTCCAGGGCATCAATGTGGACTTCACCAGCTTCCTCATTTCCCCTCCCCCCACCTTACCCCAGTTCCAACCTTCCAGCTCAGCACCGTCCTCATGACCTGTCCTACCTGTCAATCTTCCTTCCTACCTATCAGCCCCACCCCCCTCTCTGACCTGTCACCTTTACCCCCACCTCCATCCACCTATCGCACTCTCAGCTACCTTCCCCCCAGCCCCACCCCCCTCCCATTTATCTCTCCACTCCTGAGGCTCCCTGCCTCATTCCTGATGAAGGGCTTTTGCCCGAAACGTCGATTTTCCTGCTCCTCAGATGCTGTGCTTTTCCACTACCACTCTAATCTCCAGCCTCTGCAGTTCCCACTCTGCCATCGTCAGAACATTGCCTGTGGTGAACAGCCAAAAGGACATGCTGTTTAGGATGTGACCCGCCAGTCTTTGGGATGTATAGCCTACATCACACCGGCACTGAAATTCATATACCATATTTCTCATTTGTGTGATCGGCAAATGATCTTGTTGGTTTGACAGTAATACCCATCATTAGAGAAAACCACTCACGTTGCGACTACTTCACAAAAGCACGAGACAGCAAGCTTCACTTATTGCTCACACTTCTGAGGCCGCTTACCTTAATCCAAGGTCGATTGGACACGTTTCAAGATTAAACTGACAGCCTTCGGGCTATTTATGAATTTGTATAATATATAGCAAGAAATTATCTGATTTGGGTCACCACAGGATGGCTTTGATGCACCATATCTCAGCATCAAGTTGCATGGTGGTTATAGAGTCATAGCAATGTACAGCACGGAACCAACCCTTCGGTCCAACTTGTCCATGCCGACTAGATATCTTAAATTAATCTCGTCCCATTTGCCAGCACCTGGCCTATATCCCTCCAAACCTTTCCTATTCATATATACATCCAGATGCCTTTTAAATGTTGCAATTGTACCAGCCTGCACCACTGTTCTTTGTAGTCAGAAAGACCATGTACGGTACACAGAGCATTGCCTGGCAGCGACTGTGGAGAGACAAACAGAGTTAACATTTTGAGTCTAGTATGACACTTCTTCAGAACGGACCAAATATATGCACTGCAGCTGTTTCAACCCATGAAGATAGATGACACCCATACTTTGGCTGTTCGCATTATTTGCAGAGGAAGCACATAATATTTTGGGGAGAAAACCAATTTAGGCACTGAATAACAGGATCTCTCATTCCTTATCTTCCAGTTCATAAAGGCTAATTTTCAGTAAAGTTGAAGAAAATGGAGAAAGTGGCAAACAACGAATTGAACACCAGCCAGTAAAAGGTGCTACATACTCCAGGGTGGAAAGGTAACAGGTTTGATTTGCTGAACCACCCAAAAGAACCACTTTTTTGGAGATTAGGGCTTTATTTAATGACTTCTGTGTGTTTACTTTTCATGATGATTTAAATGGTTTGAAGTAAATCAGTACTTAAAAGGAGTAGACTTAAATTAATGTTTTGTCATGTGTGACTTGGCAAGAGATGGCATTTTCTAGCTGCATAATATTTAAGCTGTGGTTAGTCATTGGGGAAGTGATTAAAAATTAACCAGTCAGTCTGCACACAAAAATGCTTCTCAATTTGCACCAATGATGTGTTATGATGAAGTTTACTACCCCATTGTACCATGATAGACAGGTTACTGATGGCCTCTGAATGCTCAGTGAAATTGCTTGATGGTACACAATGGGGTAGGGAGGGGTGGAAAGTGGAAAATGATTAATGTTAGCCCCATAAAGTAAACAGCAGTGTAAAATTGCAGCACGCACCTTGATCAAAAGCAGCTTGTATGTTGCTGATCTCTTGATTTACAATGCATTGGCTAGGCTTCAAGGTGCCTAGATGAAATTCAATAGTCATATTACTGTAACTGGGAGACAGGGTTGTTTGTAAGTCTGTACTTATGTTCATTGGTCCCTTTTTGTGAAGTGCGTGAAAGTTTCCCCAAATATTTGTAAGACTTGACATACAGTCAGCGTTAAATTTATTGAAAGCTCCACATTTTCTATATGTTCATCCTCAAGATGGGCAGCACGGTGGCACAGTGGTTAGCACTGCTGCCTCACAGCGCCAGAGACCCGGGTTCAATTCCCACTTCAGGCGACTGTCTGTGTGGAGTTTGCACATTCTCCCCGTGTCTGCGTGGGTTTCCTCCGGGTGCTCCGGTTTCCTCCTACAATCCAAAAACTGTGCAGGTTAGGTGAATTGGCCATGCCAAATTTACTGTAGCGTTAGGTGAAGGGGTAAATGTAGGGGAATGGGTCTGGGTGGGTCACGCTTCGGCGGATTGGCGTGGACTTGTTGGGCCGAAGGGCCTGTTTCCACACTGTAAGTAATCCAATCTATGTGGGCATCACTCTTTATATCCATCCCAAGTTGCCCGGAGAAAACAGTGAAAACAGCTCCTTACTGAACTGCTGCATTGTAACAGCAAGATGCAACTGACTGACTTGCGAAGCCATTTCAAGGACATTCAAGATCAACTATCTTAGGCAAATTGGCCATCCTAAATTGTCCATAGTGACTAGAGATGTGCAGGCTAGGTGGATTTCCCATGGTAAATACGAGGTTATAGGGATAGGGTAGGGAGCTGGGACTGGGTGGGTCAGTACAGACTCAATGGGCTGAAAGCCCTCTTTCTGCACTGTAAGGATTCTATGATTCTACAGTCTTTCTGTGGTACTTGACACGCATATAAGGCCAGGCGGGGTAAGGGCACTAGATTTCCTTCAACTTAATCAAAATCATTGAACCACTTGAGTGATAATGACAATCCAACAGGTTCATTATCACTTTGACTGATCTCAGTATTTTCAGATTTGTTTTTAAACCGAGTTGAAAACTCCTTGTAGTAATTTGAACTCGTACTGTCTGAGTTACCAGCGCAATAATGTAACCACGATATTGCCATTCTTCTAATACTGCTGCAACTGTTGGATATGGATAATTCCTTAAATAATCCAGGAGCTTACTTCGATTGGTAGGACAAGCAGAACATCAAGATCTGCAATCACTGTTGCGATGTCGGAAACATGGCTGTCAATTTGCATAGAGTTAGCTCCATTATGATAATGAGCAGGCAATCTATTTCAATGATGTTGATTGAAAGATAAATATTGACGATATTAAGGACACAAGGGTTAAGTCCTCTGGTAGGGATTCATTCACCTGAGAGGGCATTCAATTTGATGCCCGATCCAAAAGATGGGTCCCTCCAATAGTGCAGCCTCCCTCCATACTGCACTGGAGTGTCAGCTGAGATATTTGGGCTCAGCTCCTGGACTGGGACTCACACCCAAGGCTTACATCTAATGAATGGATAAATGAAAGGTCGCATTGGTGGCTGACACCAGCATTTGGCAGAGCACTGAACCCAGAATGTGCAAAAGTGGAGTGACATTGAGTGATTATTTGAAGATATCAGTAACATCTTCACACTATTTCCACAACTTAATGCTGACATTTCACCACCTGCCTCACAGCACCAGAGACCCGGGTTCGATTCCAGCCTCGGGCAACTGTGTACATTCTCCCCGTGTCTGCGTGGGTTTCCTCTGGATGCTCCAGTTTTCTCTGACAGTCCAAAGATGTGCAGGTTAGGGTGGATTGGCCATGGGAAATGCAAGGTTATGGGGATAGGGTAGGGGGTGGGTCTGGGTGGGATGTTCTTCAGAGGGTCAGTGTGGATTCAGTGGGCTGAATGGCCTGCTCCCACACTGCAAGGATTCTACGATTCACATCATCTAACCACGTCCTTCCTTCTCCTTATTGTAGGAAACAAATGAGAAAACACAGTTGCGAATTTAAAGCTTCATCAGTGCTTGCATAGAGCAATAAGTAAATTCAACGTTTTAAGAACAGTCTGAAGAATTTCTTTCTAACAAGCAATAATTTACGAATTTGGTGAAAGGTGTGACATCACTGATGCAGCTGTGCCATTGTGGATGGATCATGGTGGCCACATTTAATGGCAATGCCAATCTCCTGCATTGGGAACATATACTCTGTGAATGAAAACATAAACTCGTGCCAGTGCTCAGAATTGCAATGTGATCAGGGTGCATTTTAAACTCAAGCAAATTCAGAGCAATTCCAAGTTTGTAACAACTCTTGCAGATATAAAGCACTGTAATACAGCACAGCATCTCCAATGTGCTTCACGGAAACGCCACCAAATAATATCCGCTTTAGCGATAATAAGGAGATATTAGGATCAGCAAGTTAAAGCTTAGTCAAAAGAGAAGACTTGCATTTATATAAGCGCTTATCACAAACACTGGGGTTTGGTTAGCTCAGTTGGCTGGATGGCTGGTTTGTGATGCAGGGTGATACAACAGCACATGTTTAATTCCTGCACTGACTGAGGTTACCTTGATGGACTCTCCTTCTCAACATCAACCCCATCCGAGGTATGATGCCCCTCAGGTTAAACCACCACCAGCCATCTCTCTCTCTCTCTAACGAGAGAGTGGGACTATGTCAACTTTACCTTTAAACACAAACACTAGGCATCCCAAAGCACTTTACAATTAATTAAATACATTTGAAAGTGTATTAGTGCTGTAGTGTCAGAAACACAATAGCCAACAGACACACAGCAAGCTTCCACAAATACCACTGTGATAATGACCAGATCAATTGTTTTCCTGATATTAACTGAGGGATAAATATTGACCAGCTCATCGAGAGAACTCGAATCAAGGCAGAATTCTGCGGATGCTGGTAATCTGAAACAAACACAGAACGATGGAGAAACTCAGCAGGTCTGGCAGCATCTGTGGAGAGAGAAACAGAGTGAACATTTCAAGTCTGGCATAACTCTTCTTCAGAATTCCCATGCTCATTTTCAAAACAGTGCCGTGAGAATATTTACATCCACCTGAGGGGGCAGATGGGCCTCAGTTTAATGTCTCAACTGAAAAAACAGCATCTCCAACAGTGCAACACTCCCTCGATGATACACACTGGGAGTGTCAGCTGAGTTTTCATGACTTAGACCTAAAACATTATGACTCAAGAGATAAGACTGCTTACTCACTGAGCTGGAACACCAAGGAGGTAAGTTTGAAGGAGCGTTTGAAAGGAGGATAGCGGCAAAGAGAGAACTTTGGAATTTATGACCCAAGGCACAGCCATCAGCTGAAAAATCAGTTATTCAGAAGACAGAGTCACTGAAATGCTGAGGGCTCAGATAGTTGTAGGCCTACAGGGTTGGGCTGTGCCATCAATTTGAGTCCTTAACAGCAGGAGAGTTTTATTTGCATTTTCCAAATGAATTACTTATTATACAATTGATGCAAGACCCATAAACCTGTGAATGATGACATGATCTGTTTTGAAACAGGGTCTGTGCCCAAATTGTTACATTGCCTGTCCTTCCCGCAAGTTGCTGCCTAACCTCTTGTGTGCCTTCAACATAAACTCTCATTTAGTTGTTAATCATTACATGGTGGGAATAATAAGACGTTACACACAACTTCTTTTGATCACCAGAGAATGGAGCTTAGTTCACATGGGAGGGGATCAAGTCAGGATAGAAGTGAAAAGCTGTTCCTTCAGGTCCTGATTCCAGAACATTGGAACTCTGTAGACCCGAAATGTCAATCTACAATATTCTGTTGGGCCCCTGGATCGTGGAGCAATCAATTTCACCCTGATGCTGCATGGATTTACATTTTCTTAATCAAAAATCCACGGTCATACTATCAGAAAATTAGGCCAAAACTTGAAACAAGAACCCAATTAGGGTTCAGGTCATAGACTGGCCCTGTCACCTCACTACAGACCTGAACAATACTTGGACTTGGGCTGATAAGTGGCAGGAAACATTCATGTCACACAAGTGCCAGGCGTTGTCAGCAAAAAGTGGAAGGAAAATCCAATGATAAGAGCATTGGTAAACATCTCTAGAGAGGTCACGGACCCAATCTTTCAGTTTTGTGAGAGAGATGCAAACATTTAGTCAAACCCTCCAACGCACTGTGGGCAAACATTGAAATAACTCCACAGAGATTGGTATCCTGTCACCAAGTCACCCTTTCTTTACACATGCATCCTACTTGACACTGGTCCGGCTTCCTCAGAGGCAGCTCTCAGAGTGAACAGAACTTCTAACACTCCTGTTTATATCTGTCAGCCAGGGCTCCCTGATTGATTCAGATTGACTTCCTCAATTGGGGGACTCATATTTTATGAACGCATCCAATCACTACAAACACTTTTGTTATGGGTTGGCGGGGGGTGGGGGGGGGAAGCTTACTGAGGAATTTCCAAAGCCTTTATACTCTATGCTGTGAACTAATCCAAAGTGCTGACAGAAGAGGCAATAATTGAGAAAATCCACCGGAGCTGACATTCCTGATAATGTGGGTCTTCGATAAGCTTTTTGCTGTGACTTGGGGATAGGGCAGAAGAAGTGGAGTTAAGGTGCACAATCTGCCATGATCCTACTTGCCCATAGTATTCAGGAACATGTAGGTTAGGTGCATTAGCCATGGGAAATGCATGGTTATAGGGATAGAGTAGGGGGGTGGATCTGGGTAGGATGTTCTTTAGAGGGTTGATGTGGACTTGGGCTGAATGGTCTGTTTCCACATTGGGGATTCTATTTACAAAAACTGGTAAATGTTAGTCAATTGATTTCATTGTATAAGAAAGATGGAAAATTAACATGCAAGTACAGCAAGCATTTGGGTAGGGAAGTTATATGTTTCTTTAATTGTAACGAGTAATGTCGGAGCGTCGGAGGCTGAGGGGTGGCCTTATCGAGGTTTATAAAATCATGAGGGGCATGGTTAGGATAAATAGACAAGGTCTTTTCTCTGGGGCAGGGGAGTCCAAGTCTACAAGGCATAGGTTTAGGGTGAGAGGGGAAAGAAATAAAAGGGACCTAAGGGGTAACCTATTCACACAGAGGGTGGTACGTGTATGGAACGAGCTGCCAGAGGAAGTGGAGGAGGCTGGTACAGTTACAACATTTAAAAGGGATCTGGCTGGGTACATGAATAGGAAGGGTTTAGAAGGATATGGGCCAAATGGGACTAGATTAATTTAGGATTAACTGTTTGGGACATGGACAAATTTCCATGAAGGGTCTGTTTCCATGCTGGACAGCTCTATGACTCTATGAGTACCAAACAGTGGAGCAGGTTCATGAGGGTGGAAGGTGATGAATAGCCCACTGCAGATGCCATGCTCCTCACAGCTTACCAACACTGCCCATTTGGGTTCACATGGGAAGAATGGTCATCTGGGTCAGATGCTGGAATGCAGATCCATGGGGGAGGATTCAGTTCTTGAGAGTTCAGGTCAGATCCGGAATGCTGCCAACCTAACTCTAACCTGGCAGAGCTTTACTCGGTATCTAACCCCTGTGCTGTCCCTGTCCTGGGAGTGTTTGATAGGGACAGTGTAGAGAGAGCTTTACTCTGTATAAAGCCCTGTGCTGTCCCTGTCCTGGGAGTGTTTGATAGGGACAGCATAGAGGGAGCTTTACTCTGTATCTAATCCCTGTGCTGTCTCTGTCCTGTCCCTATCCTGGGAGTGTTTGATAGGGACAGCGCAGAGGGAGCTTTACTCTGTTTATAGCCCTGTGCTGTCCCTGTCCTGGGAGTGTTTGGTAGGGACAGCATAGAGGGAGCTTTACTCTGTATGTAGCCCTGTGCTGTCCCTGTCCTGGGAATGTTTGATGGGGACAGTGTAGAGAGAGCTTTACTCTGTATCTAACCCAGTGCTGTGTCTATCCTGGGAATGTTTGGTGGAACAATGTAGTGGTGTTTTACTCTGTATCTAACCCCATCCTGTCCCTGTCCTGGGAGTGATTGATGAGGACAATGTTGAGGGAGCTTCACTCTGTATCTAACCCCAAGCCTGACTGCGTTCCCCCAGTCTTTGATGAGGACAGTGTA
Organism: Chiloscyllium plagiosum; assembly: GCF_037043375.1. NCBI lineage: Eukaryota > Metazoa > Chordata > Chondrichthyes > Orectolobiformes > Hemiscylliidae > Chiloscyllium > Chiloscyllium plagiosum. The sequence continues at coordinate 20,562,676 of NW_028270191.1, read as the reverse complement.
GAGACTCTTTACTGAGCCCCGTCCGGTTCACCAAAAATTGTTGCTTTTCAGAGAGGTGATGCAAGAAGATTGGGCAAAGGAGGGAAAGAAAACAGAATTGAAATTATTCAGGAGACAGGTTTACTGCAAAATCCTGGAGCTGTTTTCTGTAGAATAACAGGGAGAGCAGGAGCTGTTAATTTCTCAACAAATCCCACTTTAACAGAATCTGGAAAAAATAGGCCTTGATCTGGAAATTGAAAAAAAACACAACAGTTCGTGCTTTAACTATCAGATTGAATCACTTGTCATAAACAGCAGGAGACTGTTTGCAAAAGGGTTGAAGGTCTCGGGGATTTTGCACAAGGTCAAACTCCTGAACAATAACTACAGTTGTGTTTATACCACCTGGCCAGGATAATCCACAGTAACTGCGCTCTGTTGTAAGATCATCTCTGTCAGGCCTTCCCCCCCCCCCCCCCCCCGCTTGCTTTCCGATGAAAAGGAGCTGATTGAAAAGCAACAGTGGCCATTAGATAGCAAAAAGACCTTAATCTTTGTTAGCCCTGCCTTTTAAACATTCCTGACCCCAAAATTCCATCTCTTCCAAGATACAAATTCCTTTTTTTTGAAAACTCGCAATGAGGCCAGTTACGAGTTTATGTTAAGGGTGAAAAATAAATTGAGCACAAAGACGTTGGAAATGGCATGCAATCTTACAAACTTTTAACACCTATTTAGCAATTTCATAGCAGGTTTAAACTTCCAAAATATTTGCCTGGCTGGAGGGGTTTATGCTGGAACTGTATAAAACACGAATTGGACCAAAGCTGGAACGCTGTATGCAGTTCTGGTCATTTCGCTAAAGGAAAAATGTGATTGCATAAGAGAATGTGCAGAGGAGTTGTTTGAAAATTAATTGATGAGATGTGGGAGTCACTAGTAGGCACAGCATTTATTGCCCATTCCTAACTGCCCTGAGAGGGCTTAGGCATCTACCACCTTGCTGTGGGTCTGGAGTCGCATGTAGGCCAGACCAGGGTGACAATGGCAAATTTTCTTCCCTACAGGATATTAGTGAACCAGATAGGTTTTTCTGACAATTGACAATGGTTTCATAGTCATCATTAGGCTCTTATTTAAATATTGAATTTAAATTCCACCACCTGCCATGGTAGAATTCAAACCTGGGAGCCAGAAATTTCCCTGGGACTCTAGATAAATCGTCTCTTGATAAAACACTAGGCCATCACCTCCAGTTACAAGGATGTTGCCTGGACTGAAGAATTTTACTTATAAGGCAAAATTGCTGTTGTAGGATTCTTCAAGCTATTTAAGTCCCCATCTTGATTGCAGGATATCTGGCCTTTAAACGATGTATCTTTAATGGAGTGTGAGGTGTAGCTTCACCCAGGTTTCCTGGTAACGTTGCCAACTCAGGTTGAATGTACTTCAAGAGACTGCACCACGTGACCTACCACCATTCTCCCATCATGCTTCACAGCATAGCCACTGGGATGACTTGTCTTCCCACAGCCAATTAAGTTGCTTTCTTAATCAATTAGAACAATCTTGAATGTCAAATAGCCTTTAATCCCATATGTCCAATACTTTTCTAATGAATAGATAACTGCCCAGTTCACAGACACAAAATGGCTGCTCTCTGCATGCACACTTCCATTTTGAGTCTGTTCGTGTTTGTTTTCATTAATAAATACCTAAAGCCAGAACAGTGAAGGCTTGTTTTTTATCCTTTGTGGGGGGGTTTTCTGTGGTAGGAATGTGATAAGCATTGATGTGTTTATATTGGCTGGCATCCATCTGAAACATGCATTAAATCCACCTTCACTGAGGGGTATTTTTCTGCCAAAGTATTTGCTGTTACTCTTTGTCCACCTGGACCCAGACCATTTCAAAGTGTCAGAGGAAAAGCCCTAAATTTACCACTCAGTAGTTTCGGTTTACAGCTTTGTGAGACCCAACAGATGCTGAAAACGAAACAAAAAATAATGATTTAGAAAGATAATTAAAGGCAAGTTTCTATTACAGTACCTATCGAGATTGCCATACTGATTCACTTTTTGGTAGTAATTCATGTTGAAAGGAGAAAGTCTGAAAAGGGTTTACAGTCAGTGGAGTATTTGGTGAAGTGTTTATGGGACACGATTTTTGATTTTATATATTATTATCACATGCACCAAGATACAGTGAAAAGTATTGTTTTGCATGCTATCCAGACACATCATACCTTACATAAGTACAGCAGGGTAATAGAATGTAGAATATAGTGTTAAAGCTACAGAGAAGGTACAGAGAAAGATCAACTCTATATATGAACGGTCCGTTCAGATGTCTGATAACAGCGGGGAAGAAGCTGTTCTTAAATCTGTTGGCACGTATTTTCAAACCTTTGTATCTTCTGTCCGATGGAAGAGATTGGAAGAGAGTATAACTGGGGTAGGAGAGGTCTTTGATTATGTTGGCAGTTTTCTCAAGGCAGCAGGGAGTATAGATAGAGTCATAGAATCATAGAGATGTACAGCATGGAAACACACTTTATGGTGCAACTTGTCCATGCTGGCCAGATATCCTAAGTTAATCTAGTCCCATTTGCCAGTATTTAGCCAATATCCCTCAAAATCCTTCCCATTCACATACTCATCCAGATGCCTTTTAAATGTTGTCATTGTACCAGCCTCCACCACTTCCTCTGGCAGCTCATTCCATACACGCACCACGCTCTGTGTGAAAAGGTTGCCCCTTAGGTCCTTTTTAAATCTTTCCCCTCTCACCTTAAACCTATGCCCTCTAGGTTTGGACTCCCCCCACCCTGGGGAAAAGACCTTGGCTATTCGCCCTATCAATAACCCCCATGATTTTGTAAACCTCCATAAGTTCATTCCTCAGCCTCCAGCGCTCCAGGGAAAACAGCCCCAGCCTATTCAGCCTCTCCTTATAGCTCAAACCCTCCAACCTGGCAACATCCTTGTAAATCTTTTCTGAACCCTTTCAGGTTTCACAACATCTTTCCTGTAGCAGGGTGACCAGAATTGCACACAATATTCCAACAGTGGCCTAACCAATGTCCTGTACAGCCGTAACACGACCTCCCAACTCCTAACTTGTAATCTGAGGTAACCTTCTTCACTGTCCACTACACCTCCAATTTTGGTGTCATCTGCAAACTTACTAACCATACCTCCTATGTTCATATCCAAATCATTTATATAAATGACAAAAAGCAATGGACCCAGCATTGATCCTTGTGACACTCCACTGGTCACAGGCCTCTAGTCTGAAAAGCAACCCTCCACCAACACCCTTAATGGAAGGAAGGCTGGTTTTTTCATGATGGACTGGCCTGCATTCACAACTCTCTGTGACTTCTTGTGGTCTTGGGCAGACCAGTTGTCATACCACGCTCTGATGTATCCAGATAGGATGCTTTCTATGGAGCATCTCTAAACATTTGTAAGAGTCATTGTGGACATACCGAATTTCCTTAGCCTCCTGAGGAAGTAGAGATTGTGTGACAACAGAATTGACATGGATGGGCCTGGACAGATTGTTGGTGATATTTCCCTCAAAACCTAAAGCTCTCGACCACCTCCACCTCAGCAGCATTGATGCAGAGAGCGGTGTGCCATCCACTCTGACTCCTGATGTCGATGACTTGCTCCTTCATTTTGCTGACATTAAGCAAGGGATTGTTGTCTTTACACCATGCCCCTAAGCTGTCTATCTCGTTTCTGTTCCCTGTCTCGTCACTGTTTGACATCTGGCCGACTACGGGGGTCAGCAAATTTGTAAATGGGATTTCCTGCCATCCGAGGACTCAGTCTAGTAAACCTTCACTGCACTCCATCCACTGAATGACTGGCACCTTTCGCCTTTCACTCAAATGTTTCACAAATGGATATCCTCCACTTACTGAGTGCAGCAATTATTTGCTTGAAATGATAGCTAACAGTACATTGTTGTGAAGTGTTGATGCTGTTCTGATTTAAGTTTTATGGGATTCAGGCCTGACTCCAGAGTCAGTGCTCAGTTAGCTGATTCCAACATAGCAATTTGGATGCCCTGGGCTAAGGAGGGAACAACATCAGGGCAGCTGCTTGAGCTCACTATCTAATGGCCTCTGCATGGCTTTAGAACAGAGATAGTGTCACCAAGGTGACGATAAAGCCTGAACACTCATTATGGTTGCACCTGGATGAGACATAGATTAGATTAACTACAGTATCGAAACAGGCCCTTTGGCCTAAGAAGTCCATATCGACCCTCCGAAGAGTAACCCATCCAGACCCATTTCCCACATATACCCCTGACTAATGCACCTAACACTATGGGCAATTTAGCATGATCAATTCATCTAACCTGCACATCTTTGGACTGTGGGAGGAAACCGGAGCATCCAGAGGAAACCCACGGAGACACGGGGAGAATGTGCAAACTCCACACAGACAGTCGCCCGAGGTGGGAATCGAACCCTGGTCCCTGGCGCTGTGAGGGAGCAGTGCTGACCACTGAGCCACCGTGCTGCCCCTACATAGAAAGGTTGCTGACTCCCATGGAGCACATCCCAGTCAGAAATTGTTGTGTATAGGGGAAGGGTTAGATGTGGTAACCCTCAGGTTAAACTCACCACCAACTGCCTTTCTCTAATGTGAGAGTCACCTTCTCGTCCTCTGGGACTATGGCGATTTTACCTTTATCTTTTAGATGAGGAGGGCAGACAATTGGAGTGGGGAGGATAATATTGAGAGGAGTCCACCCAGCCTCAGATAATTAGAATTACTGAGTCAATAGAAACTCACCACAATAATCGCAGCCTCTAACATTACACCCAGTGCCTGCAAACAGTGGGCATTATTTTCACCTTCAGTGGTGAGAATGGGGAACCTGCTACCGCGGGGCGTGGTTGAGGCAAATAGCCAAGTTTCATTGAAAGAGGAAGCTGGAGAGCCACAGGAGGGAGAAAGGAATAGGATATTCTGATGGTGTTCACTGAAAAGAGATGGGAAAAGGCCAGTGTGGAGCATAAATGCAAAACATTGACTAGTTGGGCCGAATGGCTTGTTTCTGTGCTGTCAGTGTTCTGCATGGTAAATCTGCCAGAGCTGATCACCTGGTTACAATGGTATGAAGATGAGGCCGGTCATGCCATGGGCAAGCAATAAGTTCCACACCCGACTTCTGCCCAGGCAGTTGAGATGAAAATTGCTCTGAGTATGATTCCCCAAATGAGTAAAGGCCCTCTCTGTCCATTGGCAATCAATGAACTGGCGCTTAGCTGCAGTGGCTTATAAAGCCTGTTAAGTTGGAATGATATCAGTCACCTTAAGGAAAGAGAAAGATAACCAAAATGACCAAGTTACCACATTTCAGTCACGAATAGATGGAATTTTGTTTTATCTCCTGAGAAATAGAACATTATTTGGTCATGACAGTCCAGCATTGTGCAAACTGACTCTTACTCCCACTCCGCTCCAAGCTCAGGAGAGCACCTCTTACTGTGGCAGTACCTAGTTGGGGGTCAGTTAGCTCAGTTGGCTGGACGGCTACTTTGCGATGCAAAGTGACACCAACAGGGTGGGCTCAATTCTGAGGTCACCATGGAAGTCCCACCTTATCAACCACACTCCTTGCTTGAAGAGTGGTGACCCTCAGGTTAAACTCACCACCACTCATCTCTCTCTCTCTCTCTCTGTCTCTCTAATGAGAGAATGGGATCATGGCGAGACTATTTTCTGGTATAAGTCCACAAGCTGTAGCAGTCATGATTGAAGGTTGCTGTAAGCTTGCCAGTCAGAGCTGAGCTGTGGGACTGGAATCACTTCATTGATGTTGTGTAAACATTTCTCCAACAGGTGGAGGAAACTTCTATCCCAACATGCACTTACAACAACAGCAGGCTTATGTTTATATGGCACCAGTAGCATAACAGCCTGAGCCATTTCAGAGGAGCATTGTAAAACAAGTTGGATCACATGCAACAGAAGGAGATGACCAAATGGCTGGTCAAAGCGGTAGGTTTCAAGGCCTGAGAAATTATAATGGGGAATGCAAAAGAACATCTTAGGTTATAGCAGGATATAATTGGGTTGGTCAGATTGGCAGATCAGTGGCAGGTAGAATTCAGTTCATAAAAGCACAAGGTGGTGCACTTTGGAAGAAGTAACAAGACAAGGCAGTGCCCAGTGAATGGTAGGACATTAGGAAGCTCCAATGAACAGAGGGATCTTGGGGTCCTTGCCCACAGATCCCCGAAGATGGCAGGACAGGTTAACAGAGTAATTAAGAGGACATAGGGGAGAATTGCTATTATCAGTCATGGCATAGATTATAAAAGCAGGGATGTTACTTTACAGTTATCCAAAGTTTTGGTTAGAGTGGTGCTGGAAAAGCACAGCAGGTCAAGCAGCATCAGGAATGAAGGGCTTTTACACGAAACATCGATTTTTCCTTCTCCTCAGATGCTGCTTGACCTGCTGTTCTTTTCCAACACCACTCTAATCTAGACTCTGATCTCCAGCATTGGCAGTCCTCACTTTTGCAAAGTTTTGGTTAGGCCTCATCTGAAGTACTGTGTGCACTTCTGGTCACTACACAATAAGAAGGATGCGATTGAACTGGAGCACGGGCGAGAGGAGCTTCACCAGGATGTTACCTGATATGGAGCATTTCAGATATGAAGAGAGGCTGGATAAGCTTGGGTTGTTTTCTTTAGAGCAAACAAGGTTAAGAGGGGACCTGATTTCCCTTAGTGGAAGGATCAATAGTGAGGGGGCCATCGTTTTAGGGAAAGGGCATGAAATTTAGAGTGGATTTGAGGAAAACACTTTGCATCCAGAGGGTGGTGGAATTGTGGAATGCACTGCCTGGGAGGGTAGTTGAGGTGGGAAACCTCGCAACCCTTAAACATGACTTGGATGAGCATGTGAAACGTTATAAGATTCAAGACTATGGGCCAGTTTGGGATAGGTTGGCACAAACTTGATCGGCCAAAGGGCCTCTTCTGTGTCTCTCTAAGAGGTCAGAATTAAAGGAGTGCTGATAACTTGGAGGGTACTGGGGCCGGGGGAGAGAGGGAGAGGGTGTGGCCAAGGAGGGATTTGTAAACAAAGGATGAGAATTTGAAAATGAACCTGTTGCTTGACTGGGAGTTGATATAGAGCTGAAAATGTGTTGCTGGAAAAGCGCAGCAGGTCAGGCAGCATCCAGGGAACAGGAGAATCGACGTTTCGGGCATAAGCCCTTCTTCAGGAATGAGGAAAGTTTGTAGAAACTTTCCTCATTCCTGAAGAAGGGCTTATGCCCGAAACGTCGATTCTCCTGTTCCCTGGATGCTGCTTGACCTGCTGCGCTTTTCCAGCAACACATTTTCAGCTCTGATCTCCAGCATCTGCAGACCTCACTTTCTCCTGGGAGTTGATATAGATCAGTGAGAGCGCAGGGATGATAGGAGAATGGGACTTGCTGTGAGTTAAGACATGGGAAGCAGGGTTTTAGATAAGCTCAGGTTTAGGTGACCAGGAGTGCACTGGAATAGTCAGGCTCTCAAATCTTAGCCTCATTCAAATGAATGTTCCTGAAGTGAAAGAGGGCTCCAATTCAACGGGTCACTCAATTTCCTCCGCTCCTAACCGTCACAAGATATTATTCCTATAAAGGCACTACCCACTTTAAATGTAGCAGAAACCATTTGGCAGATTGATTGGTTTATTTGCTGTAGCAACATATGGGACAGCTCTGTGTAAACAAGCAAACGGATGGGGGAAAAAAACGGCACGCCATGCCCATGTTCCCTCGCCAGGTGACTGGCATTCAGAAATGGAAAGCAAAAGAGATTGCAATGCAGTCAATGATGACATTTTTGTGTATGTGTACAGGGAGATAGCACAGCAACAAGGGCTGGGAAAAGGGTTGAGGTTTAAAGTCTGTTCTCTGGACTGGGCATGACTGTATCACAGAATATGGCATAGTCTCAAACCCCAGAACATAAACTGCTGGGAGGGAATCATCCTATACTCTCTGATGTGGTGCAGATTACTTTTCAAGGGCAGCGTTTGGCATTCTGTTGGTAAATGCAGCCACCCAATTGTGTACAGTAAGATCCCATGAAGGATAACAAACAGGCAGCTAGCTGCTCCGTGTGGGATTGGGGGTTGGACATGGGATGAAACGATTGCCAGAAGAGTGAAGATGAAGAGTGGCAGAAGATCTATACCAAAAGACAAAAGCAAGAGGGCGGGGCGTGCTTCTTTAAAAGGATGCCCCCTCACAATGCTGTACTCCTTCAGTAACGACACTGTGTTATCAGCCTGGAATGCATCACGGAACCTGAGCATTAAGTTCTGAACAAGAGTCATAATGGACTCAAAACATTCGCTCTCCACGTATGCTGCCAGACCTGCTGAGTTCCTCCAGCCCGTCCTGTTTTCATTTCGAATTTCCAGCATCTGCAGTATTTCACGTTTAACCGATCACATGACTCTTAAATAAGAGAAAATACACTCATCTGGAATGAACACATGAAGAGACACTTTATGAGGGAGCTGTATTTGATAATCCCCTATGTACAGATATAAATAACAAAGTATGATATTCTATGAGGAGTTGAAGAGGCTTACTCAAAGATAAGGAGCAAGCAGCCTCAGGAACAGTGTGTGTGTGCAGGTACCCAAGGCCCAGAGATAATTTTTCACTGGAAGATGAGGATGGCTCTCTTGCACGCTCATGGTGAGCCCAGAGGTAGCTGACCAGTCCAATGCAGTTTCTGCAGCCTCTATTACACTTTGGCACAAGGTGTTAGTGAAAAGGGGGTGGGTGGGGTATTGGCCTAGCAGTGTGCTCCTTTCACTGTTTTCACCTGGCTTCTGCTTTTTCCCCGATAGTGAGTCTCGAGGTGCTCAATGCCTTCCTGGATGCTCTCTGTCCACTCTGGACAGTCTTGGGCCAGTGATTCCCAGGTGTCTGTGGGAATGCTGCACCTCACCAGTGAGGCCTTGTGGGTATCCCTGAAGCACTTCCTCTGTCCCACCTGGGGCTCGCTTGCCGTTTCGGAGCTGGGAGCAGAGCACCTGCTTGGGGACTCTTGTGTTGGTCATGAGGACACCGTGCCCAGCCCATCGTATCCGATCAAGGTGGGGTCAGTGCCTCGATTCTGAGGATGTTGGCCTGGTCGAGGACACTGGTGTTGGTGCGTCTGTATTCACAGTGGATTCTCAATATCTTGCCCAGGCAGTGCTGGTGGGACTGCTTCAGCACCTTGAGGTCCCTGCTGTAGACAGTCCACGTCTCAGAGCCGTATAGGAGGGTCGGAACCACCACAGCTCTGTAAACCATGATCTTGGTGTCAGATCTGATGTTGTTGTCCTCCAACACCCTTTTCCTCAGGCAGTCAAAGGCCACGCCAGCACATAGCCCAGAGATACTCCAGATTGGTATTATAATATGCAGATTGCAGGCTTGGCTTAAAGCACAAGATAAAGGATTGATGATCTTTTATTCAGAAGCATGAACACACCAACAAAGCCAAGCTCAAACATTATGTACAGTTAGCATTCGAAAGGATGATTGAGGGACTAAGTGGATAAATAAAAAAATGCGTGTGTCAAAATGAAAAGTGGTTTTCTATGATGTTTATTTCAACGTAGAACAAGGTCAAGAACACAGAACCAGAAGATGTGGATTAATCAGGGCTTGACGATTCAGAGGTAAATTATCTTCACCACATGGTTAGTAATAGTGCCCACTTGTTATTAAACACTCCTTATTTATCCTTTTTCTCCATTAAAGTGAATAGAAGGAAGTATTGCCTGTATCTCATACTGGACAGTTAATGCATTCTACCAGGTTGCAGTTCAGGATTTGTCGATGAAAATAGACGTCTCTGTCTCCTCCAGCACTCGAACACCAACAGAGGCAATCTGGGCGAACTGAGGGAGCTGTCTTGAGCAGCACTGTTGCTGTGCTTTAGACATGACTGCACGTGAGCAATACCTTCCCTACTTGGAAACAGAGGCTGAAACACTTAACAGCAATACTCTTGAACCAGGAATAAAATCATCATATGGTAGCAGACGAGCCACATGCCCTTGAGGATCAGGGCAACTTTAATTGAACATGTAAGATGGCAAGGAAATCATGGAGAAAGCCTTTAACCCTGGTCAGTACAAACTGCAGGAAACCAACAGCTTTTGAACAGAGGGGATGGGCTTTGAAACTATTGACGTTTGTCTATTTCCACCCGTATATGTTGTATTTATAGAGGCTGTTGTGCCAGCATCAGGGTCTCATCAGTTTTGTTTCACGAATGTGGGAGCTTCTACGTTTATAAGAAAGGTATCATCGAACTGTACATGAACTATGACAGTGAAACAGGCCATTTGGCCCAACCAGTCCATGCTGGCATTTTCCCTCAATGTCAAAACATTATTCAAATCACATTTACCCACCCTTTTACCACATCTTTTCATTCTATTTGCCTTCATCCTCCAATTCTTGAATACTGATGCCTTTGGAATGAGTTCAGAAAATCTTCCCAAGGACGTTGCCAGAACCGGAGGGTGTGAGCTATAAGCAGAGGCCTGGATAGGCTGGGACCTTTTTCCCTGGAGTGTCAGAGGCTGAGGGATCACCTTATGGAGGTTTATAAAATCATGAGGGGCATGGATAAGTTTAATAGTCAAGGTCTTTTTCCAAGGGTAAGGGAGCCCAAGGGTAAGGTGAGAGGGGGGAGAGATCTAAAAGGGAGCTGAGGGGCAACATTTACATACAGAGGGTGGTGCGTATATGGAATGAGCTGCCAGAGGAAGCACTAGACGTACAAATACAACATTTGAAAGACATTTTGACAAGCCAATGAATAGGAAAGGTTTAAGAGAGATATGGGCCAAATGCTGGCAAATGGGACTAGTTCAGTTTCGGATACCTGGTCAGCATGGATGAGTTGGACAGAAGGGTCTGTTTCCATGCTGCATGACTATGACTCCTACTGTCTTGTTCTGGATCTTTGGCGACTAATCATGTATTGATAACCACTCATTCTTGACGAATCAATCACTGGAAACAATCAGTTCTATAGTTCTATTTCATCAGAGCAAGTTACTTCTTTGTGAATCTATGCTGTGATTCTCCCGAATTCCTGAATACCCCTTCTATGATTTGGTGCTGTACACTGCAGACAGTACTCCAACTGATACTTAAAGTATCATGGGACAACACAGCATGGAAGGGGGCCATTCAATCCATTATATCTCTTTAACAGAGCCATTCAAATTGCCCCCTTTCTCCTGTCCTTTCTGTTTTTTTTTCCTTTTAAGTATTTATTCCATTCACTTTCTGAAAGTTATGCCTGAATCTGCTTCCTCCAACCATTCAAGCAGCACATCCCAGATAGCAACAACTCATCATTACCTCTTGCTTTTAATATTCTATGGGCTGAATCTGGTCATACTTTGGCTAAGTCTCATGTTCATTGAATTTTGAGCACGGCTTAGCGAATGTTCTCACACGATCGTACCAAACTCACCTTGTTAATTACTTACCTACTCCTCCCCTACAGTGATACTCTCATCCAATGCCAGACTAATTCCACCACTCGGCATAGCCAGGATATTCCTAGATCCCTGTCGCTAGCACCATCTTTAAAAGGCCATTGTGCCGTCAGACAGGCACCATCGCTCCGGAGCTACCCTGCACTGTTTGTGATACATGGCAGTCAAAGGGAAATTGGTACTCCGCTTTGCAGACAGGCACCAGGACAGTGTGATGCAAAGATGGGATGTCGTCCTCCCCAGGACCAGTGGAGGAGGCCATGCTATTCTGGTCCAAAGTTGCCGCCCTTTGGGTCAGTGTTGTCACAACCATCTGGAGAATGCCCAGCCGTGCAAGGAAAAAGGTCATTTTATCAGGGTAAGTGCCACCACCTTTGCTCTGCCATCTCACTAGACTCTCCACCCTCTCCTCCCTGACCTATCACCTTCATCTCCTTCCCCACTGACCTATTGTACTCTATGCTACTCTCTCCCCACCCCCACCCTCCTCTAGCTTATCTCTCCACGCTTCAGGCTCTCTGCCTTTATTCCTGATGAAGGGCTTTTGCCCGAAACGTCGATTTTGCCTGTCCTCGGATGCTGCCTGAATTGCTGTGCTCTTCCAGCACCACTGATCCAGAATCTGGTTTCCAGCATCTGCAGTCATTGTTTTTACCTCGTTGATTTTAACCCTACTGCGAATCCTCTTGCAAGGATGCCTGCCTTGAAGAAGTTTTCCTCCTCTCTCTACAAGAATCTCAGGGAGTCTCTCTCTCACTGCAACTCCCAGGTCATTTCCTCAGCCCTGAAGCTCTTCTCCACCCTCTCTTCCCTGACCTATCACCTTCATCTCCTTCCCCACTGACCTATTGTACTCTATGCTACTCTCTCCCCACCCCCACCCTCCTCTAGCTTATCTCTCCATGCTTCAGGCTCTCTGCCTTTATTCCTGATGAAGGTCTTTTGCCCGAAACGTCGAAAATACCAATCCAGAGACCCAGGCAATGTTCAGAGGAACTGGCTGGTAAATTGTGGACCTTGAAATCGACAAACATCTGGGATTAACAACTGTGGTGCCAAAAGACTGGAGGTTGGCTAATGTGATGCCACTCTAAGAGTCTAACAATGCTTATGAGATTAAATCGATTGTTGGAAGCACCCATCTGGTTCATTAATGCCCTTTGGTGAAGGAAATCCCTGTCTTTGGCCACAATGTGACTCTGGACACACAGCAATATGGTTGACTCTTAATTGGCCTCTGGGCAATTAGGGATGGGCAATAAATGCTGGCCAATGAGCAATGCCCATATCCCGTGAATGAGTTTTTAAAAAAATCTCTCTCTGATCCCACTCCCAAAGCTCTGTTCTAGTTTCCTATTACAGGTGGCATAATAGGAAGCTGCATATTAATAAAGTGAGATTTGCAGTTAATGAGGGTGATAACAAGCAATAATCCCTCATAATAGGCATCCCGCTGCTGCTGATGGGAATCTTAATAGAACTTTGTTGGGAAATGCAGCAAGTTGCTCCCAACCTGGAGATAGGCCTCACATGATTCTCCCAGATTTCTCACCATAGCCTGACCTTGTTCTGGGCCCCTTTAAGAATCTGTCCACATCTATTTTTGGAATAAAACTTCGAATTGTATCAATCTGCAATTCAGTTCTTTCTTCTTCTTATATATCCCCAAGCTTCATTCCTTTCACATAGACTGATCCTTGCTCTATATTCTTGGCACACGTACTGACATCCATCACTTTCCAGCCCCTCTCCCCACTCTATCAATGGCAGCATCTTTTAAAGAATGAACCATACCTCCATTTTTTATCTGTCACAGCCAACAGATTATGATGCACTAATCTTATTATTATATAAGATTGCTTGTAAAATGGGATGTTGTTTTTTTTCATTTTCGGCATCTTCCAGTTGGTTGGATTACATGCATTTTTGTTGTTTCAAAAGGAGCAGTGAAATGGTGCTGAAATCTGTCAAGTGACACTGGCCCAACTTGATGCCAGTCCCACTGTTTCAGTTAAAACCGAGGTTTCAACAAGTTACAAGCAACATTCCTCAGCAACGACTTGCATTGGAGATATAGTAGGCCGAACCCTGTCTATCTAAAATCTCAGTGTAACTTTATATAGATCTTGCTTCTCATTTGTGTATTTTTGTGATACTTCAGTGAGACAATCATTGTTACATTTCTGTCTTCCGTTATGAAATTACAGCAAGGGTTCCTTAGCTGGAGGATTTGCTAAAACTTGTCATATTTGAATTACCACCTTTAAGTCTGATTATTAACTGTGATGGCTGTAAATTATAGAATGTGCGGGATAGCCAAACATCCTCACCTGCCAGTTCAGACAGGGGAAAATATCACATTAATAGATGGACAAGTACAAATTAAATTACTGTCCAGAATTATTTACCAGGAAAATATGTTATTGGATCTACAAACCAGGTTGATAGTTTGTAAGGATTAAGAACCAGGAGCAGGAATAAGCAATTTAGCCCCTCAAGCCTGCTCTGCCATTTAGATTAGATTCCCTACAGTGTGGAAACAGGCCCTTTGGCCCAACCAGTCCACACTGACCCTCCGAAGAGTAACCCACTCAGACCCATTTCCCTCTGACTAATGCACCTAACACTATAGGCAATTTAGCACAGCCAATTTACCTGACCTGCACATCCTTGGACTGTGGGAGGAAACCGGAGCACCCGGAGGAAACCCACACAGACACGGGGAGAATGTGCAAACTCCACACAGACAGTCACCCGAGGCTGGGATCGAACCTGGGACTCTGGCGCTGTGAGGCAGCAGTGCTAACCACTGAGACACCGTGCTGATCTCAGCTCAGCCTCAACATCACATTCCTGCCTGCTCTTTATAGCCCTTCCACCTGTTACTAAATTAATTAAAAATCCGTCTATCTCCTCCTTAAATTTACTCACTGTCGCAGTGTCTGCCACATTCTGGGGCAGTGAATGCCACAGATTCACAACCCTGAGGGAGAAGTAGCTTCTCCTCAACTTGGTTCTACTTCTGTTACCCCTTATCCTAAAACTATGACCTCTCATTCTAGATTGCCCCACATAGAGTCAGAGAGATGTACAGCACGGAAACAGACAGTTCGGTCCAACCCGTCCACGCCGACCAGATATCCCAACCCAATCTAGTCCCACCTGCCAGCACCCATCCCATATCCCTTCAAACCCTTCCTATTCATATATCCATCCAAATGCCTCTTAAATGTTGCAATTGTACCAGCCTCCACCACTTCCTCTGGTAGCTCATTCCATACACGTACCACCCTCTGTGTGAAAAAGTTGCCCCTTAGGTCTCTTTTATATCTTTCCCCTCTCACCCTAAACCTATGCCCTCTAGTTCTGGACTCCCCGACCCCAGGGAAAAGACTTTGCCTATTTATCCAATCCATTCTCCTCATAATTTTGTAAACCTCTATAAGGTCACCCCTCAGCCTCCAGGGAAAACAGCCCTAGTCTATTCAACCTCTCCCTCTAGCTCAATTCCTCCAACCCTGGCAACATCCTTGTAAATCTTTTCTGAATCCTTTCAAGTTTCATAACGTCTTTCCGATAGGAAGGAGACCAGAATTGCACGCAATATTCTAGAAGTGTCCTAACCAATGTCCTGTACAGCTGCAACATGACCTCCCAACTCCTATACTCAATACTCTGACCAATAAAGGAAAGCATACCAAACGCCTTCTTCACTATCTTATCTACCTGTGACTCTACTTTCAAGGAGCTATGAATCTGCACTCCAAGGTCTCTTGTTCAGCAACATTCCCTAGGACCTTACTATTAAGTGTATAAGTGCTGCTAAGATTTGCTTTCCCAGAATGCAGCGCCACGCATTTATCTAAATTAACCTCCATCTGCCACCCCTTAGCCCATTGGCCCATCTGATCAAGATCCCGTTATAATCTGAGGTAACCTTCTTCGCTGTCTACCACACCTCCAGTTTTGGTGTCATCTGCAAACTTACTAACTATACCTCTTAAGCTCACACCCAAATCGTTTATATAAATGACGAAGAGTAGTGGACCCAGCACCAATCCTTGTGGCACTCCACTGGCCACAGGCCTCCAATCTGAAAAACAACCTCTCACCACCACCCTCTGTCTTCTACCTTTGAGCCAGTTCTGTATCCAAATGGCTAATTATCCCTGTATGTCATGAGACCTAACCTTGCTAATCAGTGTCCCATGGGAACCTTGTCGAACGGCTCACTGAAGTCCAAATAGATCAAGTCTATTGCTCTGCCCTCATCAATCCTCTTTGTTACTGTCTTTCTGTGAAAGTCAACAAGCGTTCATTCAGATATCAAATCCTCTCTTTGCCTCAAAATATATGTAAACTGGGTCCTGTATGAGTAGAAACCGCCTTTGGTTTCTGCAACTACAGGGAATGTCAAATTTCAATATTTGTTTTTTTTATTTCTATGCAAAACTGTATTGAACCACTTTAGTACCTGTTGTATATACATATTGATTTTTTTATGAGTGAAGTATGTTTTTGAAATAAAAAATACTTTCAGATGCAAAATTAAATTAAGACTCGGTCTGCCCTCTCAGATGGAAGATCCCTCTCAGGTATAAGACTATGCAGCATTATTTCAAAGAACAGCAAAAGCATTATTCGCAGTGACCTGGTCAATATTTATCTCTCTCTCACTCAACATTCCAAACAGATTACCTGGTTATTTCCTGTTTCAGGGCCTTTACAGAACTGTCTGCTACATTTCCCTATAGCATAATAGTGACTACACTCAAAAAGGATTTAATTGGCTCTGAAGTGGTTTTGGATGACCTAAAGTAGGAGGGGAATTTATTTTAGCCTCTCCTTAATTTTTATCTAATGAGAACTTTAGATTCCTGACCATTGACAAACTTTCCCATAGCTGTCTGCCTTTGCACAATAGATTTTTTTTGTCAGTCCAACAGGAGAATGAAACCCAAGATAACATCTCACTGTGAAGCTGACAGGGAAGACTCTCGACAGCCTTCTTCCAGTTCCAGGTGGCTGAAGCGATCAATCTCATGAAGGAACAAAGGCAATCCAGGAATTTCAATTGTACTTTGAGTACTTTGAGTCATACAGCAAGGAAACAAGCCCCTTCAGTCTAATGGGTCCATGCTGACCAGACATCCCAATCTGACCTAGTCCCATTTGCAAGCATTTAGCCCAAATCCCTCTAAATCCTTCCTATTAATGTATACATCCAAATGTCTTTTAAATATTGTAATCCTACTCACCTCCACCACTTCCCCTGGCAGTACATTCTATACACATACCACTCTACCCCTCAGGTCCCTTTTAAATCTTTCCCCTTTCATGTTTAACCTTTGCCCTCTAGTTTTGGACTCTGCCACCCAATGAAAAAGACCTTAGCTATTAACCCTATCCGTGTCCCTCATGATTTTATAAACCTCTATAAGGTTATCCCTCAGCTTCTGATGTTCCAGGGAAAAAAGTCCCAGCCTATTCAGCCTCTCCCTATAATTCAAACCCTCCAGTCCCAGCAACATCCTTGTAAACGTTTTCTGCACCCTTTCAAATTTACTAACATCTTTCCTATGGAGGAGAGACCAGAATTGCACGCAGTATTCTAAAAAAAAATGGCCTCACCACTGTCCTGTACAGCTGCAATATGACATCCCAACTCCTATATTAATATTCTGACCAATGAAGGCAAGTGTGCCAAACACCTATTTCACCACCCTGTATATCTGTGACTCCAGTTTCAAAGAACAATGCACTGTACTCCGAAGTCTCATGCTCAGCAACACACTCCAGGGCCCTCCATTAACTGTACACTTCGCACTGACTGTCTGTAGATCCAGTCTGCATGGGTTTTCTCTGGATGCTCTGGTTTCCTCCCACAGTCTAAAGGTGTGCAGGTCAGGTGAATTGGCCATGCTAAATTGCCCATAGTGTTAGGTGCATTAGTCAGAGGGATATGGGTCTGGTTGGGTTACTCTTCGGAGAGTCGGTGTGGACTGGTTGGACCAAAGGGCCTGTTTCCACACTGTAGGGAATCTAATCTAAAAAAGTCACCAGCTGCAAGTTCCCCTCCAAGCCACTCACCATCGTCATTTGGAAATATATCATTGTTCCTCCACTATCGCTGGGTCAAAATCCTGGAATTCACTCCCAAAGGGACATTGTGGGTCTACCTACAGCACATGGACTGCAGCGGTTCAAGAAGGCAACTCACCCCCACCTTCTCAAGGGGCAACTAGGAATGGGAAATAAAAGGTGGTCTTGTGAGCTGAATGAAAACAAAAGTGCTTTGTTAAGCACGTTAACATGTGTTAACACAGTAAAATGTTTCACAGCATTTGAAATGTTTATTTGGAGAAATTTGTTTGTCAACAGTATCCAATTGTTGTCCCCCAGGTATCTGCATAAATTTCTTTGTTCAGTGGGTAAATACAATCTAGATAGTCTTTCTGCTTGTTGAGTATTTGAGGACACATTCCATTCATATTCCAGTGAGCTGTTGAATTCATGAAACTATAATTCCTCAGTGTAGACATCTGACCTAAATGTACTTTTAGGGAAGAGAGAATTTGCACTTATACTGACACTTCTTTACATTCTTGGGACTTCCCAATGTCCAAGGACATATTTTTGACATCTAAGCAAACATGGCAGCCAATTGCCACTGGGCCATGAGCCTGTAGCTAACAACCAGAAATTTAAAATTATCACCGAAAGAACAAAGGGAAAAGCTTTGGGGGAGTTTGTTTACATGGAGTCAACATGTTTTACCAGAAGCACTGTTGGTGTTGAGAAATTCCATCACGTTTAGGAGTGAATACTTGAAAGAGAAATAATTAGAAGGGTGTGGGCAAAGGGATGAGGTCAAGAGCTCTTTTGTGGGGACAGTACATGGAGAGTGAGAATGATCTCATCCTGTACTGTTAAATTCATAATTCTCGATATAAGGTGAAAACATTTGATCTGATTAAGGTGGTTTCATTAACAATGGCTTCCCCTCAACCTGCAGATAATATTTGCATAGTATCTATTGCATTCAGAAAGCCCAAAAACATTATTTTTTAAAAGGCGAAAGTGAGGACTGCGGATGCTGGAGGTTGGAGGCGAGAGTGTGATGCTGGAAAAGCACAGCAGGTCAGGCAGAGTGTCTCCGCCAAGGACATGCAGGTCCTGGGCCTCCTCCATTGTCACTACCTAACCACCTGACGCCTGGAGGAAGAACGCCTCATCTTCGCCTCGGGACCCTCCAACCCCAGGGTATCAATATGGACTTCACCAGTTTCCTCATTTCCCCTCCCCTCACCTTACTCCAATTCCAACCTTCCAGCTCATTACCGCCCTCATCACCTGTCCTACCTGTCCATCTTCCTTCCCACCGATCCGCCCCACCCTCCTCTCTGACCTATCACCTTTACCCCCACCTCTATCCATCTATCGCACTCTCAGCTACCTTCCCCCCAGCTCCACCACCTACCCCCCCCCTCCCAGTTATTCTCTACCCCAGAGGCTCCCTGCCTCAGTCCTGATGAAGGGCTTTTGCCTGAAACGGCAATTCTCCTGTTCCTCGGATGCTGCTTGACTGTGTGCTTTTCCACCACCACATTCTCGATTCTATTCTTTTTAAAGGTCCAGCCACTAGAAGCCCATGAAGAAAATAACACACATAAATTGTAACATTTGAAGGAAAATCAAACTTTTCTTTGTTATACTCCTCATTTTTGAGCAGTACAGAACTCCGTTCATTATGCTGCATGGGTTACCCTCTCATTTTGTGCAAATGTCACAGCAGCATGAGCACTTTATATTAAAATTATCGCCACAAAATATTACTAATGAAGCAAGTTCTGAATTTGGATTGTGATCTATTATTTATTCACCCTCACAAATGAACAGATAAGGAGGAATAAAATGCTAATTGATATACAATCAAGGAATGTAGGGGCAGTTTCGAGGACAAATACGCCAGAAGATGTGATACTGACTCGAAAAACCAGGAAACCTCCAGGTTCCATTGATTTTAGCTAGAGAATCAGGAATGGGTCCTCCCTTCACTTTATAAAGGTTAGGGAGTGAACAAAACAAAGCAAATTCGCATACCCAATTCTGCTTGAAAATGTTTGATTGAGAACTGAGGGCAGAATTGAATTCTAAAATATCTCTCAACACTCAGCACTGAACTCAAACATTTCTAGTCACTCTGGCATGAAGACAGCTACTTAGTACCCTTGATTTTTCTTTTATTGCAAAAATATACTTCATTCATAAAAACATCTTTATATACATACACAGGTAGTGAAGCACCTCTGTGCAGTCTTTGCACATAAATAACAAACTAGCATGAGAATTTGGCATTTCCTGCAGTTGCAAATCAAAATCCAAGGCATTTCTTACTTATGCAAGACTATACTTACATACATTTGAGTCACCGAGAGTCTGATAACTGAATGGACCCCCATTGTATTCTAATAGAAAGACCCCATTGCGCCGTGGCAGCAGCTGGCCCAAGCTTTACAACGCCCCTCAGCACGCAGTCCTGGACCTTAGAATGTGCCAGTCTGCAACACTCAGCCAAGGGCAACTCTTTACACTGGAAGACCAATAGGCTTCAGGCAGACCAAAGAGTGTCTTTTACCGAGTTGATGGTCTTCAAGGTACAGTACTATTAGTCTTATGACAAGGATCAGGACATTGCCAGAAGATGACTTTAGGTACAAACTTGACTGTAGAATTGTCAATTCCCTTTGTAAAGAACATTTGAGAGGTGATGAAACATACCTTAGGTTTAATTTTAATGTGGAACAGAAAACAAAATAATCTGATACGATGCAATATTATAAGATCCTTTGGCTCATGGACTTTGCTGTTTTGACTCTGTAACAGGGTGTGAGGAATGTTCTGTGGAATGGGAGGCAAAACCAATCTCCTGTGGGCAACAACTCCTCAAGAATGAGGGAGTTCTGCTGTAAATCTGTTAAATGATCCCTGAGTATCTCTCCCCACATTCCTTTACCCTTTGTCAAAGATAAACATTTTGTATGTCAGTCTTGAGATATTTCACAGCCTGAACCCAGCACTGTTTCAGCAGGTTTAACGAATCTTCAGTGTCACAGTGCTTTTCACCAAAGGTCAATCTCAACATATTTGTTTAACACTTTGTCACACATGATTGATCAGAGTCAGATGCAAATAGATAAGATCACTGGGTATCTCTGTTTACAGCTATTAACAAAAATGAGGATCTGGAATATATAATTAGAGAGAAAACATTGTTTTGTTTCAGGACTCACAGATAATAGGGTAGAAATGTCTGTTCAGGATGTTTTCACATGAACCCAAATACACTTGAAATCTAATTCCTTGCTGTTGTTTTTAAGTTTTGTACTGCTTTTAGTCAGCTTAAAACAAGGGGCGAATGTTTCCATTAGAATAACGTGCCCAGATTTGATAACTGGCCTGTACTGATGACAATAGAAATTCAATAATTGGCCGAAGTACCTCTTGAGTATTTTTTGGAATTGGGGTGGAGAGGGTGAAGAGGAGGAAGAAGAAAATGAAAATTAATCAAAATCAGTGCCTGCTCTTAGGCACTAAATGCATGAAGACACAATTGAGCTCAGGCTGTGCTGTTCTCCAGTTCACACATGAAGAATGGCCAATCATGCAAGGTACAAAGAGGCTACCAAAGCCTGTGGAATGTAACACAGTGGGAGGGAGTACCTTGAGGAGAGAATGTGTGTTTTTTTAAATATCCGTCAAACAAAGCCTCTTATTGTCCTTTATGTGGTTTAGTACCACAAAGAAACTCCACTTACCTGCAATCTACTTCATGGCAATGTTCCCATTAAAGTTAGATTGTTCATAATTTATAGTCAAGTCTCTCTGTGCAAGGTGGTGGGAACAATTAAAAACATTTCTCTTATCAGCATCAAGCTTATCAAGGTATGCATTCCATTTCTCGAAGGACCAAGGAAAGGAGCTACATTCAGCAGTTTGCCATGGAAATGTTGACTGAGTGCAAAAGCATTTTGACTGGGCCTTTTGAACGAAGCAGGTTCGTGTGCCATTACCAACTAGAAATTGCATTGGCAGACTCCGCAGGGAAATTCCCGAGAGAGTGCAGCTGGGATTTGGGGAGTGGAGCAACTTGAAGTTTCTCAAACTTAAAAAAATCCAAGCTTATAGCCCTCAAATCTAAATTAGAAGAAGGCTAATTTAGATGGTATTAGGCAAGAACTTTCAAAAGCTGATTGGGGGCAGATCTTCGCAGGTAAAGCGACAGCTGGAAAATGGGAAGCCCTCAGGAATGAGATAACGAGAGTCCAGAGACAGGGTTTAAGGAAAGGCTGGTAGGTGTAGGGAATGCTGGATGACGAGAGAAATTGAGGGTTTGGTTAAGGAAAAGAAGGAAGCATATGTCAGGTATAGACAGGATAGATCGAGTGAATCCTTAGAAGAGTATAAAGGCAGTAGGAGTATACTTAAGAGGGAAATCAGGAGGGCAAAACGGGGACATGAGATAGCTTTGGCAAATAGAGTTAAGGAGAATCCAAAGGGTTTTCACAAATACATTAAGGACAAAAGGGAAACAAGGGAGAGAATAGGGCCCCTCAAATATCAGCAAGGCGGCCTTTTTGTGGAACCGCAGGAGATGGAGGAGATACTAAA
Organism: Chiloscyllium plagiosum; assembly: GCF_037043375.1. Taxonomy (NCBI): domain Eukaryota; kingdom Metazoa; phylum Chordata; class Chondrichthyes; order Orectolobiformes; family Hemiscylliidae; genus Chiloscyllium; species Chiloscyllium plagiosum. Next base: position 20,540,465 of record NW_028270191.1, on the reverse strand, counting down.
CGAGTATTTTGCAAAAGTATTTACTGTAGAGAAGGACATGGAAGATATAGAATGCAGAGAAATAGATGGTGATATCTTGAAAAATGTCCATATTCCCAGGACCTGATCAGGTGTACCCTAGAACACTGGTGGAAGCTAGAGAAGTGATTGCTGGGCCTCTTGCTGAGAAATTTGTCTCATCGATAGTCACAGGTGAGGTGCAGGAAGACTGGAGGTTGGTTAACATAGTACGACTATTTAAGAAAGGTGGTATGGAAAAGCCAGGGAACTATAGACCGGTGAGCCTGACGTCAGTGGTGGGCAAGTTGAAGGGAATCCTGAGGGACAGGATTAACATATATTTGGAAAGGCAAGGACTGATTAGGAATAGTCAGCATGGCTTTGTGTGTGGGAAATCGTGTCTCACAAACTTGATTGAGTTTTTTGAAGAAGTAACAAAGAGGATTGATGAAGGCAGAGCGGTGAACGTGATGTGTATGGACTTCAGTAAGGCACTTGACAAGGTTCCCCATGGGAGACTGGTGAGTAAGGTTAGGTTTCATGGAATACAGGGAGAACTAGCCATTTGGATAAAGAACTGGCTCAAAGGTAGAAGACAGAGGGTGGTGGTGGAGGGTTGTTTTTCAGACTGGAGGCCTGTGACCAGTGGAGTGCCACAAGGATTGGTGCTGGGTCCACTACTTTTCGTTATTTATATAAATGATTTGGATGTGAACATAGGAGGTATAGTTAGTAAGTTGACACCAAAATTGGAGGTGTAGTGGACAGCGAAGAAGGTTACCTCAGATTACAATGGGATCTTGATCAGATGGGCCAATGGGCTGAGGAGTGGCAGATGGAGTTTAATTTAGATAAATGTGAGGTGCTGCATTTTGGAAAAGCAACTCTGAGCAGGACTTATACACTTAATGGTAAGGTCCTAGGGAGTGTTGCTAAACAAAGAGACCTTGGAGTGCAGCTTCATAGCTCCTTGAAAGTAGAGTTGCAGGTTGATAGGATCGTGAAGAAGGCATTTGGTATGCTTTCCTTTATTGGTCAGAGCACTGAGTACAAGAGTTGGGAGGTCAGATTGTGGCTGTACAGGACATTGGTTAGGCCACTGTTGGAATATTGCGTGCAATTCTGGTCTCCTTCCTATCAGAAAGATGTTGTGAAACTTGAAAGGGTTCAGAAAAGATTTTCAAGGATGTTGCCAGGGTTGGAGGATTTGAGCTATAGGGAGAGGCTGAACAGGCTGGGGCTGTTTTCCCTGGAGCGTCGGAAGCTGAGGGGTGACCTTATAGAGGTTTACAAAATCATGAGGGGCATGGATAGGATAAATAGACAAAGTCTTTCCCTGGGGTGGGGGAGTCCAGAACTAGAGGGCATAGGTTTACGGTGAGAGGGGAAAGATATAAAAGAGACCTAAGGGGTAACGTTTTTCACGCAGAGGGTGGTACGTGTATGGAATGAGCTGCCACAGGAAGTGGTGGAGGCTGGTACAATTGCAACATTTAAAAGGCATCTGGATGAGTATATGAATAGGAAGGGTTTAGAGGGATATGGGCCAGGTGCTGGCAAATGGGACCCTAGATTAGTTTAGGATATCTGGTCAGCATGGACGAGTTGGACCGAAGGGTCTGTCTCCATGCTGTGCAGCTCTATGACTCTATAAATATCTTTCCCAAAGCTGATAGTCCCTTTTGATTCTCCCCTTGAACAGGAGTAATATGTTCATGTAGGTGCTCATGGACTGTCTTTAACTCCCATTCAAAGAGAGCAGTAGTGATTTGCCAAACATGAGAGAGATGCAAATGAAATTGGAAACGGCGAATCAGTGAAGGGGGGAAATATGATGATGAGGCAGCCTGAAGTTGCAAAAACTGCAAAATTCCTTGGGAATGTCGTGGGACTCCCTCAATGATTTTGGAGTCTCAGCGGGAGTCTTGTGAAACCCAAGTGAAAGCCTCAGTAGGGAGCTGGTTGTCGAACCTCCACATACAGCCAACAACGACAAGAAGAGAGGGTACAGATAGGAGACAGGTACCTCTGACACTGACAAATACCAATTCCCCAGCTTGGGGAAGCAATGGTCAATCACTGGACTGTTAATCCAGAGACCCAAGTAATATTCTGGGGACTCAGGTTCAAATCCCGCTACGGCAGATTGTGAAATTCAATAAAAATCTGGAATTAAGAGTCTAATGATGATAATGGGACCATTGTAAATTGTCAGGGAAAAACCCATCTGGTTCACTCATGTCCTTGAGGAAAGGAAACTGCCATCCTTACTTGGTCTGACTGACACAGGACTCTAGACCCACATCAATGTGGTTGACTCTTAACTGAATTCTGGGCAATTAGGGACGGGCAATAAACGCTGGCCCAGCCAGTGATGCTCATGTCCTGTGAATGAATAAATAATAAAAGAAGTTGGGACCCAGTCATGGGACTCCTCACCAGTGAGTCACTTCGACGTAGATTCAAATTCCACTCCAAAAACCTCAGCATGATAATTAAGGCTGGTGATCCTGTACAATATTGATTGCCCTTTTTGAATGGGACAATAAACTTGGGCCCTGTCTTCTCTCTCAGATGGACATTAAAAATCTATTTCCCCTCTCTGGTGTAGTGAGAACAATGCCGAATATGGTGCTAAAATAGGGTATGAATTAAAATCTCAGAGTCTTTGTCAAGAAAAACTCACAGAATTTTCCCTCAAGCCTTAAATGGAGTACTTCGGAATCTCAAGTTTGAGAGGTGACTTCTTTACTTTCATGCATTTATATCTCAGTAGAGCCCTTATTCGCCTTTTTCACATTCCAGTTCCAAATGTCCTTTCGTCTGCTGAAAAATGAGACGTTGTATATTCTAGGCAGATAAAACAGAGTGGGTAGCCTGGCAGCAGAGACAGGGACAGAACGTTCCCAGGATCAGCTCCAAAAGCACATAACTGGCTGTAAAGTGTTTCCCAAACTTGTGAAAGGCGCTATCGAAATGCAAGTCTTTATTTGGGTGACATAAAACATACTAGCCTCATAATGTCTCAAAGCAGCTTGGATGCCCCCACCACCACTCTCTCTTACCCCCACCCCCCCACTAAACAGTCAAGAATTGGCCATCACAAAAGACAAAGGGGGACGTTGCCTAGACTCTTGAGGGTAAGAGGGCTCAGCAACTTTCTCCTCCTTGTCCTCCACAACGCCAAGCTTCAGCAGTGACAGGTAGGCAGCATGATGCAAGTGGATGTTGGAGAGGTACCCGTAGTACCCGCCTAACCACCTATCACTTGCAGCGTCTAAGCTGGAGAGCTCCACCAGGCACAATGTCACTGTGATTGTGGCCGGTAGATATTTGGTCTGAGGAATACCATCCGACCACAAAACATGACCCAGAATTAAATCCGCGCTGAGAAGATGTTTTTTTCCATGCCCTTGAAATCTATTCTGTTTCTTCCCCTTCAATTTCCATCTTCTTGGGCTGTTATGCAGAGGGTAACTTGGGCCAAGATGGCCCCCTCCAGCCCTGTAATTGCTCGGGATTTAAGCAGGAGCAGCTTGGGGACACCCTGTTGTTCGGTGAACAAATGCATCCTCACGGCGATGTGATGGAGAGTTTGGTGGAATGGGAGGTCACGCCCACAGAACCCGCAATAAGCCTGGCCTTGTGATCACGTAGTCCAGTTAGTGCTGCCACTGCCATGATGGAGTTGTTTTGAGATTAATACTACAATGAATACATACCAGAGTATGTAACATCAAATTGGAAAATTATGTGACAATAATTGAGGTAATATTAAACTTAACAATGTCCAAATGTTGAATTAATGGTCTTGATCATGGCAATATTTGGCCACACATCCATCTGTTATTCTAAGATTTTAACTGACAGCTTCATGTTTGTTATGAGTCCACCTGACCTTGTATTGTGTTCCATTTTACACTGAACAATAGATCAGGCATTACGGTGTCCACATTCCAGCAGCATAAATTTTCTTTGTTCCTTCAAGGACCACATTACGCTGAGGGAGAGGCCTTTCATGTTGAAATGTCTTTTGCCAACCATCCTGCAGGGGCGGCTATGCCTGGCAGCTCACTGATCAAACAAACATGCCTCAGTCCTTAAATCATCATGATTTTCAATGTAAAGTTCAAAGGCAGCTTATCTGTGCTTTCAAGCATTTTGCTAAGTACTGGTTACCTATTTCTTTTTTGCTAATTAAAGAAGTGCTCCCGGGGAGAAAATGCACAAAAATCCAGTTTCTAAGTTGTCTTGACATTCTTGGGCAGGGTTACCAGGTCTTGCTATTTCCACTTTCTTTACTATTTTTTCAGCCTGCCTCCCCTCTTAAATTTTTATTTTGCCATTCTCTGGTTTATATGTGGGTCACTGGAGCCTGTTCCCAGGATTCTGTCAGTCCTACACAGACCATAGAACAGCACAGGCCCTTCAGCCCTCAATGTTGTACTGACCTTTTATCCTACTCTAAAATCAGACTAACCTACATACCCTTCATTGTACTGTCTTCCATATGCCTATCCAAGAGTCACCTTAACCTCCCTAATGTATCTGACTCTACTACCACCACTGGCAGTGCATTCCACACACCCACCACACTCTATGTAAAGAACCTACCTCTGACATCTCACCTAAACCTTCCTCCAATCACCTTAAAATTATGCCCCCTCTTGATAGACATTTCCGCCCTGGGAAAATGTCTCTGGCTATCCACTATTTATGCCTCTCAACATCTTGTACACCTCTACCAAGTCACCTCTCATCCTTCTTCACTCCAATGAGAAGAGCCCGAGCTCCCTCAACCTTTCTTCACAAGATGTGCCCTCCAGTCCAGGCAGCATCCTGGTACATCTCCTCTGCACCCCCTCTAAGGCTTCCACATCTTTCCTATAATGAGGTGACCAGAACTGAACACAATATTCCAAGTGTGGTCTATCCAAGGCTCTTTCGAGCTGCAGCTTAACCTCGTGGCTCCCCACGTCTACCCTATCAAATTCATGATTTTAACTATTTCCATTGGGTCACCCCTCAGCTTTCTTTTCTCTGAAAGGAGTCTCAATGTGTTCTTTTTTTGAGAATACTAGTTTGTCAGATCTTGTATCATCTTTATAAATATGTTTTTCGCCTTCTCCAGTGCCTTTAGGCTTTATAAATGTGAGTGGCAGGAATAAGTTATTGCACAGTGATTTGAATTAACTTTTACATTAATAAATCCAATATAGTCTGTCTAATGTTGGTCAGTGTGTCATCCTCTACTTGCAATGGACTCTTCCCCTTGGCAGGTAGCAGCTACAATGGCCAAAGGGAATGAATACTTCTAATAAAGTATTGCACCTATCATTTCATACCTGCCAATCAGATCCCCTTTACTATTATCCTAGTTAAAAACAGTAACACAAATGTTATTGAGATTAAAATCATCATTGATGACAAATTGAGTTTGAGAGGCATGGAATCCTCTGATGCTATTATTATGAAGAAGGGCAGGTCACTAGTTATAGATGACTTCTGGCTCCAGTGAAACTTACTCTCACAGATAAATACTGAATACCGAGGAATGCCATTGAATCCATCTCACTCCTCCTTCCATTCCGGTGTATAGCTCCGCCCACACCCAATAACATCATTTAACCACCTCTCAAATGATGCTGGGGTTTATTCGTTACTCTAGCCAAATCCCAGTAGTCTTTATGAAGAAATTCACTTGCCTTTGATTGCCAACCAGCCTTTTTTCCCTGTTTGCACCTGTGTCCTTGTCCCACCATTGTGGCTGAACTTAGATTACTCCTCACAATCCAATTTTTTGTTCTATTGAGAGTCTTATGTGCATCTGTAAGGATTCCTCTCCTTCACAGATGTTTCTAGCTTTTTCTGATGTTTCCCTGTCACAGATCCTAGACACGAAGGATCCATCCTTACCTGACGGTACTGGCTTCTAACATTCTAATAAGGCAGAAACTGGGAGATCCCTATTTCATTGTTACTTAGCCACACTGAAAGAATATTCTGGAACATTTTACAATCCCTGGCTATCCAAAAGGTGCTAGGAATCAGTGGAGCGGACATTAGAGCATCTACAATATCTGTTTTAACTTGCAGCTTCTATCTGAGCTAATTCAAAACCATCCACTGACTATGTGTGTCATCTCTCACTAAAAGGTTCAAACTCGGGGGGATCTAAGATGGCGACGATCTGAGAAGATCACACTGCAGAGCTTCGCATCACAGCAGGAGCAGGACAGTCCTTTAACCCACCCAACCCAGGTCATCAGGATTTCTTGGGGTATTGGAAAGATTGTGGAGCCCCAAGAAACATTTAAAAATTGACTTACCTGTATTTTCAGCTGTCCAGAAATGCCTAAAAAGGGAGGAGGAGCATCTGAGGCTGGGCCTGTAGCAGCCTCGGAGCCAATTACTCTCCAGGACCTGGTGAACCAGCTCTCGAAATCTCGTGAGATGTTGGGGAAACAGATTGAAGAGAAGCTGGCTCCAGTCTCTCTCATGCTGCAGAAGCATGAGCAGCAGCTGGGAGACCTGGAGAAGAGGACGGATGAGGTGGAGCACAGGGTCACAGTGGTGGAAGCTGATGCCAGTTCATTCAAGGAAGAGATCCAAGCCCTGAAGACGCAGGTTCGTAATTTGCGTGACCAAGTGGATGATCTTGAAAACAGGGGCAGGAGAAAAAACATTCGGATCATCGGTCTGCCCGAGGGTAAGGAAGGTGAGCGGCCTGCGGAATTTGTTGAAGATTGGCTTCTGAAATTCCTTGACTTGGAGACTGGCATGAGAGGATTGAAGATAGAGAAGGCTCACCGGATCACAGCACAGAGGTTGGGTCTGGGTCAATGCCCTCGTCCTTTCCTGGTGCGGTTCCATTATTACTGGGATGGGCCGAATGGCCTTACTTCCACTCCTATGTCTTATGGTCTTATAAGGAGAGTGATCCAGAAATGAAAATCGTATGATGGTGTCAAGAGAAGATTGAAGGAGCTTGGGATTCAGTACTCCCTGAGATATCCGGCAGTGCTTCGGATCACCTTAGATGGATCCATGCATCTCTTTGACAGATCGGAGAAGGCAAGAGACTTTGTGGACAAACTAACCTAATTCAAACAATTGTAGTGTGTATAAATATTGTTGCTTGGGTATGCATTTATCATTCTGTAAAAGAAATGGAGGAAATCCGATTGGAGCTTTGTTTTTCCCCCTTTTTTTACCTCTATTGATAATAATTTGGTTCAAACTATGTCGGGCGGTGGTTAAGATGTACATTTTAAATTTCTAAGTTAAAACATACCAAAGGCTGGGTGGGGTATTTATTCCCCTATTTTTAATAAAAGAAAGCTTTTTTATTCATATTGATATTCGATGGGGTGTTTATTCTTTTTAGCTTGTGCTTGCGATGCGGCTCTAGCTGGGAGAAGTGAAGGTGGTTGAGATGGTTAGATGCCTACTTATGGGCAGTTCGGGACAGGTAGTTGCCCCCTCCGGGCAGGGGGTGAGTTCCCCTACTCAGCGCTATTGGCGCTTTATATGTTGGTTTGTTTTCTGGCTTTTGTTGTGTTTTATTTTTAATAATTTTGTATGTTTGGAAAATGTAGTGGTTTTAGTTTATGTAGTTTTTATATTTGGTGGATCATGCGACACTAAGGCTCAGCAATTTGTGGTTCGGGTTCCTCCTCTCTGGAATTTAAATGTAATTGCAGAAGATAATGGCTAATGATTTGATTAAATGGTGTACCTGGAATATCAAGGGAAGTCACTCGCCAATTAAGAGGAAGAAGGTACTCTTGAGTCTTAGAAAGGAGAAGGTGGATATTGCTTTGTTACAGGAGACACATTTGGATGACAAGGAGCATCTGAAATTACAGCAGAATGGCTTTGACCGAGTTTATTTTTCATCATTTAATACCAGAAGTAGGGGAGTGGCTATATTGGTTAGGAAAAATCTCTCATTTAAATTGTTGGAATGTGTTAAAGACACATATGGGAGGTTTGTAATTCTTAAAGCCTTGATAAATGGGGAAGAATATGGCATTTTAAATATTTATTGTCCCCCAGCTCATCCTCTTAAATTCTTGGTAGATGCATTTTCTAAACTGATAAGTCTCAAGTCTCGGCACATCATTATAGGGGGAGATTTTAACTGCCTCATGGACCCCACAGTAGACAGGTTGCCTAAAGGTCCCTCGATACCCTCGGCACAAACTAAACAGTTATTGGGTTTGTGTGGGGAATTAGGATTGGTGGACGTCTGGAGGTGTCTCCATCCTACAGGTAGGGATTTCACGTTTTTCTCCAATCCACATAGATGTCACACGAGGATTGATTTTTTTCTGACCCCTGCGGTAACCCTGGATCTGGTGGCATCCTGTACGATTGGTAATATTGCGATTTCTGATCATGCTCCAGTGTACCTCATGGTTAAAATTAAGGATGTTACAGTGGATTCAAGGTACTGGCGAATGGACCCCTTTATTCTCATGGACAGCAAGTTTGTGGAGTATTTCTCGAGGGAATTTCGGGCATTCCTAGACATCAACATAGGGTCGGTTGGTAGTTCATCTATTCTCTGGGAAACTGCCAAAGCTTATGCCAGGGGGTTAGTTATTTCATATTCCACCAGTAGGAAGCGGCAGAAGGGTGAGCAGCAATGCCTCCTTGAAGCACGGTTGAAGGCCTATTTTGACAGACCCTCGTTGGTCAAACTACAGAGGATTACGGCACTGCGGTCTACACTAAATTCCGTGCTCACGCAGACGGCAAAGAAGGAGCTGGCTTTTGCAAAGCAAAGGTTATACAAGCATGGCGAGAAGCCAGGCAAATACTTAGTATACCTTGCCAGAAAGAGAAGTGCCCCACAAACCATTACAGCGATTAGGGAAGGGTCTGGGAACCTAACATGTGATTCTAAAAAGATTAATGTGGTGTTCCAGAGATTCTACTCTAACTTATATCAGTCTGAGAATTGTGAGGAGGGGCAGGCCAAAATAGAATCCTTTTTTAGAGATCTGAAGCTCCCGGGTGTGACTCCTGAACAACAGTCCTTTCTCAATGCCCCATTATCAGAGCAAGAAGTGCAGGACGCTGTGAGGCAGCTTCAGAGTGGAAAGGCGCCCGGTCCTGATGGGCTTCCCAGTGAATTCTATAAGGAATTTATAAGTATACTGTCAGGCCCGATGCTGAATATGTTAATGATTCATACAGTCATGTTTGTCTCCCACCGTCTCTGAGAGAGACCAATATTTCACTTATCCTTAAAAAAGGGAAGGATCCGGAAGACAGGCCCATCTTGCTCTTAAATGTGGACTTCAAGATCCTCTCTAAGGCTCTCGCGTTAAGGCTGGAGACTGTGTTACCCTCTATTATTAAAGAGGATCAGACAGGCTTCATAAAGGGTCACAGATCCTCCAATAACGTTAGGAGGCTGCTTAACGTAATTCAAGCATGCCAACAGCAGTCAATACAGGGATTGGTGATTTCTTTAGATGCAGAAAAGGCATTTGACCGAGTTGAGTGGCCGTACCTTTTCTATACTCTAGACCGGTTTGGTCTGGGTGAAGTTTTCATAAGATGGGTAAAGGTTCTCTCCAGTGTACCTTCACGGCGGTCATTATCAACGGGGTACGATCAAGCAATTTTAATATTTCTAGGGGCAGCCGGCAGGGCTGTCCCCTTTCACCATTACTTTTTACGTTGGTGATTGAACTGTTGGCAGAGGCCATTCGTGGGGATCTCAATATATCAGCTCCAGAAGTGGGGTCAAAATTACATAAGATCTCGCTGTATGCAGATGATGTTCGAATTTTCTTGACAAATCCAGCAGTCTCAGTGCCTTGCCTGATACAATGCATTCACGCGTTTGGCGCTTTTTCAGGGTATAAGATTAATTTTGCTAAATCAGAGGCTATGCCTATGGGTGGTCTTACGAAAGAGTTGGCTCTTGAGGGTGACTATAGATTCCCATTTAGGTGGTCACAGGGGGGTTTTGTGTATTTGGGCATATTCATTACTCCAGTTCTGGACTGGCTGTTCAAAGCCAATTTTACTCAATTATTTGAAAAAATTAAACAATATCTCCAAAGATGGGAGGCACTTCCAGTCTCATGGTTGGGTCGGATAGCACTTATTAAGATGAATATTCTCCCTCGTTTGCGATATCCTGTACGGATTCTCCCCCTGATTTTCAATAAACAAACACTCAGGAGACTGAACGGTTGGTTCAGCTCCTTTATCTAGCACCGTAAACGGCCCCTCAATAAATTAGCCAAACTGCAGTTGCCTCACAGATTGGGGGAAGTAGACCTTCCGGACATTTAAAAATGACTAATTAAGCTCGCTTTTGACCTACGTGAGTGATTGGGTTTGTGGGGACCCTCTTTCACTATGGCTAGATATCGAAGCCTCCCAGGCAAGGTGCCCCCTTACCAGTTTGCTGCATTTGGACAAGGTGAGGACAGTTCGGGAATATTGCCATAACCCAATAGTCATCAATACTGTTAAAGCATGGAGGGCAATTTGGCAGAGGGAAGGTAATATTGGCAAAACATCTTTGTTTACACCTTTAGTGGGTATGTTGGGTTTTCAACCGGGTATGATAGATTCAGGATTTAAACATTGGGCAGCTAGAGGTATACCTTGCATGGGTGATTTATTTGAGGGAGATGTAATGATGTCCTTTGATCAGTTAGTACGAAAGTACAAGTTACCTAATAGAGACCTCTTTCATTTTTTTCAAGTTAGGGATTTTATTCAAAAAAAGACCACACTTTTGACTGATCCCTACAAATCTGACATAGAAAGAGGGGTACTAAGGGCTAAGAGGACACTCTCTGTCAGTACTTTATATCACCAATTGGGGGGTGTCACCTCAGATGAGTCTGATCGACTCTGCAAGATGTGGGAAAGAGAGCTGGGTGTTGAAGTTTCTTCAGAGGCCTGGGAGGATATTTGGGAGAATGCAAGGAAGATATCAATTTGCAATAGGACCCATGCTTTACAGTTGAAGATTCTCCACAGGGTCCACTTAGCCCCAGACCGTTTGTCAAAATTTAAACCAGGGGTATCTTCAGCATGTCCCAAGTGCAAGGTCTGTTCGGGTACTCTTACCCATTGTCTTTAGTCTTGTGACAGGCTTCAAACACATTGGAGCGCTGTGGTGGGTGCAATGGAGAGGATTTTAGGTGTAGGGGTGGAGAAGAACCCTATTTCTCTCCTTTTGGGCCTACCCATTGTATTTCTTGCAGACTCGCATAAGAAAACACTTTTCAATATTCTTACATTCTGTGTAAGGAAGAATATCTTGCTAGATTGGATATCTGAAAACCCCCCAGGCCTGTCGGGTTGGCGGAAGATTGTTATGGAGCATATTCCCTTGGATTTTCTCACAATTATGGTACACCACAAAACTGAGAATTTTTACAAGACATGGCAACCCTTTTTGAAATACCTAGACACAGATTTATCTGCCACACTAACAAGGGCTTTTATATAGCCGTAATGATTGTGTTTCATGAGTCCAATATCCAGGGAGGAGGAACTGTGAATGTATGAGTGTTTTGTTTGGCTGGGCTGAGTTATTACTATTTATTTGTTTGTTGTTAGGTATTTATTTATTTAGTTAAATAGCTAATTTAGATTTTTAAAAAATTTTATACTTCTCTATATATGTTTATACATTCGTATAGGAGGGTGGGTTGGGGATATTTTTTTATTATTTTGGTTTAGTTTTGTACTGTTTTGAATTGCATTGTTTTGCATTTGTTGTAATATTTAAAAATCTATTTTTTCTTAATAAAAATATATTACAAAAACAAGGTTCAAACTCAGATGGTCCCGGTTTCCCAGGGTTTCTCAGTGCCTAATAAGAGGAGAATTGCCAAACTTGAGGAAAATAATGATCTGACGCCAGGCTAGGGCAAGGACTCCTGAAGCCAGGATTTTCCCAATCCTCCAGTAAGGCTGGGTGGAGTAGTGGAGGCGTTCCAAAACTGGGAGTGCCTGTTGGCCAATTGGTGAGCTCCAGGCCAGGTTTGTGTGGAAATAAACAGTCAGGCCACCCATGCATTGCTTAACTATGACTAAACATAGGTCATCAAAGATAAGTGCTTGCAACAAAACAAACACCAAGTTATGAACCAAATGGGGCCAAATACTTTGAATAAAAGTCAATCAGCAAATTCATGACACAATACTAAATGCTGAGCTTGATGGTGCCAATATGGGAAGGGAGAAGACCATAAAATCCATTTTTAACATTCAACATTTTGCATCTTTTTTTTTTGAGAGGTGGGGCTACATTTTTCAGAAGATCTGGGATATCGTTGTGGTAACAGTAAGGTTAAGCCATTCTAATGTGTAAGACCCCCTTTTCCCACTTCATGTGGGATCTGTGATGGGCTGATTATGATTGTGTCCAGACTGCCCAGTGTTGTCCGTCAGTCATATTGCTCCAGGGTTAAGAGGAGAAAGTGAGGACAGCAGATGTTGGAGATCAGAGTCAAATGTGTGGTGCTGGAAAAGCACAGGCTGGTCAGGCAGCATCCAAGGAGCAGGAGAGTCGACGTTTCGGGTATAAGCCCTTCATTAGGAATGAGGCTTGTGGTGAAGAGCTTCAGGGCAGAGGAGATGACCTGGGGATGGGGGCTAACAGCCCAATCGTTACACAAGTGTTGCATTTATAGCACACAAACAGGCCATTCAGTCTGACAGGTCTATGCTGATGTTCATTCTCCACAGAAGCCTCTTCCCACCCTATCAATGCTTAATAGAATATCCTTCTATTCCTTTCTCCATCATTTGTTTATCCAGCTTAAATATATCTGCATTATTCACCTCCAACACTTTCTGTGGGAACGAGTTCCCCATTAATCATTCCCTGAATGAAGAAATCGCTCCTTTCTTTTGCCAAAGACCTTACATTATTGAACAACAACTCCACTACTCATATTTGCAGATCACCTTTATCATACTAAAATACTCCATGCTGCAGCACAGGAATATTAAAGTACAACAATGAGACACAAAGATATAGGTCTTAAAAAGCATCTACAAGGGGAAACAGATAGAAGGGAGAACTTTAGAATGTAGGATTGGTTCAGCAGATTTGGCTCGATTCCTGTAGTGTGAAACAGAATGATGTTAACTGGAAGATACAACAGTGAGAATGATGTTAACTGTAAGATGTAACAGTGAGAATGATGCTAACTGCAAGATGCAACAGTGAGAATGATGCTAACTGTAAGATGTAACAGTGAGAATGATGCTAACTGTAAGATACAACAGTAAGAATGATGCTAACTGTAAGATGTAACAGTGAGAATGATGTTAACTGTAAGATGCAACAGTGAGAATGATGCTAACTGTAAGATACAACAGTAAGAATTATGTTAACTGTAAGATACAACAGTGAGAATGATGTTAACTGTAAAATGCAACAGTAAGAATGATGTTAACTGTAAGATACAACAGTAAGAATGATGCAAACTGTAAGATGTAACAGTGAGAATGATGCTAACTGTAAGATGTAACAGTAAGAATGATGCTAACTGTAAGATACAACAGTAAGAATTATGTTAATTGTAAGATACAACAGTGAGAATGATGTTAACTGTAAAATGCAACAGTAAGAATGATGTTAACTGTAAGATACAACAGTAAGAATGATGCTAACTGTAAGATGTAACAGTGAGAATGATGTTAACTGTAAGATAAAACAGTAAGAATGATGCTAACTGTAAGATGTAACAGTGAGAATGATGCTAACTGTAAGATGTAACAGTAAGAATGATGCTAACTGTAAGATGTAACAGTGAGAATGATGTTAACTGTAAGATACAACAGTAAGAATGATGCTAACTGTAAGATACAACAGTAAGAATTATGTTAACTGTAAGATACAACAGTGAGAATGATGTTAACTGTAAAATGCAACAGTAAGAATGATGCTAACTGTAAGATACAACAGTAAGAATGATGCTAACTGTAAGATGTAACAGTGAGAATGATGTTAACTGTAAGATACAACAGTGAGAATGATGTTAACAGTAAGATACAACAGTAAGAATGATGCAAACTGTAAGATGCAACAGTGAGAATGATGTTAACTGGAAGATACAACAGTAAGAATGATGCTAACTGTAAGATACAACAGTGAGAATGATGCAAACTGTAAGATGCAACAGTGAGAATGATGTTAACTGTAAGATGTAACAGTGAGAATGATGCTAACTGTAAGATACAACAGTAAGAATGATGCTAACTGTAAGATACAACAGTAAGAATGATGCAAACTGTAAGATGCAACAGTGAGAATGATGTTAACTGTAAGATGTAACAGTGAGAATGATGTTAACTGTAAGATGTAACAGTGAGAATGATGTTAACTGTAAGATACAACAGTGAGAATGATGTTAACTGTAAAATGCAACAGTAAGAATGATGTTAACTGTAAGATACAACAGTAAGAATGATGCAAACTGTAAGATGTAACAGTGAGAATGATGCTAACTGTAAGATGTAACAGTAAGAATGATGCTAACTGTAAGATGTAACAGTGAGAATGATGTTAACTGTAAGATACAACAGTAAGAATGATGCTAACTGTAAGATACAACAGTAAGAATTATGTTAACTGTAAGATACAACAGTGAGAATGATGTTAACTGTAAAATGCAACAGTAAGAATGATGCTAACTGTAAGATACAACAGTAAGAATGATGCTAACTGTAAGATGTAACAGTGAGAATGATGTTAACTGTAAGATACAACAGTGAGAATGATGTTAACAGTAAGATACAACAGTAAGAATGATGCAAACTGTAAGATGTAACAGTGAGAATGATGCTAACTGTAAGATACAACAGTAAGAATGATGCTAACTGTAAGATACAACAGTAAGAATGATGCTAACTGTAAGATACAACAGTGAGAATGATGCAAACTGTAAGATGCAACAGTGAGAATGATGTTAACTGTAAGATGTAACAGTGAGAATGATGCTAACTGTAAGATACAACAGTAAGAATTATGTTAACTGTAAGATACAACAGTGAGAATGATGTTAACTGTAAAATGCAACAATAAGAATGATGTTAACTGTAAGATACAACAGTAAGAATGATGCAAACTGTAAGATACAACAGTGAGAATGATGTTAACTGTAAGATACAACAGTAAGAATGATGCTAACTGTAAGATACAACAGTAAGAATGATGTTAACTGTAAGATACAACAGTAAGAATGATGCAAACTGTAAGATACAACAGTGAGAATGATGCAAACTGTAAGATGCAACAGTGAGAATGATGTTAACTGTAAGATACAACAGTAAGAATGATGCAAACTGTAAGATACAACAGTGAGAATGATGCAAACTGTAAGATGCAACAGTGAGAATGATGTTAACTGTAAGATGTAACAGTGAGAATGATGCTAACAGTAAGACGCAACAGTAAGAATGATGTTAACTGTAAGATACAACAGTGAGAATGATGCTAACTGTAAGATGTAACAGTGAGAATGATGCTAACAGTAAGATGCAACAGTAAGAATGATGCTAACTGTAAGATACAACAGTAAGAATGATGCAAACTGTAAGATACAACAGTACGAATGATGCTAACTGTAAGATGTAACAGTAACAAAGATGCTAACTGTAAGATACAACAGCGAGAATGATGCTAACAGTAAGATACAACAGTAAGAATGATGTTAACTGTAAGATACAACAGTGAGAATGATGCTAACAGTAAGATACAACAGTAAGAATGATGTTAACTGTAAGATACAACAGTGAGAATGATGCTAACAGTAAGATACAACAGTAAGAATGATGCTAACTGTAAGATGCAACAGTGAGAATGATGTTAACTGTAAGATGTAACAGTGAGAATGATGCTAACAGTAAGATGCAACAGTAAGAATGATGCTAACTGTAAGAGTTCAGAGGCCTGCCTCTTACCTAGCCCTATCCCCAACAGAGTGGTGCTCCTCAAGCTATAAGAACTAATTTTATCTCTCTAATGGAAAGAAATGCTCAAAATATGGCCATCAATGGTGGAGTGGTAAAACTTCTGAATTTTGTTTCTTTAGGATTGGGGTATTATTGGCCAGGCCAACATGTGTTGTGCATCCCTAATACTCCTTGAAGTGAGTGTCTTGAGTGGCTATTTCACAAGAAAGTTAAGAGTCAACTACATACCGGCCAGAGCATGTGAGTATGGCAGATTTTCCTTCCTTAGTTTGTTTATAAACAATGGTTTCATGGTCATATTGTTAAGCTAGCTCTCAATTCCAGAATTTCTAATGAAGCGAATTCATATTTTCCTATTGACCATGGTGGGATTTGAACCCATTCTGCCAAAGTATTAACTTGGCCCTCAGGATTACTCATCCAGTGCCAATGCTACTACTCCATCACCCCACTTACAATGCTCACGAGGCCAGTATTCGAGAAGTTCAGGTATCCTGGCGGGATATGGAGCTAGAGGGGATGACAGGACTATGGAAAGCTTTGAAAATAAATGAGAATTTTAAAATCAAACTGGGGGCCAAACTGAATCAGCAAGCAGAGTGGCAATCGGGGAATGGAAGTTGCAGCAAGTAAAGGTCCAATCAGCAGACCTTTAGATTACCTCTTTTTGTGCAGGATAGAATGTGTAAGACCAGCCAACAATTGGATATATTTGAGCGTAGAGGTAGCAGAGGCATGGACGAAGGTTTCAGCAGCAGGGTTGGAGTCGGGCAATGCTACAGAGAAATTAAATAGTAATAAAACAGAAAATGCTGCAAATCTTCGGAAGGTCTGGCGGCAGCTGTGGAGACAGAAACAGAGCAAATGTGTCAGGTCAATGACCTTTCATCAGTCAATAACGTGTGGCGCTGGAAAAAGCACAGCAGGTCAGGCAGCATCTGAGGAGCAGGAGAGTCGACGTTTCAGGCATAACCCTTCATCAGCACCTTCTATCAGAAGCTGCTGAGTATTTCCAGAACTTGCAGTTTCATTTGAGATTTCAAGCATCTGTTGTACTTTGCTCTTATGTTATTGAAATACATTCCTTTTTAACATCATTTTTAACATCACTCCCTTCAACATTACTCACAGATAATGGTCCAGAAGCCAGGAGAGACTGGAAGCAAGAATGTGACCCCGTCACAGCCCAGCTCGAATTCATTGTGCTGAGTGAAGGATGAAACATTTCAAGGCTTCGAGCTCAGACTGTGCTCGATATGGCTGCAGGCTTTTCCCAGACAGTCTGCCCACATGCCTGTTCAACTCCACAAGCCATAACTAATGCCAGACACCATGAACTTAAATGGTACATTTTGTGCTCTGAGTATGGCTGAGGTTTATTGAATTATACTGGTTGTAAAAAGAGTAACAGCCAGATAACAATCCAAAATTCCCCAGGAGAAGTTCTCCTTTCTCTTGTCTTCTGCACCCAGTCTGTTTGGGATTGTTGCTCCACAGCAGCCTCATGTGAATTAACCACCTCAACCTTCCATCGCAGTCTCAGCAATCCCTCAGTGATGGCCCAGGTCTGATTGTGATCCTGTATTGCAGGGAAAATGGCAATGAAACACAAATGCACACGATGCTCTTCCCCGTCCATCGCAAGTTTTCACTGCAAGTTAAATGCTGTAGTATTGTCACCATACTCAGCAAGGACATACTGATCTGATAACATACTGAAAAGCTGGGCTGAATATGACACTGGGATGTCTTACAATCAAAGGCAGAGCCTATTTCACATCCGCTGTCGTCAGCTGTGGGCCACTCTGCACTTGTGCCTTTAGGTCAGAGGTCATGGGTTCAAGTCTCCTATTGTTTCAAGAACAATTAGGGACAAGCAACAAATTCTGGCCTGCAGCACCCACTCATTACCCATGTTGTGCTCCTCTTGCTCAATGTGGGAGCTCAGGGACACAGCTGATGTCCCTGGCTCTTTCACGTGCAAGAAGTACGTCCAGCTGCAGCTCTTGTTAGACCACATGACGGCTCTGGAGCTGCAGATGGACTCACTTTGGAGCATATGCAATGTTGAGGAGTTCATGGATAGCAAGTTTAGCGGATTGGTCACACCCCAGATTAGGATTGCTGAGGAAGAAAGGGAATGGGTGACCAAAAGGCAGAGAAAGAGCAGGAAGGCAGTGCAGGGGACACCACAGGAAGGTGTCCCCTGTGGTCATCTCCCTCCAAAACAGGTATACTGTCTTGGATACTGTTGGGTAGATGGCTCACCAGGGGAAGGCAGCAGGAGTCAGGGTCATGGCACTGTGACTGGCTCTGCTGCACAGAAGGGTGGGAAAAAGAGTGGAAGGACTGTAGTCATAGAGGATTCAATTGTGTGGGGAGTATATAGGCGTTTCTGTGGTTGAAAATGAGACTCCCAAATGGTATATTGCCTCCCAGGTGCACGGGTCAAGGATGTCTCAGATTGACTGCAGAAAATTCTCAAGGAGGGTGAACAGCCAGTTGTTGTGGTGCATGTCGGCACCAATGGTACAGGTAGAAAAATGGGATGAGATCCTACAAGAAGAATTCAGGGAGTTAGGAACCAAACTAAAAAATAGAACCTCAGAGGTAGTAATCTCAGGAAAGCTACCAGTGCCACGTGCGAGTCAGAGTAGGAATAATAGAGTATTCAGGATGAATGCATGGCTTGAGAGATAGTGCAGGCAGGAGGGGTTCAGGTTTTTGGGACATTGTGGGAGGTGGGACTATTACAAATTGGATGGTCTACACCTGGGCCGGACTGGAACCAATGTCCTCGGGGGTGCTTTTGCTAATGCTGTTGGGGAGGGTTTAAACTAATGTGGCAGGGGGGTGGGAACCAACTGAGGAGGTTAGTGCACAGGAAGGACGTAGCAATTAAAGCCTATAAGGAACTAGATAATGAAGTCAGTGTGAGTAAAGGGAAGAGTAGGCAGGGAGCAGATGATGAACGCAAAGGGACAGGTGGTCTGAGGTGCATTTGTTTTAATGCAAGAAGTGTAGTAGGTAAGGCAGATGAATTTAGGGCTTGGATTAGTACCCGGAAGTATGATGTTGTTGCTATTACTGAGACTTGGTTGAGGGAAGGGCATGATTGGCAACAAAATATCCCAGGATATAGATGCTTCAGGTGGGATGGAGAGGGAGGTAAAAGAGGTGGAGGATTTGCATTACTGGTCAAAGAGGATGTCACAGCTAAAGGAGGGCACTATGGAGGACTCGAGCAGTGAGGCAATAAGTGAGGCAGAGCGCAGAAATAGGAAGGGTGCGGTAACAATGTTGGGGTTGTACTACAGGCCTCCCAACAGTGAACATGAGATAGAGGTACAAATATGTAAAGAGATCATAGAAAGATGTAGGAGCAACAGGGTGGTGGTGATAGGAGATTTTAATTTTCCCAACATTGACTGGGATTCGCTTAGTGTTAGAAGTCTGGGTGGAGCAGAATTTGTATATGGAGCTTCCAGGAGGGTTTTATAGAGCAGTATGAAAACAGTCCAACTTGTGAAGGGGCCATACTGGACCTGGTGTTGGGGAATAAGCCCAGCCAGGCGGTTGAAATTTCAGTAGGAGATTACTTTGGGAATAGTGACCACTATTCCATAAGTTTTAGGATACTCATGGACAAAGATGATAGTGGTCCGAAAGGAAGAATGCTAAATTGGAGGAAGGCCAACTATAGCAAAATTCAGCAGGAGCTGGGGAATGTGGATTGGGAGCAGCTGTTTGAAGGTAAATCCACATTCAATATGTGGGAGGCCTATAAAGAGAGGTTGATAAGAGTGCAGGACAGACATGTCCCTGAGAAAATGAGGGACAGAAATGGCAAGATTAGGGAACCATGGATGACAGGGGAAATTGTGAGACTTGCTAAGAAGAAAAAGAATGCGTACGTAAGGTCTCAGTGACTGAAGACAGATGAAGCCTTGGAAGAATATCAGGAATGTACGACCACTCTGAAAGGAATTAAGGGGGCTAAAAGGGATCATGAGATATCTTTAACGAGCAGGGTTAAGGAAAACCCCAAAGCCTTTTATTCATATATAAGGAGCAAGAGGGAAACTACAGAAAGGGTAGGCCCACTCAAGGGGAAAGGAGGAAAGATATAGAACATAGAACATAGAACAATACAGCACAGAACAGGCCCTTCGGCCCACGATGTTGTGCTAGCTTAAGCACCTATCCATGTACCTATCCAATTGCCGCTTAAAGGTCACCAAAGATTCTGACTCTACCACTCCCACAGGCAGCGCATTCCATGCCCCCACCACTCTCTGGGTAAAGAACCCACCCCTGACATCTCCCCTATACCTTCCACCCTTCACCTTAAATTTATGTCCCCTTGTAACACTCTGTTGTACCTGGGGAAAAGGTTTCTGACTGTCTACTCTATCTATTCCTCTGATCATCTTATAAACCTCTATCAAGTCACCCCTCATCCTTCGCCGTTCCAATGAGAAAAGGCCTAGCACTCTCAACCTATCCTTTTCTCAGCAGAGAGCGGCGCGAGCTGGGCGGAAGTGAGGTTGGAGCGCAGAGCTGGTCGGGAAGGTAAGTGATTGATATTTGAGTGGGTGTGTACTATACCCCAGGCCCTACATAGTAGGGCCTCCCTCCCATCCTCCTCCTCTAACCTAACTTTAAAGTTCACAGGTAAGCGACTCAGTGTTCTTGCTTTGGAGACGAAGTGTAGAATAATGGCAGCGCAGGCAGTGGAATGTTCCTCCTGCAGGATGTTTGAGGTAGGGGTGACCACCGATACTCCTGCCGACTTCACCTGCAGGAAATGCAGTCAGATCCTGCTCCTCACAGAACGAGTTAGGGAACTGGAGCTGGAGTTGGATGAACTGAGAATTATTCGAGAGGCTGAGAAGGTGATAGATAGAAGCTACAGGGACATAGTTACGCCAGAGAACAGAGGTAGCTGGGTAACAGTTAGAGGTGGGAAGGGGAGGAAGCAGGCAGTGCAGGGGTCCCCTGTAGTCATTCCCCTAAACAATAGGTATACCGCTTTGGATACTGGTGGGGGGGACAGCCTAGCAGGGGTAAGCTGCAGTGACCGGGTCCGTGGCGTGAGGTCTGGCTCTGAGACTCAGAAGGGAAAGGGGGAGAGGAGGAGAGCGCTAGTTATAGGAGACTCTCTAGTTAGAGGGACGGACAGGCGATTCTGTGGGCATGGGCGAGACTCTCGGATGGTTTGTTGCCTCCCGGGTGCCAGGGTCCGAGCCGTCTCGGACCGTGTCTTCAGAATCCTTAAGGGGGAGGGTGTGCAGCCAGAAGTCGTGGTGCACGTTGGCACCAACGACATAGGTAGGAAGAGAGGTGGGGAGGTCATTCAGGAGCTCAGGGAGTTAGGCTGGAAGCTAAAAGCTAGGACAGACAGAGTCGTCATCTCTGGGTTGTTGCCGGTGCCACGTGACAGTGAGGCAAGGAATAGGGAGAGAGTGCAGTTGAACACGTGGCTGCAAGGGTGGCGTAGGAGGGAGGGCTTCAGGTATTTGGACAATTGGACTGCATTCTGGGGAAGGTGGGACCTGTACAAGCAGGACGGGTTGCACCTGAACCAGAAGGGCACCAATATCCTGGGGAGTAGGTTTGCTAGCACTCTTCGGGGGGGTTTAAACTAATTTGGCAGGGGGATGGGATCCGGACTTGTAGTCCAGCAAGTAGGCTAGCTGTTTGTCAGGGTGTCCACGTGTGTGGAGAGGCTGTGAAGAAGGTAGCACAGACAGGGAATACTTGCGGACACAGAGATGGGTTCAAGTGCGTATACTTCAACGCAAGGAGTATCAGAAATAAGGTGGGTGAACTTAAGGCGTGGATAGGTACCTGGGACTACGATGTTGTGGCCATCACGGAAACGTGGATAGAAGAGGGACAGGAATGGTTGTTGGAGGTTCCTGGTTACAGATGTTTCAGTAGGATTAGGGAGGGTGGTAAAAAAGGAGGGGGGGTGGCATTGCTAATTAGAAATGGTATAACGGCTGCAGAAAGGCAGTTCGAGGGGGATCTGCCTTTAGAGGCAGTATGGGCTGAAGTCAGAAATAGGAAAGGTGCAGTCACCTTGTTGGGTGTTTACTATAGGCCCCCCAATAGCAGCAGAGATGTGGAGAAACAGATTGGGAAACAGATTTTGGAAAGGTGCAGAAGCCACAGGGTAGTAGTCATGGGCGATTTCAACTTCCCAAATATTGATTGGAAGCTCTTTAGATCAAGTAGATTGGATGGGGCGGTGTTTGCGCAGTGTGTCCAGGAAGCTTTTCTAACACAGTATGTAGATTGTCCGACCAGAGGGGAGGCCATTTTGGATTTGGTACTCGGTAATGAACCGGGACAAGTGATGGACTTGTTAGTGGGTGAACAGTTTGGTGATGGTGACCACAATTCTGTAACTTTCACCTTGGTTATGGAGAGAGATAGGTGCGTGCAACAGGGTAGGTTTTACAATTGGGGGAAGGGGAATTACGATGCTGTAAGACAGGATCTGAGGAGCATAAGTTGGGAGCATAGGCTGTCGGGGAAGGATGTCGTGGAAATGTGGAACTTTTTCAAGGAACAGATATGACGTGTCCTTGATATGTATGTACCGGTCAGGCAGGAAAGAAATGGTCGTGTGAGGGAACCTTGGTTGACGAGGGAGGTTGAATGTCTTGTAAAGAGGAAGAAGGAGGCTTATATAAGGTTGAGGAAACAGGGTTCAGACAGAGCAGTGGAGGGATACAGGATAGCCAGAAGGGACCTGAAGAAAGGGATTTGGAGAGCCAAGAGAGGGCATGAAAAATCTCAGGCGGATAGGATCAAGGATAACCCAAAGGCATTTTATGCGTATGTGAGAAACATGAGAATGACGAGAACGAGGGTAGGTCCAATCAAGGACAGTAGTGGGAGACTGTGTATTGAGTCAGAAGAAATAGGAGAGGTCTTGAATGAGTACTTTTCTTCAGTATTTACGAATGAGAGGAACCGTATTGTTGAAGAGGAGAGTGTGAAACGGACTGGTAAGCTAGAGGAGATACATGTTAGGAAGGAAGATGTGTTGGACATTTTGAACAACTTGAGGATAGACAAGTCCCCCGGGCCTGATGGGATATATCCGAGGATTATGTGGGAAGCAAGAGAGGAAATTGCAGTACCGTTGGCAATGATCTTTTCATCTTCACTGTCAACGGGGGTAGTACCAGGGGACTGGAGAGTGGCGAATGTTGTGCCCCTGTTCAAAAAAGGGAATAGGGATAACCCCGGGAATTACAGGCCAGTTAGTCTTACTTCGGTGGTAGGTAAAGTAATGGAAAGGGTACTGAGGGATAGGATTTATGAGTATCTGGAAAGGCACTGCTTGATTAGGGACAGCCAGCACGGATTTGTGAAGGGTAGGTCTTGCCTTACAAGTCTGATTGAATTCTTTGAGGAGGTGACCAAGCATGTGGATGAGGGTAGAGCAGTGGATGTAGTATACATGGATTTTAGTAAGGCATTTGATAAGGTTCCCCATGGTAGGCTTATGCAGAAAGTCAGGAGGCATGGGATAGTGGGAAATTTGGCCAATTGGATAGAAAGATATGTGTGGAGTCAGAGAAACTGGGTGAGATTCTTAATGAATACTTTGCATCGGTATTCACCGAGGAGAGGGACATAGCAGATGTTGAGGTTAGGGATAGATGTTTGATTATTCTAGGTCAAGTTGGCATAAGGAGGGAGGAAGTGTTGTGTATTCTAAAAAGCATTAAGATGGACAAGACCCCAGGTCCAGGTGGGATTCTATCTCAGGTTACTGAGAGAAGCGAGAGAGGAAATAGCTGGGGCTTTAACAAATATCTTTGCAGCATCCTTGACCACAGAGGAGGTCCCAGAGGACTGGAGAATTGCTAATCCTTGTTTCAGAAGGATAGCAGGGATAATCCAGGTAATTACAGACCTGTAAGCCTGATGTCAGTGGTAGGGAAACTACTGGAGAAGATACGAAGGGAATAGGATATATACCCATTTGGGAAAAAAATGGGCTTATCAGTGATAGGCAGCATGGCTTTGTGCAGGGAAGGTCATGTCTGACAAACCTAATAGAATTCTTTGAAGAGGTGACAAAGTTGATTGATGATTGATATCATATATATGGACTTTAGTGAGTCATTTGATAAAGTTCAAAAATGTGATGCTGGAAAAACACAGCAGGTCAGGCAGCATCTGAGGAGCAGGAGAATCGACGTTTCGGGCATAAGCCCTTCTTCAGGAATGAGGCTGGTGTGCCAAGCGGGCTGAGATAAAAGGTAGGGGGGAGGGAATTTGGGGGAGGGGTGCTGGGAATACAATAGGTGGAAGGAGGTTAAGGTGAGGGTGATAGGCCGGAGAGGGGGTGGGGGCGGAGAGGCCGGGAAGAAGATTGTAGGTCAAGAGGGCGGTGCTGAGTCTGAGGGTTGGGACTGAGAAAAGGTGGGGGGAGGGGAAATGAAGAAGCTGGAGAAATCTACATTCATCCCGTGTGGTTGGAGGGTTCCTAGACGGAAGATGAGGCGCTCTTCCTCCAGGCGTCGTGTGGCCAGGGTCTGGCGATGGAGGACGCCAAGGACCTGCATGTCCTTGGCGGAGTGGGAGGGGGAATTAAAGTGTTCAGCCATGGGGCGGTTGGGTTGGTTGGTGCGGGTGTCCCAGAGGTGTTCTCTGAAACGTTCCGCAAGTAGGCGGCCTGTCTCCCCAATGTAGAGGAGACCACATCGGGTGCAGCAGATACAGTAAATGATGTGTGTGGAGGTACAGGTGAATTTGCGACAGATATGGAAGTGTCCCTTGGGGCCTTGGAGGGAAGTGAGGGGGAGGTGGGGGCGCAAGTTTTGCATTTCTTGCGGTTGCAGGGGAAGGTGCCGGGAGTGGAGGTTGGGTTGGTGGGGGGGTGTGGACCTGACGAGGGAGTCGCGGAGGGAGTGGTCTCTCCTGAATGCTGATAGGGGAGGGGAGGGAAATATATCCCTGGTGGTGGAGTCTGTTTGGAGGTGGCGGAAATGACAGAGGATGACACGATGGATCTGGAGGTTGGAGGGGTGGTAGGTGAGGACTAGTGGGGTTCTGTCCTGGTGGCGATTGGAGGGGTGGGGTTCAAGGGCGGAGGAGCAGGAAGTGGAGGAGATGCGGTGGAGAGCATCGTCAACCACGTCTGAGGGGAAATTGCGGTCTTTGAAGAAGGAGGCCATCTGGGTTGTTCGGTATTGGAACTGGTCCTCCTGGGAGCAGATGCGGCGGAGGCGAAGGAATTGGAAATGTGGAATGGCGTTTTTACAGGGGGCCGGGTGAGAGGAGGTGTAGTCTAGGTAGCTGTGGGAGTCGGTCGGTTTGTAGTAAATGTCTGTGTTGAGTCGGTCGTCCGAGATAGAAATGGAGAAGTCTAGGAAGGGGAGGGAGGAGTCTGAGACGGTCCAGGTAAATTTGAGGTCGGGGTGGAAGGTGTTAGTAAAGTGGATGAACTGTTCAACCTCCTCATGGGAGCACGAGGCTGTGCCAATACAATCACCGATGTAGCAGAGGAAAAGGTGGGGGGTGGTGCCAGTGTAGCTGCGGAAGATGGACTGTTCCACATATCCGACAAAGAGGCAGGCATAGCTGGGGCCCATGCAGGTGCCCATGGCTACTCCTTTGGTTTGGAGGAAGTGGAAGGATTGGAAGGAGAAGTTGTTAAGAGTGAGGACCAGTTCAGTCAGTCGAAGGAGGGTGTCAGTGGAAGGGTACTGGTTGGTACGGCGGGAAAGGAAGAAGCGGAGGGCTTTGAGGCCTTCGTGATGGGGGATGGAGGTGTATAGGGACTGGATGTCCATGGTGAAGATAAGGCGTTGGGGGCCGAGGAAGCGAAAATCATGGAGGAGGTGGAGGGCGTGGGTGGTGTCCCGAACGTAGGTGGGGAGTTCTTGGACTAAGGTTCCCCATGGTAGGCTGATGAAGAAGGTCGCATGGAGTCCAAGGTATTCTAGCTAGCTGGATAGAGAACTGGTTGGGTAACAGGAGACAGAGAGTAGTGGTGGAAGAAAGCTTCTCAAAATGGAGACCAGTGACCAGTGGTGTCCCACAGGGATCTGTACTGGGACCACTGTTGTTTGTGATATACATAAATGATTTGGAGGAAGGTGTAGGTTGCCTCATTAACAAGTTTGCAGATGACACTAAGATTGGTGGAATAGCAGGTAGTGAAGGGGACTGTCAGAGAATACAGCAGAATATAGACAGATTGGAGAGAAATGGCAGATGGAGTTCAATCCGGACAAATAAGAGGAGATGCATTTTGGAAGATGCAATTCAAGGGCGAACTATACAGTAAATGGAAAAGCCCTGGGGAAAATTGACGTGCAGAGAGATCTGGGTGTTCAGGTCCATTGTTCCCTGAAGGTGGCAATGCAGGTCAGTAGAGTGGTCAAGAAGGCATACAGCATGCTTTCCTTCTTCGGACCGGTTATTGAGCACAAGAGTTGGCAGGTCATATTACAGTTGTATAAGACTTTGATTCGGCCACATTTAGAATACTGTGAACCGTTCTGGTCACCACACTACCAAAAGGATGTGGATGCTTTGGAGAGGGTGCAGAGGAGGTTCACCAGGATGTTGCCTGGTATGGAGGGTGCTAGCTATGAGGAGAGGTTGAGTAGATTAGGATTATTTTCATTGGAAAGAAGGCAGTTAAGGTGGGACCTGATTGTGGCCTACAAAATCATGAGAGGTGTAGACAGGGTGGATAGCAAGAAACATTTTCCCAGGGTAGAGGAATCAATTACTAGGGGTCACGAGTTCAAAGTGAGAAGGGTAAAGGTTAGGGGAGATATACGGGGAAAGTTCTTCACGCAGATAGTGGTGGGCGCCTGGAATGCGATGCCATCGGAGGTGGTAGGGGCGGGCACAATAGCATCATTTAAGATGTATCTAGACAGATACATGAATGCGCAGGGAGCAGAGGGATACAGACCCTTAGAAAATAGGTGACAGGTTTAGATAGAGGATCTGGATCAGCGCAGGCTTAGAGGGCCGAAGGGCCTGTTCCTGTACTGTCAGGTTCTTTGTTCTTTGTTCTATTCCTTGAGAAAGTCCAGGCTGATGCTCTAAATGATGATGGCTAAAGAACAGAGTTTCTGATTGGAATAAGCTGAAAGCTAGGCCGAGATCAAGTTACACCAAACCTCAGCCAAGTACCAAGGTGTCTGGGGTGGTCTTGTAAGAACGCTCTCCATCCCTTAAAAGCATATTGATGTAAGGCAAGGAGGTAGAAATTCTGAACATTACAGTTCCAATATCCTGGGTCTTCTTAGGAACTTTGGGCTTTGGTGGGGACTTTTGCTTTTGGCACGTGTCAATTATTATTGGATCTATCCTATTGCACTTCTTGCAGTTTTTCGAGTTTTAAAGCAGCTCCCTTTAGACAGAGCAGTGGAAAATTTTTTACAATGGATGAACACCATCATCCCTTCTTGACCCCGGGTGCTTTTACCAGGCATTCCAGTACCTTTGACAGGATAAAAAAGGGACATAGCTGCAGTTCCCAGCCCATTGAAAGTGTGAAAATCATGGGACCATCCCCCAGATTTTCTTGCTTCATGGCTCTAGCCTGCTCTCTATCTTTGCACCTGCAGTCATACAGCCTTTGTGATCTCAGCCCTACCCCAGTTCTAGCTTCTTACCCAATTTTCATTTCTGTCATTCCACCATTTTATTACATCAAAGGCAAAATGTAAAGGTATGTTGGTGCAATTGTCACCAACAGAGGTCAAAGGGCAGGCTTGTTAGGGTTCCAAATGGCCAAGTCAAAATAATGGGCTGCACACACTTATGACAGGGCTCACAGAAAACTGTGGCAGAGACTGAAAATTGTGAACACTCGGAAAGGCTTGAGCGAATTAGTAAACATAGTTTTGTGAAGGGCAAGTTTGTTCCTATTGCTGGCGCATCCTAATTATATTGTGGCCTCCTGTCTTGATGTCCGTGCACTCCCAGACTGTGAACAACCAGCCACAGTACAAACAAAGCACTCAGATTATGTTCATAACCAGTTACAGATAGGATTGGTGTTTAGGTGAGCAGTGCTCCCTTTCTCCCCAGATTTGGGCACCATGAGAGGGCAAGAATGCCCATACAGTCCCAGGGTATCGGAAGGGCACGGACAGTTCTTTTACATCACAGCAGAGAGTTCAGGGCTGCATGAAAAGGCCACTCTTCAGATACAGTGAACAGTTTCAGAGCAATTGAGGTCTTTCCTCCCAACTCAGACCGAGGGAAATCGGTATGGAAGCTGTATAGCACCATCTGGTGGCTACCTGCAAAAAAGCTTTGAAGAGACCTGGGCCGATGAATTGCCTAAACTCCGTACGGCGAACAATTGACTCTATTAAGCTTTCAGGCAGTGCATTTTGCAACAGTGAAGAGGAAGAGAAATCAACAAAAATTTATCCGGATTTTTTTCCACTAAAAAGGAACACTTGCGTTTATATAGTTAATCACAGCTTTCAAAACAGTATAGGATAATTAGCTGAGGAGAAAGGCTACAAGAAAAAGGCAGAGAATAGTGAGTTACTCTTGCAGGGACTAACACACACTGAACAGGGCAAATGGATCCTCACAGGCTGAGAGAAAAAAAATCAGAAAAATATGTGGATCACACTAAAAGATCTACCACTGAAAAATATTTGAAGTTCTAGGAATGTTACTGTTATTCTTGTGAGTTATGTGAAGCCATGTAATTGAAACATGCTGATTTTTAATGTTTCCTGTTAAGCTTATTCCTTAATAGACTCAAGTCATACCTTTAGCCTGAGATGTGCAGGGGTTGAAGTTGCCTCAAAGGATGGTGGAATTGGGTGTATTGGGGTGGGGTCATATTAGTGCAACAGTCGAACTCCATTCAGGCATGTGAGAAGTTGGTCTCAGGAATTATCCTAAGGATATTCTAAAATTGGACTTATATGGACTTCTTCCTTTGAATTGTGGGCATCTTGCCCTTAACCTTCAGCCAATGCCAGCCATGGCTTAGTTAGTAGCCTCTGAATAAGAATGCCATGGGTTCAATCTCCACTCCAAGATTTGGGCATTCCAATGAGGAGCACTTCCTGAGAGACACTTTCACTGTTGGAAGTGCCATTTTTTTCTGATCAGACATTATAATATGACCTGATTGGGGAGCTATAAAGGGTGTCATAGCATTAGTTGAAGAAGACCAAGGTTTGACCCACTATTCCACCCTCCTAACATTACCAAAGCAGATTATTTGATCAGTAATTTCAATTGGAGTTTGTGGACACTTGCTGTGCACATATTTGCTACCATGTTTGTCTACAAACTAATAGCACTCAGAGTTCAAAAACTAACCATTAGCTATGAAGCAATGAAGATATCCTGAGGCTGTGATAAACGCTGTGAAAACACAAGTTTGCTCTTGTTTTCAGTGAGGCTAGTGCTATCAGGCTATAGCACTCCATTTGAGCACTGGACTCCTGGTACCCCTAACTCAAATGTAAAAATGTCTCCAACCTTCCACTGCAAAACAGAATAGGCAGTGTGCAAACTGAGACAGTCAATGGGAAGCAGACAGAATAGCTCAAATTCCTGGACTGAATGATTCTTCCATGAGACGTGACCTCCCTCCTAATTGGTCAGCAGAAGAAGCTGTACACCTTCCATTACCAGCCTCAGGGCTGGGTGTCTCCTTCACTTTTAACTGTGAGAGCAAAGCAGTTACTATCTGTGAAAGACTGCCCAGTTGCACATTTATAACACATTGGCCTCTCAGCAGTTTTCCATATTGAAAGAATATTAGAACACAGAAACAAAAGTAACAACAGAACCATTAGACTCACAAGTGCGTATTTTAAAAAAACATTTTGAATAACTAGAATCACAGAGAAGGTTATCAGGATACTGAAATAAGATCAAACTAAAGATAAGGATCTCAAAAATGTTGTTGAGTCAGCCATTCTTCAAGGGAAAAGGTAAAAATTGCGGAGGTGGTGTCTACCATCTTCCAATTCTCCATAAATACAGGATTGTGCCAGAGCACCAAAGGATTGCAAATATTTACCCCCTTGTCCATAAAAGGAAGATGATATGCTTGATAATTACAGGCAGCCGTTTTAGTGTTGGTGGTGGGGAATGGTTTGGAAACAATAATCTTTGAGAAAATTAACAGCCGTGGACAAATGTGGATTAACTAAGGGGAGCTGACAAAGATTTGCTAAGGTCAATTGTGCTTAACAAACTTGATTGAGTTCTTTGATAAGGTAGCAGGGTAGGTGAGGGCAGTGCAGTTGATGTCTGTCTTTCAACTTTCAAAAGGCCTCTCATGAAGTACATTTTAAATTAAAGTAAATTTCAGCTAAAGAGAAGTCCATGGGATAGGAACAGTAACAACATAAATAGGAAATTATAGTGGTTAGAAAAGAGAGGGTTGTGGTGAATGCCTTCAGACTGCAAGAAGGTGTACAGGGCTGTGCCCCAGGGACCACTGCTGTTTTTGACACATTACATGGACTCGGGAGAACAGGACACAATCTCAAACTTTGTGGGTGACATGAAACTTTGAAGTGTAGTAAACAGTGAGGAATGTGGTAATAGGTTTGAATAGAAGGCCATAGGCAGGTGGAATTTGACAGAAAAATGTGAGGTGGTGGTTCACTTTGGTAGGAAGGTCACAGAATGCCTACAATGCAGAAAGAGGCCATTCGGCCCATTGAGTCCACACCAACCCTCTGAAGATCATCCACCACCCGCCCGCCGCACCCCCCCCCTCCCCCCGCCCATCCCTGTAATCCCACATGTGTTTTTTACCATGGCCAGCCCACATAACCTTCACATGACGGGGCAATTTAGCATGGCCAATCCACCCTAACCTGCACAGCTCTGGACTGTGGGAGGAAACCCACACAGACAGTCGCATGAGGGTGGAATGGAAGCCAGTTCCCTGGTGCTGTGAGGCAGCAGTGCTAACCACTGAGTCACCGGGCCGCCCTGAGTCACCCTGCAGTCTTATGTAGAACTCACGTACACACTTTTCAGCAAGAATCTCTGGATAGCGATCAAGAGAAGACGCTCTGGCAGACTTTACTACCTCATGCCAATGGACATTACGGTGAATTATGGCAGCTAATAGAAATACAACCCCAGCTGCAATCAGCTAACCCAGTACAGGAGGTAAAACACAGCAACAATCTGCATTTAGCACTTTACCTGCAAACCTTGACTGGGCACTCGACAGGAGAATTTGATACTGAGCTGGAGAAGAAAATATTAGGACAGGTCACCACCAGCTTGGTTAAAGAGGTAGATTTATTTTTGAAGCACCTTAAAAGGAATAGAAAGAAAGAGAGAGAAGAGAGGTTTAGATAGTGAATTCCAAAATGTAGGACCAGGCAGCTGAAGCCAAGCTTACCAATGGTGGAACAATGAAAAGACTGTATAGCGCAATGCTACACTCAGCAATGCCTTTACCTGCTGAAGAAGGCCATCTTAAGTGTGCACCCCAAATTTTATTTTCTATACACTAGTGCAATGTTTACAGAACTGAGGCAGTCCGTGCTATAGAAGATGTATGAACTGTCATGACGGCGAATACCTTTGCCAACTTTTATAGGTGCGCCATCGAGAGCATTCTGTCTGGATGTATCACCACCTGGTATGGCAACCATTCAAGATCGGAGACGGTTATAGAGTGTGGTGAACTCGGCCGGGACAAATCACAAAGGCCAATCTCCCATTGATAGAATCCATCTACCAGGCCCGCTGTCAAGGAAAGGCCACCAGCATTCTCAAAGATCCATCCCACCCTGGCAATGTTTTTCTACAACCTCTACCATCAGGGAGAAGGTACAGAAGCCTGAACACACGCACCAGCCGGTTTCGCAACAGTTTCTACCCTACTGTTGTTAGAATACTGAATGGACTCAGAAACTCTTAACATTTGCCTGTACCTGTGTTTTTGTTTTTGCTGCTGTTTACCTATTATTTACTTATCTACGCTACTTAACTCTGTGATCTGCCTGTATTGCTCACAAGACAAAGCCTTTCACTGTGCCTCGGTACACGTGACAATAAATTCAATTCAATTCAATTCTTTCTGCAACTAGGGCCAATTAGCATTATTTTCAGAGAGAAACAAGCTCTGGGAAAACTCACTATTGTATTGAAGAAACATTGCTGATAGTCAACATAAATGAGTGAGGCTTTTTTTTCTGGCCCAGTTTAAAAGAAACATGAGTAATCAGTTTAAAGAACAATCTGAAATGTCTGATCGTTCTAATCTCCAAAGCAATCATTTGCCACTCCCTTCAGAAAGGTTGCATATTCCACCCCACCCGCTTCCCACACACCTGGAGATTCTTTATTAGCTGTTGCTAGGTAATCTCAGGCTCATAGTTACAGACTTTCAACCGTTTATTTGAAAAGAATCAGTCATGACAAGAATAGTAATTTGCTTGAGGCTGGAGAAAGGTGCTGTAATAAAAAAAAGAGCCTGTGCCAATTCCAGTTTCAGTTCGCGCCCACTAAACTGAGGGCTGCAGTCTGTATTCCCACACCTGCCTTTGTACCCAACCCTAGTTTTGCTCATGACTGTAGTGGTCATGGTGTACAGTTTAAAGATATTGCTTTCTGTACACTTTACTTAATTGGAATGTGTAAACTGCCATTACTGACCACTCCTTTCATGATTCACTCGTTAAAGACATTGAGAAGGGATGATTTTGTGAATTCAGGTGAACCAGTACTGGCATGCTCAGACTTTGGAAAACCAGCAATTATGTGCCTGAGTCCTAATCAACATGGGAGCAATTTTAAACTGACTTGTAAAACAGGAAAACCCATAAAATCACATACAATGCTAGTTTTGCACCAAGCTGAATTTCTTCCTCTTTTTTGAAAAAGCCTTGCACTTCTATCACATTTTTCAGTGCTCAAAATTCAGACATTGACGAGGTTTTGAAATGTAATCTGTTATAATCTATAATAACAACAGCTAAATTGTGCACAGCAAGCTCCCACAAACAGCAACGTGAGCATTAACATTTTTATTTGATGATCAAGGGATAAACATTGGCAAGGACACCAAGAAAAACTCTCCTGTTTTTCTCCAAGATAGTGCCATGGATCTTTTACATCTATCTGGGAGGGTAGGGGGGTGGGGGTCTCGATTTAATGCCACTTCTAAGCATTGACAGCTCTGACAGTGTCGCATTGTAGTGCTGGCTTCAATATTAGTGTGCAAGCTCTGGAATAAGACATAACACTAGAAGCAGAGCTCAAGTTGAGAGGCAAGAGTATGACCAAATAACCTACAGCTGATATTCCAAATGATTTCATTGTCCAGTACTTCCCAGAAGCTGACAAACTACGCCCATGTTCTTCGCAGCCTGCAACACAT
The DNA here is from genome assembly GCF_037043375.1 of Chiloscyllium plagiosum. Taxonomy (NCBI): domain Eukaryota; kingdom Metazoa; phylum Chordata; class Chondrichthyes; order Orectolobiformes; family Hemiscylliidae; genus Chiloscyllium; species Chiloscyllium plagiosum. Next base: position 20,507,104 of record NW_028270191.1, on the reverse strand, counting down.
TACCAATGAGGATGAGCACCTCGCCAAGACCTTCCCCACACCTCCACCTCTCGCCTTTAAACAGCCACCAAACCTCAAACAGATCATTGTTTGTAGCAAACTGCCCGGCTCTCAGGACAACTCCATACAACCCTATCACGGTAGGCGCTGCAAGACATGTCAGAATGTCGACAAGGATACCGCCATTACATGTGGGGACACCTCCCACCATGTATGTGGCAGGTGCTCATGTGACTTAGCCAATGTTATCTATCTCATACGGTGCAGGCAAGGATGTCCTGAGGCATGGCACATTGGTGAGACCAAACAGAGGCTACGGCAACAAATGAATGGACACCGCACAACAGTCAACAGACAGGAGTGTTCCCTCCCAATCGGAGAACACTTCAGCGGCCTGGGACATTCGACCTCGGACCTTTGGGTGACCGTCCTCCAAGGTGGACTTCGGGACAGGCAACAACGCAAAGTGGCCGAGCAGAGGCTGATAGCCAAGTTCGGTTCCCATGGGAATGACCTTAACCGGGACCTTGGGTTCATGTCACACTACGGGTGACCCCACTGCACCACACACACACACACACACACACACACACACACACACACACACACACACACACACACACACACACACACACACACACACACTTAAACCCCTTTACACTCACACACATACACTCATAACCACCCCCTCCCCCACATGCACACATACACATATAAGTTTGTGGGATGAATTTGTACTTGCAGAATTACATTTTACTTTGCTCAAAAACTACATGAATCCATGTAAAATTCTGTAAATCCGTTTTTTAGATTAGAATCAGTCTGACCATTGCGGCGTAGACAGCCTCACAGGGATTTAACACCTTCAATACATTATCTGGGCCGACATGACACCAGTTGTTAAAGTTCACTTGAGAATGTAACTTTAAAAAAGGTTTTGCGATTTCCATATGAAAGAACTGAAACCAACATGGTCATTCTAACAGATGAGAGACTTAACAAACAATCCAGGTCTTTTTCAATATATAATTTCAGTTACATCACACTGTAAACTTTTGCTATAAATTCTGTGTCTTACAATCTTATTCTCCACAATCACCTGATGAAGGAGCAGCGCTCCGAAAGCTAGTGCTTCCAAATAAACCTGTTGGACTATAACCTGGTGTTGTGTGATTTTTAACTCTGATATTCCAAGATAGTGAAGAGTACAACTGCATAAATGAGATATCACTCCTAACACGTAACTGAGCATAAAGATCCTCGCTTTTATTCCCAGTCAGCATCGTGTTAGTCCTCTCAATTGGAACTTTACCAGTAGTCCTGCAATTGGCCTAAACTCCTCTGACTTTGGGCAATGGCTGGGAAGATCAGCCAAAGTTTAATCCCTCAATGTCTCAAGCTCCTGTTGGTAAATGAGAGTGAGGGCAGGCTGCCACACACTCAAATACCTGCTGAGATGAGATCTGGGTTGGCATGGCTGAAGTTTCAGATGATGTCAAGGGCCCAAGAAACCAAACTATTGTCCATGTGTTCGATCACAGCTCTTCAATTTCTTTCAACTTTGATCCTTGTCTTGAATTATGCTATGTTATCTTACATTAAGTTACTAAACTCATGGGGTTAGCACACTCTTCTTGCAAGTGGGACTCAACAGGTCAAATGGGACAATGGGCTTCTCTCCTTGTTTTCTTTCATGGTTCAACATTAATTGAGGTTGGCAAACTATGTGCCCGTGGGCAGGCAGCACAGTGATAACGATCATTGGCAATGAGCTCACCAACTCCAGGATCTCACTCAGCAAGAAAACGTTATTCCTTATCATTCTGGGCACCCATGGACAAAGTGCTGTACTCTTGAGTGCCAAGAATGGCAAAGTACTCCATTTGCTGCACAATAAAAGGGCCAAACTAAATGACTGAAAACGGTCAGCTGGATTTATAGAGTCTAGGGATGTATAGCACTGACACAGACCCTTCGGTCCAACTTGTCCATGCCGACCAGATATCCCAACCTAATCTCGTCCCATTTGCCAGCATTTGGTCCATATCCCTCTAAACCCTTCCTATTCATATATCCATCCAGATGCCTTTTAAATGTTGTAATTGTACCAGCCTCCACCACTTCCTCTGGCAGCTCATTTCATACACGCACCACCCTCTGCATGGAAAAATTGCCCCTTAGGTCCCTTTTAAATCTTTCTCCTCTCACCCTAAACCTATGTCCTCTGGTTTTGGACTCCCCTAACCTGGGGTAAAGACCTTGGTTATTCACCCTATCCTTGCCCCTCATAACCTTCATCAGTGTCCATTACACCACCAATTTCATTGATTGACTAGAGATAATATTGGAGTCTGGAAACTTTGTGTTTGCAAAAACTGAGCTCAGTGAGCTTGAAGCTTAAACTTAAACACTGACACACCCATTTCAAGGTTAGCTCAATTCAACTGCATTGTTTTGGCATCACAGAAAAGGCACCGAAACTACAGGTGCAGATTCCAGTCCTGTTAGGTTTCTTTCAGCACCTGTTCTGAGCATTGGATAAATGTTTCTACATGATACTAGATTTACAAAGAGCTGAAAGTATCTGTGACAATTGCTCAAGCT